>NC_092504.1:62732033-63041408 GCF_047511675.1 Marmota flaviventris
ACCCCATATCCACAAGAGGTACAAAATTGAGGCTAGCACTGTGGATCCTTGTAATATAACTGAGTCAGTGAATTAACCAATACATTTCTTTATTGTTTAAGCCATTTAAGTCCAATTTATGTTACTGAAAGTTAAAGGAATGTTAAAGGCCTTCTTCTTCTTTTTTGGTTCTGGGGATTGAATCCAGGGGCACTTGACCGCTGAGCCACATCCCTGGCACATTTTTATTTTCTATTTTGAGACATGGTCTTACTACATTGCTCAGAAGCTCACTAAATTGCTGAGGCTGGCTTTGAACTCATGACCTTCCTGCTTCAGCCTTCGTGAGTCCCTAGGCTTACCAGCAGGCACCACCACCCCCAGTTTAAAGGCATCCTTTCAATGAAGAGTCATTCTGTCAGCTAATCCTCATCCTGTACATCTCTTAGTTTTGCTCTATTCTCTTCTTCTTTTTCACATCCGAACGCCAACCTTTGCCTGACTTACACTGTCCACACTCTGTTCACCCCTTGCTCTCCAAACTCTTCTCTCTATTTCATTCTTTTGACATCTTCTAACAGTGGAGCCATAGGTATGCCTTGGCCAGGATTAAAGAGAAAAATCTGGCTCCCGGTGTAGCTCAGTGGTCGAGCATATGCTTAGCATGAGTGAGGCCTTGGTTCAATGCTAGAACTACTACCACCACCACAACAAAAGGACCACCACTAACTATAACTGGAGAAAGTAGTGTTTTGCCCCTTTGCCCTCCTTTGTACTTTGGATGTCAACACTATTCACCTCTTAGCAACTCCTTTTACTGAACCACCACATATAATGAGAATTCTTGTGTGCCCTGAGACATTCACCCAAAAACTATATTTTCAAGCTGGGCATAGTGGCATCTCCATCTATAATCCCAGCTACACAGGAGGCTGAGGCAAAAGGATTGCTGGGTTCCAAGAGTTTGAAGGAAGCCTGTTAGGATAATGAAACCCTGTCTCTTAAAAATAAAACAAAAATACCTTGTGTTTTCAATGAAGTGCTGTAACCCAGTAGCTTTCAAAGCTTTTTTTAAAACAACAATCCACATTAAGTATCAACACTCAGCATACACATAAGAGACACATTAACACTACAACAAAAAATGTCAGAAAAAGTGCCATTAACTATCTGTGAAGGCTTCTGACATTTTCAATTCTCTTATATTTCATTTTTAAAAAGGTCTTGTCTCTATTTACTAAGTTGATTTCGTGGATGGTTGGGGATATCAAAAAAAGTTCCTTAACCCACAGCAGATACTCTATTGGTTATGGGATGAATTTGCAAGGAAGTCTTTGAGGAAAATTAAAGTCTTACTTAAACTTGCATAAAATAGCAGCTAGCACAGACCGGAAATGGTTCTGTCTACATTAGCTTATATGTACTTTTTTTTTCCTGAGAAAATAAAGAGTGAATGAGAGCAAATGAATTCTGACACCTGCAATGGTCATAGTAGTTTCAGGAGATCTTTCTAAAGTGACAAATATGTTTAAGAAACACCATCATAGTTACTTTTGAAAGGTAGAGATGTTTGCAGAGGCAATTTATTGATTATATTTTTATGTTTAACATTTTTAGAGCCTACTAGATATATTTGCTTGATAATTAATTTGGTAGCTATGCTACTTTTTTAAGAGCCAGAAATGACATTATCTGTAAGTACCATTTTTATACTTTTGGACTGTGGTCAAAATGTGTTGGCTTTCTTGTTGATAAAGAGTCATTATCAGCTATAACCACTCTTACAGCCCATACCAGGCAGAGGCCACACATATAAATTCCATAGAATGTTTGAAAATCACCATATCTTGAAAGCTATGTACAAATTGTAAAGAACTATACAAAGTATCACTACTTTGCATTTTTAAAATATGAAACTATCTCTCACTGAAGAAGTCACTCATGAATTGTGAATCTTGGATGAAATTTTATGTTTCCATTAATGGTGCTGAGTCCTGTGAACTTTTTTCTTGCAAATAATTGATACACACACACACACACACACACATATATTCATATACATACATGTATATATGCACATATACATTTGATTGTTTTTAAAACATTTTTTAGTTATTGATGGACCTTTAATTAATTAATTAATATGTGGTGTTGAGGATTGAACCCAGTGCCTCCTCACACATGAGTGCTCTATCACTGAGCCATAACCCCAGCCCTATACATTTGATTTTTAAGCCTGTATTTAATACACATATATCTGTAATTATAGTGTAAAATATTCAAAATTGTTGGGAGCCAAGTTCAATGATATGGTATAGACTTTGTAGTTAAGACAGGTTTTGGAGATGAAAAGAAAAATGTGGTTATGCCTCTTATTAGCTCTATGAATTTGGTCTTCTAAAGTGTGACCTTCCTCATCTGTAAAATGGGGATAATATGATTTGCCTCACAGGGATATTACAGCATTGAGTTTATCTCTATTCTTCAAATTAATATGATTCACTAATGGGTCATGATTACAAAAATAGACTTTAACCCACAGCAGAAACCCTGATATTAGTAATTATGACCATGTAGCAAATTTGCAATGTGTGTGTGTGTGTGTGTGTGTGTGTGTGTGTGTGTGCATATATAAAATAGTTAGCTCAGCTGGGCGCAATGGTACATGCCTATAATTCCAGCAGCTTGGGAGGCTGAGTCAGGAGGATTGCGGGTTCAAAGCCAGCCTCAGCGACTCAGTGAGACTCTGTCTCTAATAAAATATTAAAAAGGGCTGGGGAAGTGGCTCAGTGGTTGAGTGTCCCTGAGTTCAATCCCTGGTACCAAAACAAAATAAAAACAACAAGAAAAACACTTAGCTCAATAAATGGTAGCTATTATCAAAAACTAATGATGATACTGATATCTTTATATCATAGCTCCTTCATTGTGAATAAATGCAGAGATCTAAGACTTGACACTTCCTGCTTTCTCTTTAGTATGGGAATGTTTCTCCACTGCTTCCCAGACCCATGTGTCCACCTAGAGATGTATGTCATAAGCCATTATGCATAAAATATGAAATAATGCTGCAAAACAAGTTTATAAATCTCTGGTGTGTGTGTGTGTGTGTGTGTGTGTGTGTGTGTGTGTGTCCGTGGGTTCAGAGTACTTGTCTCTTTTCTTGCTGAAGAAACTTCTTTAAAAATAAATACACTGAAAAATAATGACAGGAAACTTCACAAAATCAAAAGAGGATGTCAGGAAGTACAGGATGTGAGACTGTTTTAATTTCCTTCAGTGTTTTTCTTACTAATCATATATATTTATAACTTGAAGAAACAGAAAATTTCACTCTTCCTTCTCCTTAAGTTCCAGTTTATAAAATTAAAAAACTGCCTCCCCCATGTTTGGGTCTATCTTTTATTTTTATTTTTTTTGTTGTTTGTTTGCTTGTTTATTTGGGTTTGGGTTTAGATTTTTGTTTGTTTTTGCAGTGCTGAGGTTCAACTCAGGGCTAGGCAAACACTCTACCACTGAGCCACAGCCCCTGCTTAATACTTTCTGTGTTGTTTTCCTGCAGCAAGTAAGTCTCTGATCCTACAGTATTGATCATCTGAATAGAACGTTTGTCACATTCATCCTCACTCATCAGTTTATACTGTCAGGCATTTCATGCCAATATGAAAAATATACAAAAGTAAAGTAACTTGAGATAGCAATAGATAAGGAAAGAGATGGTTTTTTGTTTGGTTTTTAATTCTGATTGTCACTTCATTTCCATATAGCTTTCAAACTCTGGGAATTGGGAAAATTAAAACATGCTCAAAACTGAAAATCCACTTTCCCCTCTAAGAACTGAGGCTACAAAAACATCACTACTTCCAATGCCTTTGCGGTCATGTGAATGAAGGACAGTCTATATTTTTCCATATGCACAGGAAAATGAGCATATTGCCTACAGCTTTTTCTCCATGAAATGGGGATCTACATCCTGTGGTAGTTACTGAGCAGCACATTTCCTCTCCAACATCGAAACAGTTCATCTGCAAACAGATTTCCAGAGCGCCTATTTGGCTGGAAGCCAAAATAAACAATAAATTGCTTTGCAGTCATTTGCTTTGTTGAATAGATCAATGCGTCAGGTTGTGGGTGGGCTTCTCTTTTATTACTGTACTTGACTTACTAATACCTTTGACTCAAAGAATAAAGTGCAGTCCATCTTTTAAAAGTTTATGATCTAAGTCACACAGTTCAAAAGGTCATAATGTAGCTCCATACAAGGAGCTTCCATTCAAGAGGCAGGAAGTTACTTCCTATTAAAAGCAGGTTCTCCATTACTTCTTAATAAAATTCTCTTGGAAAATATTTATGGAAGACATATGTTGTTTGAATCTGCCCAGCATTTCTTCCTTTGGGAAACCACTATTCCCACTTCTACATGGTCTTAGAGGAGACTGCCAATCAAGATACCTCACCCCTTCTCCAATCATACTGGTAACATAGGACATAGATCTGGCCAATTCTAAAATTCTCCCTTCCTGAAACTGAAATACTGAAATGGAGCTGGATAATCTTTCTTTCTCCTGAGATGCTAAACTAAAATAGGAGATCCCAGAGCTACCAGCTGCCATCTTCGTCATGCATGAAGGAAGAGGAGGAGGCCCAGCGGCAGGAGAGAATGACAGAAAGGAGGAGGAGGAGGAAGAGAAGATGACAATAGAAAGGAAGGGGTCAGGGGAAAGGGGAAGAAGAGTAGAAGGGGGAGGAAGGAAAGCAGCTTAATCTAACCTTAGTGGAGCCATGATTGAAGGCAGCTGATTCCTGAACTTCCTAGACACTTATGTCAAAAGACAAAATTACAACAATTTCATTTAATGAGCTTAATTGGCTTTATTTTCAATTCTAGAATTGGGCAACACTTCATTCCACAAAATAGAATAAATATTCCCATGGGCTGAGAAGAAGAGGTCAGCTTTAAAGACAGAGAAATACTGAAAAAAAGCAGAAACAAAAGAAGAAAAAAATGCAAATAAATTAGTTATTTCTTTTTTTTTTTTTAATTTTTTATTGTTGGCTGTTCAAAACATTACATAGTTCTTGATATATCATATTTCACAATTTGATTCAAGTGGGTTATGAGCTCCCATTTTTACCCCATATACAGATTGCAGAATCACATCAGTTACACATCCATTGATTTACATATTGCCATACTAGTGTCTGTTGTATTCTGCTGCCTTTCCTATCCTCTACTATCACCCCTCCCCTCCCCTCCCCTCCCCTCTTCTCTCTCTGCCCCCTCTACTGACATTCGTTTGTCCCCCTTGTATTATTTTTCCCCTTCCCCTCACTTCCTCTTGTATGTACTTTTGTATAACTCTGAGGGTCTCCTTCCGTTTCCATGCTTTTTCCCTTCTCTCTCCCTTTCCCTCCCACCTCTCATCCCTGTTTAATGTTAATCTTCTTCTCATGCTCTTCGACCCTACTCTGTTCTTAGTTACTCTCCTTATATCAAAGAAGACATTTGGCATTTGTTTTTTAGGGATTGGCTAGCTTCACTTAGCATAATCTGCTCTAATGCCATCCATTTCCCTGTAAATTCTATGATTTTGTCATTTTTTAATGCAGAGTAATACTCCATTGTGTATAAATGCCACATTTTTTTAATCCATTCATCCATTGAAGGGCATCTAGGTTGGTTCCACAGTCTAGCTATTGTGAATTGTGCTGCTATGAACATCGATGTAGCAGTGTCCCTGTAGCATGCTCTTTTTAGGTCTTTAGGGAATAGACCGAGAAGGGGAATAGCTGGGTCAAATGGTGGCTCCATTCCCAGCTTTCCAAGAAATCTCCATACTGCTTTCCAAATTGGCTGCACCAATTTGCAGTCCCACCAGCAATGTACAAGTGTACCCTTTTCCCCACATCCTCGCCAGCACTTGTTGTTGTTTGACTTCATAATGGCTGCCAATCTAACTGGAGTGAGATGGTATCTTAGGGTGGTTTTGATTTGCATTTCTCTGACTGCTAGAGATGGTGAGCATTTTTTCATGTACTTGTTGATTGATTGTATGTCCTCCTCTGAGAAGTGTCTGTTCAGGTCCTTGGCCCATTTGTTGATTGGGTTGTTTGTTCTCTTATTGTCTAATTTTTTGAGTTCTTTGTATACTCTGGATATTAGGGCTCTATCTGAAGTGTGAGGAGTAAAGATTTGTTCCCAGGATGTAGGCTCTCTATTTACCTCTCTTATTGTATCTTTTGCTGAGAAAAAACTTTTTAGTTTGAGTAAGTCCCATTTGTTGATTCTAGTTATTAACTTTTGTGCTATGGGTGTCCTATTGAGGAATTTGGAGCCCGACCCCACCGAATGTAGATCGTAGCCAACTTTTTCTTCTATCAGACGGCGTGTCTCTGATTTGATATCAAGCTCCTTGATCCATTTTGAATTCACTTTTGTGCATGGCGAGAGAAAAGGATTCAGTTTCATTTTGTTGCATATGGATTTCCAGTTTTCCCAGCACCATTTGTTGAAGATGCTATCCTTCCTCCATTGCATGCTTTTAGACCCTTTATCAAATATAAGATAGTTGTAGTTTTGTGGATTGGTTTCTGTGTCCTCTATTCTGTACCATTGGTCCACCCGCCTGTTTTGGTACCAGTACCATGCTGTTTTTGTTACTATTGCTCTGTAATATTGTTTGAAGTCTGGTATCGCTATACCGCCTGATTCACATTTCCTGCTTAGCATTGTTTTTGCTATTCTGGGTCTTTTATTTTTCCATATGAATTTCATGATTGCTTTCTCTATTTCTACAAGAAATGCCATTGGGATTTTGATTGGCATTGCATTAAACCTATAGAGAACTTTTGGTAATATCGCCATTTTGATGATGTTAGTTCTGCCTATCCATGAACAGGGTATATTTTTCCATCTTCTAAGATCTTCTTCTATTTCTCTCTTTAGGGTTCTGTAGTTTTCATTGTATAAGTCTTTCACCTCTTTTGTTAGGTTGATTCCCAAGTATTTTATTTTTTTTGAAGATATTGTGAATGGAGTGGTTGTCCTCATTTCCATTTCAGAGGATTTGTCGCTGATATACAGGAATGCCTTTGATTTATGCGTGTTGATTTTATATCCTGCCACTTTGCTGAATTCATTTATTAGCTCTAATAGTTTCTTTGTAGAGCCTTTTGGGTCTGCTAGGTATAGAATCATATCATCTGCAAATAGTGATAATTTAAGTTCTTCTTTTCCTATTTTGATGCCTTTAATTTCTTTCGTCTGTCTAATTGCTCTGGCCAGTGTTTCGAGAACTATGTTGAACAGAAGTGGTGAGAGAGGGCATCCCTGTCTTGTTCCAGATTTTAGAGGGAATGCCTTCGATTTTTCTCCATTCAGAATGATGCTAGCCTGAGGCTTAGCATAGATTGCTTTTACAATATTGAGGTATGTTCCTGTTATCCCTAGTTTTTCTAGAGTTTTGAACATAAAGGGATGCTGTACTTTGTCGAATGCTTTTTCCGCATCTATCGAGATGATCATATGGTTCTTATTTTTAAGTCTATTGATGTGGTGAATAACATTTATTGATTTCCGTATATTGAACCAGCCTTGCATCCCAGGGATGAATCCTACTTGATCATGGTGCACAATTTTTTTGATATGTTTTTGTATCCGATTCGCCAGAATTTTATTGAGGATTTTTGCATCTAGGTTCATTAGAGATATTGGTCTGTAGTTTTCTTTCTTTGAAGTGTCTTTGTCTGGTTTAGGTATCAGGGTGATGTTGGCCTCGTAGAATGAATTTGGAAGTTCTCCCTCTTTTTCTATTTCTCGAAGTAGCTTGAAAAGTATTGGTATTAGTTCCTCTTTAAAGGTTTTGTAAAACTCTGCTGTATACCCATCCGGTCCTGGGCTTTTCTTAGTTGGTAGTCTTTTGATGGTTTCTTCTATTTCCTCAATTGATATTGGTCTGTTTAGGTTGTCTATATCCTCCTGACTCAATCTGGGCAGATCATATGACTTAAGAAATTTATCTATGCCTTCACTATCTTCTAATTTATTGGAGTATAAGGATTCAAAATAATTTTTGATTATCTTCTGTATTTCTGAAGTGTCTGTTGTGATATTGCCTCTTTCATCCCGTATGTTAGTGATTTGAGTTCTCTCTCTTCTTCTCTTCGCTAGCATGGCTAAGGGTCTGTCGATTTTGTTTATTTTTTCAAAGAACCAACTTTTAGTTTTGTCAATTTTTTCAATTGTTTCTTTTGTTTCAATTTCATTAATTTCAGCTCTGATTTTAATTATTTCTTGCCTTCTACTTCTTTTGCTGTTGTTTTGCTCTTCTTTTTCTAGGATTTTGAGATGAAGTATGAGATCATTTATTTGTTGGTTTTTTCTTTTTTTAAGGAATGAACTCCAAGCAATGAATTTTCCTCTTAGAACTGCTTTCAATGTGTCCCATAGATTCCGATATGTTGTGTCTGTGTTTTCATTAATCTCTAAGAATTTTTTAATTTCCTCCTTGATGTCTTCTATAACCCATTGATCATTCAGTAACCTATTGTTCATTCTCCAAGTGATGTATTCTTTTTCCTTCCTTCTTTTATCGTTGATTTTCAGTTCCATTCCATTATGATCAGATAGGATGCATGGTATTATCTCTACTCCTTTGTATTGTCTAAGAGTTTCCCTGTGACATAATATATGATCTATTTTTGAGAAGGATCCATGTGCTGCTGAGAAAAAAGTGTAACTGCTTGATGTTGGGTGGTATATTCTATATATGTCAATTAAGTCTAGGTTATTAATTGTGTTATTGAGTTCTATAGTTTCCTTATTCAACTTTTGTTTGGAAGATCTGTCCAGTGGTGATAGAGGTGTGTTGAAGTCTCCCATGATTATTGTATGGTGGTCTATTAGACTCTTGAACTTGAGAAGAGTTTGTTTGATGAACATAGCTGCACCATTGTTTGGGGCATATATATTTATGATTGTTATGTCTTGTTGGTGTATGGTTCCCTTGAGCAGTATGTAGTGTCCCTCTTTATCCCTTTTGATTAACTTTGGCTTAAAATCTATTTTATTTGATATGAGTATGGACACTCCTGCTTGTTTCCGAAGTCCATATGAGTGATATGATTTTTCCCAACCTTTCACCTTCAGCCTATGTATGTCTTTTCCTATCAAATGCGTCTCCTGTAGGCAGCATATTGTTGGGTCTTGTTTTGTGATCCATTCTACTAGCCTGTGTCTCTTGATTGGTGAGTTTAAGCCATTAACATTTAGGGTTATTATTGAGATATGGGTTGTTCTTCCAGCCATATTTGTTTATTTATGTTACTAAACATGGTTTGTTTTCCACTTTGATTATTTTCCCCCCTTTAGTGTCCTACCTCCCACTGTTGGTTTTCATTGTTATTTTCCATTTCCTCTTCCTGTAATGTTTTGCCAAGGATGTTTTGAAGAGATGGTTTTCTAGCTGCAAATTCTTTTAACTTTTGTTTATCGTGGAAGGTTTTAATTTCATCTTCCATCCTGAAGCTTAATTTCGCTGGAAACACAATTCTTGGTTGGAACCCATTTTCTTTCAGTGTTTGAAATATGTTATTCCAGGATCTTCTAGCTTTCAGAGTCTGTGTTGAAAGATCAGCTGTTATCCTGATTGGCTTACCCCTAAATGTGATCTGCTTCCTTTCTCTTGTAGCTTTTAAAATTCTCTCCTTATTCTGTATGTTGGGCATCTTCATTATAATGTGTCTAGGTGTGGGTCTCTTATGATTTTGCACATTCGGCGTCCTGTAGGCTTCTAGGATTTGGGGTTCTGTCTCATTCTTCAAGTCTGGGAAGTTTTCTCGAATTATTTCATTGAATAGATTGCTCATTCCTTTGGTTTGAAACTCTGTTCCTTCCTGTATCCCAATGACTCTTAAATTTGGTCTCTTGATGTTATCCCATATTTCTTGGATGTTCTGCTCATGGTTTCTTAACAGTCTTGCTGAGGTGTCTATGTTCTTTTCAAGTTGAAATACTTTATCTTCATTGTCTGATGTTCTGTCTTCTAAGTGTTCTACTCTGCTGGTAGTATTCTCGAATGAGTTTTTAAGTTGGCTTATTGCTTCCTGCATTTCTAGGATTTCTGTTTGTTTGTTTTTTATAACCTCTATTTCCCTGTATAGTTGATCTTTTGCTTCTTGGATTTGTTTATGTAATTCATTGTTGAAGTGATCTTTCATTGTCTGATTTTGCTGTCTGATGTCTTCCTTGAGACTCCAGATCATCTGAAGCATGTATATCCTGAATTCTTTATCTGACATTCCATCAGCTGCAGCTATTACCTCTTCTAACGTTGAGTTGACCTGCAATGCTTGTGGTCCTTTCTTTCCTTGTCTCTTCATACTGTTCGCGTTCCTTTCTTCTTGGTGAAACTGTTGTGCTATTGAATTTTCCCCCTATATATTTATATTGGTCTTGTATAGTTGCAAAGTCTCCCTCGCAGGCGCGGGCGGCGGCTCTGCCCCTCCTCCAATTGGGGCAATGTGCCTACCACGCCGGCAGGCCGCTGGGCCTGCTCTGCCAGTCGGTAGCAGGTCCGCCGACCTTGCAGGCGTGGGCGGCAGCTCTGTCCCTTTGCGGGCCGCTAGGCTTGTTCTGTCGGTGGTCGCAGTTCTGCCTACTTTGCAGGTGCAGGCAGCGGCACTGCCCCTCTGCAGGCCTCTGGGGCTGTAGTGCCAGTGGGTCGCAGGTCCGCCTACTTTGCAGGCGTGGGGGGGGGGGGCGGCTCTACCCTTCCTCAGGCCACTGGGCCTGTTCTGTCTCTCGGTTGCAGGTCTGACGTGTTCTGATGGTGGTCTCAGTTCCGACTACCTTGCAGGCGCGGGGGGGAGTGGGCGGCTCTGCCTCTCAGCAGGCCGCTGCTCCTCTTCTGCCGGTGGGTCGCAGGCCCGCCTACCTTGCAGGAGTGATTGGAAGTTCTGTCCCGCCGCGGGCCACTGGGCCTTTTCTGTCGGTGGTCACAGTTCCCCTACCTGGCAGGCGCGGGGGGTGGGGGGCGGCTCTGCCCCTCAGCAGGCCGCTGGGCCTGCTCTGTGTTTGGTCCCAGTTCCCTCTACTATGCCGGCGCAGGGGGAGGGGGCGGCTCAGCCTCTCAGCAGGCGGCTGCTCCTCTTCTGCCGGTGGGTCGCAGGCCCGCCTACCTTGCAGGAGTGATTGGAAGCTGTGTCCCGCCGCGGGCCACTGGGCCTTTTCTGTCGGTGGTCACCCTTCCCCTACCTGGCAGGCGAGGGGGGTGGGGGGCGGCTCTGCCCCTCAGCAGGCCGCTGGGCCTGCTCTGTGTTTGGTCCCAGTTCCCTCTACTATGCCGGCACAGGGGGTGGGGGCGGCTCAGCCTCTCAGCAGGCGGCTGCTCCTCTTCTGCCGGTGGGTCGCAGGCCCGCCTACCTTGCAGGAGTGATTGGAGGCTCTGTCCCGCCGCGGGCCACTGGGCCTTTTCTGTCGGTGGTCACCCTTCCCCTACCTGGCAGGCGAGGGGGGTGGGGGGCGGCTCTGCCCCTCAGCAGGCCGCTGGGCCTGCTCTGTGTTTGGTCCCAGTTCCCTCTACTATGCCGGCGCAGGGGGAGGGAGCGGCTCAGCCTCTCAGCAGGCGGCTGCTCCTCTTCTGCCGGTGGGTCGCAGGCCCGCCTACCTTGCAGGAGTGATTGGAAGCTCTGTCCTGCCGCGGGCCACTGGGCCTTTTCTGTCGGTGGTCACCCTTCCCCTACCTGGCAGGCGAGGGGGGTGGGGGGCGGCTCTGCCCCTCAGCAGGCCGCTGGGCCTGCTCTGTGTTTGGTCCCAGTTCCCTCTACTATGCCGGCGCAGGGGGAGGGGGCGGCTCAGCCTCTCAGCAGGCGGCTGCTCCTCTTCTGCCGGTGGGTCGCAGGCCCGCCTACCTTGCAGGAGTGATTGGAAGCTGTGTCCCGCCGCGGGCCACTGGGCCTTTTCTGTCGGTGGTCACCCTTCCCCTACCTGGCAGGCCTAAATTAGTTATTTCAATGTTACTTTCCTTGTAAGGCAGGGACACACAGACAGAATAATGGGAAAACAACTCATTAGTCACCATCAGGTTACTTCAGGTTACCCTTTTTGTGAAAAAAAAGTAAGGCAGAGGGAACTTCATTATCATGCCAGTTGAAACTGGCTGTTTGGAAAATTTGGTTGTTATCTCCCTAATCCCGGCTTCTTGGAAGTTCAGATAAACAGTTTAGCTTCAACTTGGTGACATAAAACTTTAGCAGAGTGACTCCATTTTGACTTGTAACCTGGTCTGTTGAGACCTAGCTCAGAAGCTTAGACCAAAATAATGAACTTCTATAATTTTTTTGTAACACTTGAGTCAATCAAATTCCTTCTCTGTTTAAGCTAGTTTAAAAGAGAGATCTGCAAGCCAGAGAAGTCTAACTAATAAAGTAATTGTTCATTCATTTAGTCATTCAATAAATATTTATTGCATAGCTATGATATGGCAAGCATTCAGTGAACATAGAGGGGACAGTGGAGACCTAGTCCTTGTCCTTGATAAAAGAAAAAGTTCTGGGCTGGGGCTGGGGCTCAGCAGTAGAGGGCTCGCCTAGCACGTGCGAGGATCTGAGTTCAATCCTCAGCACCACATAAAAAATAAATAAATAAAGGTATTGTGTCCAACTACAACTAAAAAAAAAAGTTTAATAGCAAAACCCAGAGGGTGGAGGGTGCAGAGGATCAGAGACAAGAATAACAGCTATGGGGAAACCAACATGAAGACCTGTTTTTCTTGAAACCTTGACTCAAATCCCATTCCATCATGCCACAGAGCCACCCCACCCAGTGTGTATGTAAACTTTCAGGACAGTTAATTCCTATGAATCCTTCTGGAGGAAGGAGGGACTTTATAGATTGCCCTTTTCTCCCTCAGCTTTCTCCACTCCACATTATCCTGTCTCCTTATTTATAGACAATGTAGGTTACAGTGCTTTCCTTCCCCAAAGTTTAGAAAAAGTGCTCTTAGCTCTGGTTCTGCTTTCCAACTGCTGCACAGCTTGGCTGCTGGAAGTTATAGAAACTTGTTTCAGGACCTGGCCCTTTATTTTTCTGGGTAGCATCTGTATGATTCAATAAACCCTTTAATTTCATCCCTTAGTGTCTAGCATCCCTTGATTTAGTAACTTCACTGAGCTGGTTAAGGAACCGAACACACACCCCCACACACATACACACACACAAATTGAATAGAGTTACCAGAATCAAATTCTTGGGTTCCTGCTACTCATGTACCAATATTCAGATATTCAGGAGACAAGAATTGGTGGGAATATATCAGGTTTATTCAAGACAGGCCCTGAAGAAGATAGAGGGGCTAATTCCTCAAAGCTCTATATTCTTGGGCTCAGGACTATGGAGGGCTTTTATGGGGGAGGGAAAGAAGGCCGTGAGGCTGCTAGGTTGGTGGATCCTTGCCTAGTTGGCAATGTGTCTTCTTCAGGACATTGCAATTACCTTCACCTCCTGGGGACAACTCTCGTATTTCAGACACACATACTTTTCTTCTGCAAGTTAACTTACATGCTTTGTGTTAGTTGACCAAAAAAAAAAAAGTAAAATAATAAAAAAAGAAAAGAAATTCTACCTATTATAGAACCATCTAGGTGAGAATTCTCTTCAAACAAAGGATTAGAGAGGGATAGAAGCAAAAAAAGAGGGGCAAAAAACAATTTCAAGGGAACCCCCTAATATATGTACTCCATTTTTCATGCTATGGAAGAAGAGTAAAGTATTGAGAAATAATATTAGTGAAGAACCAGATAGTCATATCATTAGAATAGTACAGAAAATGGAGTGCATGGATTGTGAGCGTTCCCTGGAAGAATTTATCTTCTCTCTGGCCAGGAGCTGAGCAGCTTTCTTCCACAATGTCCTTTCCCCATGATGTTCTACATAACCTCAGGCCCAGAGTAATAGAGTCAGCCAACCAAGAACCCATGAGCCAAAATAAACCTCTCCTCTTCCAAGTTGTTTGTGTCAGGTATTTTGGTGACAGCAACAAAAAATTGATTAATGACCCAGCACATGTGAGTCGCTGGGTTTGATCCCCAGCACTGCAACAACAACAGGCAAAAAGGCAGCACAGTGGAAACAGAGAAAGCTGTGTTCATGATCAGAACACCAGGATCAAATTCTGCTCACTAAAGAGGTAATAAATGCCTTGCTCTTGGAGGAGTATAAAAGAAATCAAATGATAAAGTATGCTTGATGTGCATTTGAAAAGGAGAGTGTGGTATAAAATCTAGTGAAGAGGAAGGGTGGCAGGACACCTGACATACCCAGTTAGGAAGCCTGGGCACTGCCCATCATCGGGAAACATGGAAGAGGCCAAAGCAGGAAAACTGGAGTAGGTTAATGACCCAATTGCGATGGATAAGAGCATTGTTTGCATACCTAAGAACATACAATACTCTTTTATATGTATCTTATTCTTCGATATATGTTTAAGTACTTTTTTTTTTTTTAGTACTAGGGATTTAACTCGGGGCACTCAACCACTGAGCCACATTCCCAGCCCTATTTTGTATTTTATTTAGAGACAGGGTCTCACTGATTTGCTAAGCACCTCACTGTTGCTGAGACTGGCTTTGAACTCATGATCCTCCTGATTTAGCCTCCTGAGCTGCTAGGATTACAGGCCTGCACCACCACGCCCGACTGGGTAAGTATATTTTAACTGAAATAATAGCTATCAATGATATTTAAGATTATAACAGTTTTTTAAAACTGCTTAAGGTATTTTTTTCATTTCCCACAAGGATTTTATGCCCTCCTTATAAGACATTTTAGATCATTTTTTAAAGGAAAATTGAAAAGAAGGAGATACTATCATTTCCCTAACCTTTGAAAATCCAATTATAAAAATTATGCACTAGTATTGAGAAAAAATCAAATTAGTTGAGAAAGGTTTAATGTAAAAAGTCCTCCGTATCCACCCCTACCCTCCTTGTCCAAATATAACGAATCTTAGTTTACTCTGAATGCTTCTTCTACAGTTTTCTTTATCTGCATATGGGAGCCAGTCTTGAAAGCTGAGCAGTAGTCATTTGGCAGTCACCAAAGGGAAGGGTTGTTTCTACAAGTGGAGAAAGAACATTGTATGTACTGTCGTGGGTGTGATTGATTTTGAATCCACATGCGTACAGTTCTCTCTAAATTAAGTGTGATTTGGCCTGAGATCACATTGGTCATCAGGAAAAATATTCCATAGCATTTGTCTAAGGAGCTTTCTCTTCCCCTCCATGGGTCAAACAAACATCCTCGAATTATGTTAGTGCAGGAAAAGGGAATAAAAATATGAGTTTGCTTCTTTGGCTATATGCTGCTCTCTGCCACCCTAGGAAGGCTCAGTGGTCCACTTCACTGACCACAGACTAGCCATGCCCCCATCCACATCAGCATGCCACTGAGTTCCTCTTTCTTCTCTCTCATAGCCTCAGCCTTAACCTAGGAAGGGTCCTTCCTTTTTTTTTTTTTTTAATCCCTGTCTGGAAGATCCCATGATGTTGGCCTTTTCTGAAGAAAGAAAAGTATGCTAATATTTTGTTCAGTTCTTTCATAGTTCCCCTTTTTATAAGAAGGGACTAAAAAGCATGACCCACTTGGAAAACTAGTATTTCAACCGGGCAGAAGTGTTCAGTGGAGGATAGTGTGAGCTGAAGTTTCTCGAAGAAGTGGCATCTATATTAAAGATCCTGCAGATCCTGAAGACTGCTTGACCTTGCCTGACTAGAACATCCTGATTGTGGAGAGATGAACTGTTATAGGTGGAAAGCCAAAATTATCTCAGACTAGCTTAGGCCCTTTAAATAGTCAATGACTTTAACTTTTATACCTGACCTAACATTCTTATAACTAATAGATAACCCTCCTAGAATGTATCACTCAGCTTGGCAAACTTCTAGGCTCCACCAGCCTAAGAATGCTATAACATCTGAAACCTACAGAAGTCAGGTCCCTGCCTTGCTGTAGCCCCCCTACCTGATCCTCCCACCAATATCGTAGGTGAACGTTTTGATCTGTGACTTTCTTCCGTGCTGTGATTATGAAAGTTCATGTAACCTATGGTTCCATGGTGGAACATGTCCTTCAGGGTTCCCGGGCTAAAATCACTTATATTTGACTCAGAATAAACTATTTTCTTACTTCCTGTAAAGTCGACCATGGGAAACAAGTGCATAGGGTATGACTGAAAGGGGTGGGCTTTTCTAATGAGTTTGCATTTATCTAGGCAGTGAAGGGAGGGAATCATTTCAGGCTTTAAAGAAGCTGTGGCAGAATTGGTTTTCCTTTGATGCCAGCAGGTAGAGTGAGTTGGAAGGAGTCAGAGCTGGAGACAGTGGTACCTATTAGGAGGCTGTGGCAAGAGCTCAAGAAGAGCCACCATGGGCCCAGCATCTTAATTCCCTTTTGTATCTGAGGGAATGACCCCTTTGGGGAATCATCGGCCAATCTACTACTGTAAGAGACCAAAAGGTCCAATATGTACATTTCTAGCCTTCCTTGTTGCTGGAGCTAAGACTTAGATGATAATTCATTTTGGCATTGCTGATGGCAACAACAATGATCTGGGGCCAGAAATGATGGCAGACAGCCCATGGTAAGACACCCAGGGCTGTGGTGGCAGCAGAGATGTCTTTGATGCAGTGGTTCAATATGGTGCATTTGTCTGTGGTTCTGGCTGTTGGAACTCCCTTTTCCTGCGCATTTTCCAAGATTAACTCTTCATGTCTCTGAGCAATTTTCATTCGATCTGAGAGTAAGGCAGAGTTATTATTCTCATTAAAAAAGTAAAATAAAACTCTGAAATTAAGTGACTTGCTTAAGATCAAAAGCTAGTAATCGGCATACCCAGGGTGGGATCCAAGTCTTTGCAATGGAGCTCAGTACTCTTTATAGTCTTTATACCATCCCTTGCTTATCAAATGTGGTAACTCATAATCCCTGGCACATATAGCAAAATGAAGGGAAATGCTAGAAGCTATAATTTATTCCTGGCACAGGTTTCTAGACTATATAGAAACATTATTTAAAATTAAGTTATTTGAAACAGGGGGTGTAGCTCACTGGTAGGTTGTTTGCCTAGCACATGCAAGGCCCTGAGTTTGATTCCCAGCACCACCCCCACCCCACACACACACCCTCCCCCCCAAAAAAATTAAAAATATATGCAATGGAGTAAAATGCAAAATCTAGGTATAATTAGTAATTCAAATAAACTTTACCTTTTTAGGAGTTGAGCATCTAGATTCCCCAGGGATACAATCATTCTTCTCTGCAGTGTTTACTTTGGTACAAATGTATGAGAAGTCCTGAAATGAAACATTGGCCAGTTCCTAGGCTAGTTTTACAATTTGCTAAATGTCCCCCTTTAATTTAGTAAACATCAGTTTTAACCCTGCGTATCTGATCTATGAGTACATATGTAATAGCCTCATCCATTTATGTTATTAAAACCCAGAAGTCCAGAACATCTTAATAAATGTACAATAAAATTTGTCTGACTAAAGATTGGTAGAGATATAGCTGCTAGCCAATGCTGCTAAAGATATATGAAACACTCCATTAAATACCAACTGAAAAAGAGATAAAATGTATGCTGTTTCCCTGATCTGCATGTTGTACTGAAATGACTCTTTTGTCATCTGGTGAGAATTATGAACAGTGATTTCATAGTGAGGAAACAAACTCATGATTCAATGAAAGGGTAAGGTAATGAATCATAATCATTCTAAATTATAGTTATTAAAATTCTATAAATTCAAAACACTTTAATTCTATATCTTGGGCAATGAGTCCATTCTGAGCAACATTGATCAAACAATATTATTTTCAGGATGTTGTAAGTATACCAGGTTCCATCTGATCATAAAATAAATGTTTCTCTATATTATTATATGTGGCCATTTATTTGTTCCGCTATTCATTCAGGTACTTTGCCAGGCAAAGATAAATGCTGCAGTGTCAAGTAAATGACATAATTTGATGTGATATATTAACAATATAAATACTTACAAGGCATATTTTAGGGATTAAAAAACTAAATTCAAGCTATAAACTTCACTGAGGGATTAATACTTCTACTGAATTTTTCTTTTTCTTCTTCTCCTTCTTCTTCTTTTGGTGTTGGGGATTGAACCACCCTTTGCGCATGGTAAGCAAGCACTCCTCCACTGAGCTGCACTCCCCTCGGCCTCCTTATACTGGACCTTGCAGGATGAATCTGAGAATAACAGTGGATAACATGTGGGGAAAGTAAGCAGAGGACAGTATTTTAGATGAAGGGAGTTGCACGTGTGAAAACATAGGGAAGAAATTAGCTTAATAAATTCAAAGAACTATAAGTACTTTTGTGTTCATGGAACCTAACATTGAAAAGCTGTGGTTTTAGATGAAGTTAGGCTACTTTAGGAGACAGATCATGAAAGATACTAAGTAGTTATGCTATACGGGCTTGATTTAAGGGATGTGAAGAAGACAGTAAAATATCTCAGAAAAGAGCATTGCAAAGCTGGGCATGGTGATGCACACTTGTAATCACAGTGGCTCAAGAGGCTGAGGCAAGAGGATTGCAAGTTCAAAGCCAGTCTCAGCAACAGTGAGGAGCTAGGCAACTCAGTGAGACCCTGTCTCTAAATAAAATACAAAATAGTCTGGGGATGAGGCTCAGTTGTTGGGTGGCCCTGAGTTCAATCCCTGATACCGCCCCCCACAAAAAAAAAGAAAGAAAGAAAGAAAGAAAAAGAGCATTGCAAGGCAATATTTATCCTTTAGAAAAAGATAGTGTGGAAAACAGCTTGAAGAGGAAAAAGACAAATACAGAGAGTCCTGGTGAGAAAAAACCATGATATGTGTAAATAGAGACAAAGAACATCTTAATAAATATACAATAAAATGTGTCTGACTAAAGATTGGTAGAGATATATTGGTGAGAAAATACAGGAGAAATACCTAGGGACTGAAGCCACAGAAATTGATAATGAATTGGATATGAAGGGTAAGATGAGGACTCAGACAACTAAGCGATTTCTGAGCCAAGAAACAAAATAAGAAATACAGAAAGAACAGATGTGGTGCAAATTAAAAATAAACTCTCTCCACAAGATTGTGTTAGAGTGGTTGTGAATTAAGTGGGTAGAGCTTTAGTTCAGGCTGTGGTGTACAAAGGAGTTAGGGCTTGCTATACTAATTTAAATCATTGATTCAACAGGTAGTGATGACAGCCAAGGGATTGAACAAGATTTCCCAAAGGAAAAAGAATACTCTGGAAAATATTACATATATTGTCTGAAATTTTACTTGTAGTCATCACTGTCAATAATACTTATTGGTGTGTGTTTTTTCATGCAGGCCTGAGAACGTGCATCATGGTGTGGCAGAAAGAATGATGAACTGGAAAGCTGAACAATAATCCTCTAGTCCTGGCTGTCTTGGGAATCATTGCATGATATTGGGCAAGTCATCATTTTCTTTAACAGTTTTCTTCCTTGGTTTCTTGGATTCATTTTTCTTTCTTTCTTTCTTTTCTTTACTTTTCTTTTGTGTGTGTGTGTGTGTGTGTGTGTGTGTGTGCGTGTGCTGGTGGTGGAAATAAAACATAGGGGGCTTTACCTCTTAGCTACATCCCCAGCCCTTTTTATGACAGGGTCTCACTAAGTTGTCCAGGCTGGCCTCAAATTTGTGATCCTCCTGCCTTAGCCTCCAGAGTAGCTAGAATTACAGGTGTGTGCCACAATGCTAGGCGCTTCCTTGGTTTCTCAACTTGTGAAATGAAGAGGTTGGTTTAGATGAGCTCCAACACTGTAATTCTTTAACCAATTCTCCAAAATTCATGATTTCCATTTCTCCCTGATGGGCTCTGATGAAGCTGCCAATAAAACCTGAAATAACTGGAAAATAGGCATCAAGAGAGAAGTTTGGTCTAGGAAGAGCCACAAACCTTATAATTTCCCCCTGTATAATGGAAACCTGACTTTGAAAAATGTTTTTTGCTGTAATCTGAGAGCAGTGATTGTAGACTATTATGAAAATGTAAGGCTTTTATTGAAAAGGAATGATACTTGGTCACTAGTATTTGGATTTTGATTGAATGACCTTATGATTCCAAATCTTTTGGAAAATAACTATATAATGTTGTCCCATGTAAAAGCCACCTACTTACTGCTCCATGCAGTAGCAATTATATAATAGATCTGATAATATTTGTCCCTTTTGGTCAATTATTACTCCTACAAGTAAAACAGAAAGGGAAAGCATTTATTATAATTGTATTGCATTAAGATTGTATTTCTATATGAGAGCAAGCAGTTCAGATGGCTGTGAGGAAGACCTTACTGATAGATGGGCTCATAGGTGCTAAACTAGCCCAGCAAAAAGTGAGGTTTAGAGGGTTGCCAGCACTGAAGAAACCTATAGTTCAGCTGACAAATTAAACATCTGTAAAAGATATATACTAGCGGTGTTGCAGTAATGAATGGGATGGTATCTATGAAATGATCTTGTAATTTTGATTGAGGTATAGTCAGGCAATGCCCTTATTATAAATCCCTGAATTATAATTATTTTCTGAACACTTGGAAACATATCTTATTGTAAGAATCCCTGAATGTACTGCAGCTTATAGCAATCATGGCACCAAAACCTTCAGAACAAAGAGCTGTGCATCACAAAGAGAAATATGGGCCAACAGGGCTGGGGTTGTGGCTCAGTGGCAGAGCACTTGCCTTGCATATGTGAGGCACTGGGTTTGATCCTCAGCATCACATAAAAATAAACAAAATATGGGCTGGGGATGTGGCTCAAGTGGTAGCGCGCTCGCCTGGCATGCGGGCGGCCCGGGTTCAATCCTCAGCACCACACACAAACAAAGATGTTGTGTCTGTCGATAACTAAAAAATAAATATTAAAAAAAAAATTCTCTCTCTCTCTCTCTCTCTCCCCCTCTCTCAAAAAAAATAAATAAATAAACAAAATAAAGATATTGTGTTCATCTATAACTAAAAAAATTTTTTTAAAAAGAGAAATATAGGCCAAGAGAGTAAGGTTTGTTAAACGTACTTGGAGTTGAACATTGGGAAAATGTTTAAAAATCAAGAGAAAAGCAAAAGGGTAAAAAATTATAAACAGAAATTAAAACACGTAAATACACAACAGTCAGTTAAAATATAAAATGGAAGACAACACAAAAGCAACCTAAAATAATATAATATTTGGAATTAACATAACAAGAAACATGCAGGTATTATATGAATAAAACTCTTTTTTGTTGTTGTTGTTTCTAGAAATATAACCCAGGGTGCACTACTACTGAGATATTTTCCCAGCACTTTTTATTTTTTACATTGAGACAGGGTCTTCCTAAATTTCCCAGGCTGGACTTACACTTGTGATCCTCCTGCCTCAGCCTCCTGAGTCTCTGCAGTTACAGGCATGTATGTGCCAAAGTGCCCAATTATAATTTATTTTAATTAGACTGCTCTTGATGATATTTAGGCTGTTTCCAGTCATCTGCTAAACAATCAATTCTGCAATTAACCATGTAAATGATTACTGCTATGGTTAATCTTGGTTGGAAACTTGACTGAATTGAGAGACACCTAGAAAATTGGTAAAGCACACTTCTAGTTGTGTCTGTAAGAGTGTTTCCAGAGATTATGGACATGTGGTTCAGTAAGCTGAGTGGGAAAGGCTTCCCTGAACGTGGGCAGTACTACCCAATAGGCTGAGGACCTGGATGGAAAAAAAGGAAGAAGGGGGAATCTTGCAACACACCCATACTTGAACTCTTGTTGATCAAGTGCATTTTTTTGCAGCTGCCATTGCCTATGGCATTAGACCCTAGACTCTTCAGCCTTTGAATTCAGACTTGTACAGCAATTCTCAAGATGGCTTCCAGGCCTTCAGTCTTGGACTGGGACTGTACCTTGTTCTGAGGCTTTCAGTTTGTTAGATTAAGCAGTTCCTAGTTTTCCTGGCTCTCCAACCTGCAGATGGCCATCATGGAACCATCCAGCCTCTTATAATTCTATAATAAATTCCCTCTGATAATTATATAACAAATACCCTCTTATAATTATATAATTTCTATTGGTTCTATTCCTGGTTCTGGTCCTTCATCCTGATACACTTACTTTTTCAAAAAACTGAATGTTAAAACAAAATTTTAACCCAAATACATATATTTGGAGATATATATATATATATATATATATATATATATATATATACACATATATATATATATATATATATATCTTATTATAAAATTAAAATTATATATATATAATTTTCAAATAAAAGCGCCAACCTTCTTAAGCATAAAGACTGGTGGTCAAAACATAAAAACATAAGAAGCAAAGGTCTTAGAAGAGATCAAGTTCAGGATTAGAAGTTAGTCATCCTCACTCTCCTTTCCTTCCTCAGAACCCTCCCGTTTCCACACCTTCATCCAAACACACGCTTCTTGTGCTTATATGTGGGGAAGCCTCCCTATGTCATACATGCATCGGAAAACTTGCCTGGTGGAGGCAGACCACACCAAATGAGTTCATTTATGCAGGTTGGCACAGGACTCAGAAGTCATCCTAGTTAATCAGCTGACATCCCCACAATGTCTCGCTACAGTCCTTACTTTGTTAGTCTGATAGGTGTGGCAAAGTAATTGATTAAGATACTAATTTGTATTGGTTCTTTCTATAAGTTTTGATCTTATCTTAAGCAGATAGCTTAATTTTGTTTCTTGTCTCAGAGATGGTTTGTAAAGGAGCAGAAAGCAAGAACTTCTTAAAAGGTATTCTATTAATTTTTAAGAACCTCGAATTATAGGAGAGATTGTGACCTCCATTGATTCCTAGGGGATCACAGGGAGAGGAAACCCCAATAATGACAAATTGAATTTCCACCACCTACTGAGACACAATGGGATTAGAATGACTTTTAAGAAACCAATAATACTATTAATATCCTATACACATTTATTTAAATAACAAAATCGGAAAGGACAAAAAGTGATATTTCTTACATGTCAGGTTATGGTTGTAAATTGATGATGTTGTATTTTGACATCAATGACCTTCACCTCCTAACCTGGTGAGTCATCCTTAAACAACCTAAAAGGAAAAAGAAAGAGTGATAGCAATGCTTCCTAGCAAGAAGTTCCCAAATCTGTTCACCATGAACTTGAGATCTCAACCATGGACATTTGGACACTGATAATGAGTGTAAAATTTAGTTTATGGGGCAAATTTAACTGAAAATCAACATGACTTAAACCAAGTTCTAGATCCTCTAAAATTTATGATGCAGGTGGCTAGATATGGACTCCTTCAAAATCTCACTTAATTGAATAATACCTGTGTTTTAAATATCAGCTGTGAGTCTTTCCTGTTAAATCTAGTCACTTCCACTAAAACTCTAATCTTGTTTGGCAGGTACCCCATATTTCTGAAGTTCTGTTCCATGTTCCATTTTCTTTGGACTTTACATCCTCTTTGTTTTTAACTGACATTACACCAGAACATTGTGTTGCCTCTTAAGCCCAGTTCTGAATTCCTCTCTGTTCTGCTTATGTTTTCTCTTCTATTGCTATTTTCAACTATACTTGTCTCCTCATCAGCTGGCTTCTTCTCTCCCCAGAGGTATCATAATGGTGACAGCCTTCAGGGTGGCAGCAGAATCTGGGAATAGGCAAACAAGCTGCCGCTGTCTATGACAGAGAGAGATCATTAGCTTCAAGTCATTGAACACAATTTGTCACCTTATCTCTTTCAAACTTAGTATAAGGAAGTCATTTCTCAGTAGTAACTGCTTGCCAGCTGGAACTTTTATGTATATTATCAAAATAGATGAGTTTGATGGATGCCCTTTGAACTCTTCCCAGGGAATTATCTTTAGAGTGTTCCAGTTCCCTCTAAATTTTGATCATATTGCTAATGCTAACAAGAAGTATCTGTAAGGTGTTTGAAGTTTCTAAGATGAAAGATGTTACATAAGTAGAATGAATCCATTTGGGGAGATATAGGGAATAGTATGTACATCATGGTCCTGCAAGCTCTAAGGCTGTGGATGTGGCTCACTGATATGTAGCTAATGGAAACAGTCCACATTTTTTCAACATGATTTCTCTTGAAGGAAAAGGACAGGTAATTTCCTCTCCTCCACATGTATGCATGTATGTCCTACACAGAGAAGATTTCCCACAAAGGTAATGAAGCTTATACTTTAGGATCTTTTTTTTTTTTTTTTGTATGAGTCCCTTCCAACATACTGTAATACTGATTTTGTATTTGGTAATTTTGTGTTTTTTGTTTTCCTTAGAGAAGGCCTCCTAAATTTGGATCTGAATCTGATCTAACATACAACACAGCTTTCCATTTCTAACTTTTAGTCGTATCCAGTATTTTATTGGAAAATGAGCAAGTACATTAGTAGTGTCATTAAAAACATAATTCATTTTATTGGCTTCTCTGGGTTTATGGTTAGTTTTGTAGTTAAAGCTAACCACTTGGAAGCATTTTCATATAACCCCATTGAGGGTAATTTGGCAACAGCTTTTAAAACTATAAATATATTTGCACAGTTATAAGAGGCCATATCTACAAAAGTATTTGATAGTCAAAGCCTGGAAACATCCCAAAAGCTCATCAATAAAAGACTGGTTAAATAAATTATGATACATTCACATGAGCACCGGGCAGTTGTTAAAAATAAGGAAGGATTTTATGTGCTGATATGGAAAGATTTCAAAGATGATTTGTTAAGTAAAGTTTACAATGATGTATGCAATATCCAAAAAGGTACAGTAAAAGGCTGGGGGAATATTTGCTTATATTCATATAAAGTAATTCTGAATGGACATACATAAAACTAATAAAAGATTATATATGGTGGTGTGATGCCCAAGGAAGATGGATGAGAAACAGGAGTGTAGGGGAGATATTTTATAGTTTATGTGTATATATATATATATATATATATATATCCATAGGAAATGCATTGCCTACTCAATGAAGAAAATAAGAAAGAAACAAACTATGCTCTTTGCTTATCTCAATGTATTTGTATTCTTTTAGCCCTCCAAGTATAAGTGTCATTGTGATGATTTCATAAAACTTTCTGTATGTGGGAATCTGACCTCCCATAGCCTATAATCAACCTGTTAGGGCACATCACTTTTCACCATGTGTGATCATTAGTTACACATATAACCCTTGAGACCATTCTGTATTCACCCCCTGCTATTATTGTTCTCACCTCTACATGACCTTTACATTGTACTTCTCTGTTTCTTAAACAGATTATATTCCCTTCCCACAGAGAAGCTTTCCCTGACCCCCTCGATTTGGTCAAGTTACCTTGCCATTCTTTTCTGTCCCAGTACATTGTATCTCATCTCTTTTATTATCTATAATGTCTGTCTTCTCTACTTGAGTCCAGACCAAAAACTCCACAAAGGCCTGGGCTCTGCTTGTATCGCTTACATCTGTGTCCCTAGTGCTTAATACAGTGCCTAGCAGGGATTAGCTTTTGTTCATCGACTGGAAGTGAATGTATTCTCTTACCAGAGAGTGATTTCCTTACAGGCAAGAGTTATCATTCTGTAGCACACATAATATGATGGACAGTATTGCATAGTGGATAAGAGATTCAAATATGACTTATGCCACTTCCCAGCTTTGAGATAACCATTAGCAGCTCTGGCTTCAGAGGTCTCATTACAGAAAGTTTTTCATTTATTCTATCATTCAACAAATATTTACTAAGTGCTTGCCATGTGCTACTTTTCTAGGAACTGTAGAATGCAAGACAGAAAAGTACTTGTTCTCTGAAATGCACAATCTACTTGGGGAGGGGTTAGGGGGCACAGTAAACACATAAAGCAAATAAACAAAATATTCAGATGGTGATAAAAGCCACAATAGAGCAACTGAGGTTGGCCAGTTAAGAAAGGTAAGTCTTCTCTAGGAGTAAATATTTACACTGAGTATTTGAGTAGATTAGGTGAAATGATAGTATTTGTGAATGTCTCAGAATCATGCCTGGCATATGATAAATGTCAAAAATGATAAGTATTAGTGTTAACAAACACTTGACAAAAGAATAGGTGGGAAGTACATTTCAAAAATCTAGAAGAAAGTATATTAAAAGTTTCCACCAAAAAGAAATAATGAATGATATTTTGGGGTTTTTTTTTAAACATGTCTTGTTGTTGTTGTTTTGTTTTGTTTGTGGTACTGGGGATGAAAGCCCAGGGCACTCTACCACTGAGTTACATCTCTATCCCTAGATGGGGTCTTGCTAAGTTTCTTAGGATGGCCTCAAACTTGCAATCCTCCCACCTCAGTCTCCTGAGTTGCTGGGATTACAGGAATGCACCATCACAGCCAGCTAAGGAAATGATAAATGTCTGAGGAAATTAGATATGTTTAGCCTGATTTAAGTATCATACAATGTATATATGTATTAAAACATCACATTACCCTATTAATAATATACAATTTTATGTTCTTATGTATCAGTTTTAAAAATTCAATATAAATAGAAATGAATGAACTGAAGGTATATGAAAATATAAACAGATGTCTTTCATATATAAGATGCTACAATTGCAACATTTGTTAAGTGTTTATTTAGTGAAAAGGTACATATATCTGTTTTGTTCCTATTTGAGTCATTAATCTATTTTTCAAGAAAAAGTTCTGAAATTGTTTATGCTTTTCTTAAGTGGTAGCATTTATATTCTGAGAGGGATCTAATTTTTTTCAGCATCTGTCTAACACTACTCAGAAAGCATAGAAACATACAGCATTGGTTGTTCATAAGTGGATTCGATATTCTCTAAGGTCCCATGAACCTTTGAGTTCTTCCATGTTCTTTACATGTAAACTGATGAAGAAATGGGAGTAAAGGAGAAAGAGAGAGAGAGAGAGAGAGAGAGAGAGAGAGAGAGAGAGAGAATATTCTCAACACAAACCCACCCCAAGACTAAAATATCATTGATAATTCACATCTTCTTGATGTGGTAGTGAAATCAGTGGATTATATTGGATGATGCATATTGAAGGGTGGGGTTTTGAACTGCCTCTGTTCCAGGCACTTCTCATTTGGTCCCTAGAATATGTGTGAGTAGGTAACTGTTTTAGGTTGAATTCCCAGAAACTTATCTTTAGAAAGAGAAAAAAGAAGAAAAGGGGTGCTAAGGGTATGATTTCCTGGTGAAGTCTCGGCTTGAGTTGGTTGCTACAGGGGAGTTTTACACATTGAAGTTTTTCCCCATTTGAATTAGGAAGCTGGGCTTTTATACTCCTGCACCAGTCACTCAGTGGCTGTGGCCTTAAGTAGCTCCAGTAGCCCAAGGGCAGTCTCCCAGACAGAGCCATAGGTATGGGCTGGTCAAGCAAAAGGCAGGTGGTTCAGTGCACAATAAATGAGACCCAGAGAATCTGGGTGAAGCACTCTCCAGAATTTATATCGCCAATTTACATAAGTAGAGATCTGACTCAGCTTAAATACTTTGCTGAAGGTCCCTATTTAAGGGGCAGGGTTCAGACACACACCCAGACAGGTTTGACTCCACAGTTCATGCTCATTCTTCTTTACCAAGTGTACCCCTTTTCCTGACCATATGGAAACATATGTGTAAATAAACATTCTTACCTTGCTTTCTGGGCAACAGACTCTATCTAAATGTAGTGAAACATTGCATAGAGTACTATCCAAAAGAAATATAATGTCCTACCTCAACCTCCCGAGTTGCTGGGTACATTCTCTCTCTCTTTTTTTTTTTTTTTTCACATATATACAGTCTTTCTGTGTCTTTTATGCTTATAGCACATCTCAATATGGTTGTGAAATATTTATCAGAAATCCTTGATATGAATTTAGATTTCATAAAATTTATAGCTGAAAAAGTAGATTCACAGAGCCCAGTTGGTCCAAGAATGCTTAATGGCTTAAATTACAAATATTAAATATGTAATTTAAAATCTACTAGTGGCCACAATAAAAAACTGAGAAAAAAGAAATTAAATTTAATAATATATTTTATTTCACCTAATAAACCCAAGATATTATTTTGACATGTATTAATACACAAAATTAATGGAATAATTTTGCATTCCTTTTTTGTTTGTTTATTTATTCAGTATTTGGGATTTGTTACCAGTAATAAAATATCCACTATTCGGTTTCACTAAAATTTGAAAGACAAAGGTTGGTGAAGAAAACAGGCTTATTCCAGACACAGACCAATGGTACAGAATAGAAAAACACATAGAGAAAAACCCACACATAGACAGTTATCGAATCTTTGACAAAGGAGCCAAAAACATACTGAAGAAAAGAGCCTTTTTTAACAAATGGTGCTAAGAAAATTGGTTAACCACATGTCAAAGAATGAGACTAGACCCTTATCTACACCCTGCACAAAAGTCAACTCAAAATGGATCAAAGATTTAGGAATTAGATCAGAAATAATGCAGTTCCTAGGAAAAAATGTAGGGGCAACACTCTAGCATATAGGCACAGGCAATCAATTTCTCAGTAGGACCCCTAAAGCTCAGAAAATAATGCCAAGCTTCTGCACAATAAAGGAAATAAGAAGGTGAAGTGAGAACCTACAGAATGGAAGAAAAATCTTTAGTAGCTACTCTTCTGACAGAGGATTAGTGTCCAGAATACATAAAGAACTCAAAAAATTTAACACCCAAAAAACAAAACAAAATAACAACAACATAAAAAAAAACCCAATTAATGAACTAAACAGACACTTTTCAAAAGAAAACATACAAATGGTCAACAGTTATATGAAAACATATTCAACATCATCAGCAATTAGGGAAATTCAAATCAAAACTAAACTATCTCACATCATTAAGAATATGAACCATAATAAATGCTAGAGAGGATGTGGAGAAAAAGAAACACTTCACAGTGTAGGTGGGATTGTAAATTGTATGACCAGGATGAAAATCAATATATTTCTCAAAAGACTAAGCATAAAATCACCTTATGACACAGCTATACCATTCCCAGATATTTATCCTAAAGAATTAAAGTCAGTATACGCTAGTGATACTTGCATATCCATGATTGTAGCAGCACAATTCACAATAGCCTAACTATGAAACCACCTAGGCAACCACAGTGGAGTTATATTTAGTCATAAAGGAAAATGAAATTATGTCATTTGCAGAAAATGGATGAAACGTGAGAACATTGTGTTAAGGTCCCTATTTAAGGTCCCTATTTAAGTCAAACTCAAAGGGTCAAAGTCATATATTTTCTTTCATGTGTGGAAGCTAGAGAGGACAAAGGAAAAGAAAGGGGGATCTTATAAAAATCAAAGGGAGATCAATAAAATAAAAGAAAAGGACCAGGGAGTGGGCGGATCCCAAGTAGAAGGATCCCAAGTAGTTAGACCCTGTCTCAAAAGAGAAAATCAGAAGGAGTGGGAATGTAGCTCAGTGGTGAAGCTTGCCCTTGGGTTCAATCCCTGGTAAGAAAGAAAGAGAAAGAGCAAGAGATAGAGAGAAAGAGAGGAAGAGAGGAAGGGAGGAAGGAAGGGAAAGGAAAGAAAATTTGTGCTATGAAAAGTTATAAGGATATAATTTAATATGCCATTAGGAATCAAATCAGTCAGTCTGCCATCAAATAAATATTGAGTATCCATGTGTGTTACACAGCAGTAAATAACACCCTTGGCCATGACTATTTAACTACCAGGACTTCACAATTGGAATTGCTTAGGAATAAAAGAATTGGCTGTGTTTAATGCTTTGATCGGAAGAAGTTAGAGCTGGCTTTTGCTTGATTTTGGCTAAAAGGGATTCATGCAATACTTGCTTTTCATCTTAGTAGTACACACTGAAGACGTAGTTAATGGAACATTTGGAGATCTAGTGAGAAGCTCCACAGCAAACCCAAGAGCATTGAGACGTCCCCGTTTTGACCCTACAACCTCACCTGTACATACCAGACGATGCTAGAATCCCATCAAGGCACCAAGATATGAAAGCACTAGGAAAAAAAAAATCTGGCACATCTTTAAATATATGTGGAGGGTTTTTTTTTCTATTATTTCCATTTCAAGTTTCTTATTATTTGCTGTATGTGGAGGTTATGCTCAAAAATAATGAGCACCTTTTTAAAGGGATGTGCAACAATGTTCACTAACTGCCCAAAATTATAATATACAAAAAACACACATCAATGATAAAATGGGCTGGGGAGGTAGCTTAGTGAAAAAGTGCTTGCCTAGCATGTATGAGGCCCTAGCTTCAATCCCCAGCATCATCACCAAACAAAACAAAACAGAAACCAAAACTAGTAAAGTGACTTAATAAAAATATAATTTTCTGAAATATTCATGCATTGAAATGTCAAGCATCAGTGAGACGGAAAACATACAGCTATATCCAACAATATGAATGCATTTCACAAACATTATACTGAAAGAAAGAGGCCAGAATCAAAAAAGAATACAACTTAGTATTCTTCTTTGAAGTTCAAAAATAGGCAAAGCTAAACTTATTTTAGAAGTCAGGATAGTCATTAACTTGGCAAGGGATGGGGGTTATTGATTGAAAAGCAGCATGAAAGAGGCTACTGAGGTGCTGGTAAAGTCCTATTTCTTAATCTGGAAACTGGTTATATAAATATGTTCACTTAACTAAAATATTTATTGTTTAGACATTTTTCTGTATGCATGTCATACTTTAAAACACATATTTAAGTAATAAATTTTTTCATTTGTTCATTCCGTTGAAGACCAACCATTCATCTTAAAACTCTAGAGACAAGCTGAGCATATGAGAAAGTCAAAGTCATCTTTCCACTCTGTGATTCACCTTCTTGAAATCCCAAATATCTTTCTTGGAGGCTGCTGTGGTTGTATATGGTCCAGTTGTGTTCCCCAGGGGTTCGTGTTGGAGGCTGGGTCCCTACTATGGCCATGCAAGAGGTAATGGGAATTTTAAGAGAAGCCTAGCACAAGCTGACTAGATCACTAGGGGCATCATCCTCAACAGAAATTACGTGGTCCCATGATACCACAGCTAGTTACCACAAGAAGGGTTGTTATAAAAGATCAAGATAGCCTTTCCCCAGTCTCTCTGGCTTTCTGTCTCACCATCTGATCTCTTCTTCTTACACATGCTCCTGCCATGATGCCTTCTGCCATAAGAACCTCATCAGAGGTGGAACTCCTGGGGCCATCCTATCTTGAACTTTCAACCTCTTAAACTGTGAGCTAAATAAACCTCTTTCTTTACAAGTTACCCAATTTCAAGTATTTCATTAGAACAGTGAAAACTTGATCGATGCAGACGCAGAGGAAGGAAAACCAACCTGGTCATAAAACCTTGGATAGTAGGTAACAAAAAAGAACATAGTGCTTATTGAAATTCCTATGCCTGGCATGTCCTGCTCTCATCTCTGCCTAATGAAATCCTAACCTCCTTCAAGTTTCATTTAAGGACATTTTCTTGTGGAAACTTCTTTGATTACCTCAAACAAAACTTATCTCTTTTTCTTCTAAATCTGTAGGCCACTTGTTTGTGCTACTCATCGTTTATTCCCATGCATTATAGTAATTTCTGGAAGGTAATGTAATTTAGTGCTGAAAGATTGGGTTGTGAAATCAACCCAACTTCAAAGACCCTCCTCTGCCACTTTCATATGACCTGGAGCAAATTGCTTAGTCACTATGCCTTTGTTTCCTCAGTTTTACAGTGGAGATGCTAATAGGAGTACCTACTGGATATGTAGTTGTGAAGATGAGATAATGGATGTACAGCTGCAGAAAATCAGTAAATCTCAGGAAATGTTTCCTATTATTTTTATTGAATATTACTTACTCTAGTTAATAGCATGTTCCTGAAGAGTACAGAACATGACTTAGATGGCATTCAATGAATAAACTCGTGACATACATCTCATGTTGTCTTACCTTGTGTGTGTTGTTATGTTCATTTATCTCTTCCACTAGACTAAATTCCTCCTAAATAAGAACTACAACTTGCTTGGGTTTGGGGTTTGTTTTATTTTGTGGAGGTTTGTGGTTTTGGAGGTGGAAGTATATGGTGCTGGGGATTGAACCTAAGTCCTCACACATGCTAAGCAAAGTGCTCTACCAGTGAGCTACATCCCCAGCCAAAGAACTACAACTTACTTGTTAAATATCCCTCACTTTGCATCATGGTGGGTTTTGGGCTACATACATGTTTAGTAATGGGTTGACACCACTCAGGAATTTTTACTCTTTCTTATTTAACAATGTTCAAAGAGCAATGAAAAGATAATTTTCTTAAGTTTCCACTACAAATTTTTGCACCTCTGGGTATCCAACCATTCCAGTTTGCTCAGGGCTATCCCAATTTTGGCACTGAATGTCTTATGATCCAGAATGACTCTGAGTCCCAGACAAAGCAGGATGGTTGATCATACTACCTGCATCCTTGCCTGTGTACTTGGCTGGCCTGATGTTTTGATGGATGAGCCAACCATGCTCCTACCTCAAGTCAAGCCTTCATTCTCGTTGGTATGTCCTCTATGTACTCAAAATGGGCTTGTGAAATTCTCTTTCTTTCCTGCATCATCAATGATTTTCTCTCTCCTTCAGCATTCAAACATTCTATAATTTTTCTTATTGAAAGATAAACAAAATCAACAAGTGTAGAATGTAATGTGTAACTCAGTGGTGGAGCACTTACACAACATGCATGGGGCCCTGGGTTTGATCCTCAGCACCACAATAGAAACAAACAAACAAACAATATAAACAACAAAAATATCTTGAACTAACATCTCCCTCAAGCAACCATCCAATTTATTGGCTCCCCTTTGTAACAAAACACCAAGAATGAATTATCTATACGGTCTCCAATTCTAATTCCCCCTTTCCCCATTCTTCGTTGAACCATTTCAATCAGGTTTCTGTCCCCAACTCTCCATAGATATATGTCCTGTCACAATTTGCCAAAGATCTAGAACTTTTTTAGACTGCTGAACTTTGAGAAGTAAACTTTCATTTTTGTTATTTTTGTAATCATAGAAGGTTTTTCTTAGCTTAAGTAACAGAGCTAATAACTTCTACATCCATATCTTCAGTTTATATACTTCCCTATAACTTATTCTTGTATAGCCAACTGTCTATTCAGCAACTTATTGAATATAGAATAAGGATCTCAAACATCAATACGAAACTTTAGATTTCCATCCTCAAATAGTATCCTTCTGTCAAAAGATGTCTCTCTCTTCCTTCTTCTTGCTCAGGTCCCAAACCCTGGAGTCATCCCTAATATTTCTCCTTCTCTCATATCCCACATCTAACCCACCAGGGAAGACTGTCATCATCTTCTGTCAGATTATTGCAATAGCTTCCTAGCTGGTCTTGCTACCTCTTCCCAGGCCCTGCCACAGTCTATTCTCAACACAAGAACCACAATAATCCTAGGAACATTGGCCAGTGTAAATCATTCTGCACAAAACCTCCCTCAGAGACTTCTCATCTCCTTCAGAATGAAACCAGGGCTGAAATGAAACTCATCTCCTTCAGAATGAAACCCAGGGCCTTACCTTGACCTACAAAACCAAATGGCTTTTTGTGTTACTTGTTCAAACCCATCCACAAAAATCTTTCTCCTTCCTCCCTTCCCCTGCCATTTGAGCCTCCTTGCTCTTCCTCAACACACTACAGTCATTTCAGCCTCAGTGAACCTCAGCCTCCAACCTGTGAACTACCTGCTCCTCCTGCTCAGAAGGCTCTTCCCCCAGAGAAGCACAAAACTCACCCCCATGCCCATGCAGCTTCTCCTCAAATACACACACACACACACACACACACACACATACACACACACACTTGTTTATTTTTACAGTGCTGGGGATTGAACCCAGGGTCTTGGGTTTGCTAGGCAAGGACATTTCTATCACTAAGCTATACCCCTAGTGTTCTCCTCAAGTTTTATTTATTTAATTCTTGATGGTGGAAGGTACTGGGGATTGAACCCAGGAACACTTTACCACTAAGCCACATCCTCAGCCCATTTTTTTATTTTTATTTTAGACAGGTCTCATTAAGTTGCTGAGGCCAGTATCAGCTAGCCTCAGCCTTCTGAGCCACCGGGATTTTAGGCATGCATCAACACATCTGGCTTCTTCTCAAAGTTTAAACTCTTCACTTTGTTTTTAAATCATTAATTTATTGATCTAAGAAACATGTTCCATTCAATAGACACTGTGATGGGAACATTAAGGTATGAAAATGACTGCTGCCCTCTAGAAATTGCTGTATTGGACTGGAGAACAGGACTTTACTGAAAGATTTCCTAGAAAAGAGGCCCCTGAGCTGATTTTGAAGAAAAAATAGGAGTTAGAGGAGAAAGGGGGATGATAAAGCAAGTGCCTTTTAGGGGGGAAGCATTTGCAGGTGGATATGAAAGATTATGATATAATCAGAGGTTGCAGAATTGGCCTTATCTGTCCCCAGAGCCTGATCATGTGTACAATAAGCACTAAAGACAGTTCAGGGAACCTCAGGGCTTGGGGAAAGGAGAGAACCACATGAGACTGCCCACTAGGGTGGTGTAGAAGAGGAAGCCAAGAGCAGGGACAAAGAGACATAAAAACTGCAGATCACAGTTTGTCCCCTAATGACAAAAGGGGACATTCAGATAAACAGTTAGAATGAGGCCCTATTAGGAAGAGAAAGATAGCACAACATATAAGAACTCAGGAACAGGGCTTGATTCCTGGGCAAACAAGGTTCAAGGGAAATAATAGCCATGGGGGTCTTTTACCTGTTTTTATACATGTCTTTTACATGTTTCCTGGTATTCATGCTCTCGCACAGCCTCCCCTTTGAATTTGGCCTGTATCTGTGACTTGCTTTAACTGGGGTAGAGTTTGCTCCCCAAGGAACATTGGAGACTTTTTTGGTCAAAAATTGGGGGTATAGGGACAGGGTGCTACTGTCATTTCTATTCTTCTGGTGGGCAGGGAGCTGGGATGTTGCTAAACATCCTACAGTGCACAGTACTGTTCCCATGACAAAGAATGGCTCAAAATATCAATGGTGGTAAGGCTGAACTGCCAATAGGATGCAGCCTAGGCCTTAAGACTTATGCCTTAAGAAGAACTAAACCTTAGAAGGACCTGGAAGTTTCCTCTGTTGGAAGGAGGGTAATGGCATATGGTATATGGCAGCTCAGAGATACATAGGAGATTTTAGAAGAGACCACATGAAAAGGGAACAGTTCAAAGGCTATATGAGAAGTGAGAACCAGCTCAGAGAGAAAAAAAAACAGGGTTCCAGATGTACAACTCCAGGCAATCTCTTCCAGCTGACTCCTAACCATCTGAGCCATCTTTACTAAGGTGTCAGACGTGGGAGCCAAGAAACTATCATGGACATCCCAACATAAGCAGACATCACAGAGAACAGTTGTCCTCACTGAGAACTTCCTAAACTGTAGAATCATGAGCAAACAAGATGTCAATGTAAGTCACTAAGTTTTGAGTTGTTACATAGTAATAGAAGAAACAATAACCAACAGAATAGGCAGTGTTCCAAGAACATCTTAATTACATTTCTTTCTTTCCAATGACACTTCAGCTATAAAGAAACTGAAGTGTAGAAGTATACAGAAATTAAGTACCACTCCAAGGTTAACATGACTCAGAAGTAATAGAGTTGGGTTTTGACTCTAAAGGCTACATCTAAACCATCATACCATACAGCCTCTCTAGTCATTCTTCATTCAAAAAATATTAATGGAGAATCTACCAGGTACTGTTCCATGTACATGGGACATAGCAGGGACCAAAATGAACCAAAAAAAAAAACAACTATCTTATGAAACTGACTTCTAGTGAAATCTAAGAAGCCACAGAAATGCACTGTCAAATAGCAAGACTCCACCCACCCAAGAGATGTGATGGACTTTGATTGCTTTGTTTCACCTCAGTACTGGGGTTGAACCCAGGGCCTTGTGCATGCCAGGTAAGTTCTCTTCCATTGAGTTACAATGTGAGCCCTTTTATATTTTATTTAGAGACAGTATCTCACTAACTTTCCCAGGCCTCTAACTTGTGGTCCTCCTGCCTCAGTTTCTTGAATTGCTGGGATTATAGGCCTGCACCCTCTCATTGACTGCTTTTTAGGTTCCTAGGCATCTATTTCAGCATGACCATTTCCATAAGAAATTATCTACTCCATTATATAGAATCTGTGAAGACTGTTACTCAAGGGTGAATAGCTCTCTGCCAGCAAGTCAGGCCACATGTTCCTAGGATTTGTATCTTCAGAATAGCAAAAGATATCATTGGACTTCCTTCATTCCAGGGGTGGCTCTGAGATAAAACTATTGAGAAATTCCTGCTACCCAGACTTCTGCTTCTGCCCTACTTTCTAACCATTTGTGCACCTCGCTTTGTAAGTTTCTTGTTGATTCTGTGAGCCACCTGGTATTTTCCTAGTAAATTCCTGTGCTGTGTTAGGCAGAGACTGGTTCTGATGCTTGTGATGGAAGGACTCTAATTGCAAATCTTTTAGGAGAAGGGCCCAGGAAGAGCCTGGAAAGAACAAAGTAGATAGTAATCGTGTTCCCAATAATCATCATTAACTTCATCTCCAGTTTCTTCCTTCCTTCCTTCCTCTCTTTCTTTCTTTTCTTTTTTATAAAGTTGTAGATGGACACAATACCTTTATTTTATTTATTTATTTTTATGTGGTGCTGAGGATTGAACCCAGTGCCTCACACGTGCTGGGCAAGTGCTCTACTACTGGCTACAACCCCAGCCCTTCAGTTCTTGATATGCACAACTTGTGTTTCTTCAATCTTATAAAGTATTAAACAAAAATAATTTCAACACTCCTTCTTCAAACTAGGCTGCTGTCCCTTTCTGCATAGAAATTCTGAAATCCAACACTGAAAAGAGGCTTTTAAAGCAGGTGAAGAAACACAATGATATGGTTAATGAACCTGGGATAAAGACACAAATTTATGTAGAAACCCAATTGTCCAGATTGAGCCATAGCTCAGAACCAGACCAGCGCTACATATCCAAGAAAAGGGAGCATCCAAAAATGCCCTGGATCAAAAACTCTGTAGTGGGACTGAAAGGATATGAAAGAGAATAAAAAAAAACCAGAAAATGGAGACAGACCTCAACAGACCAGCGATGCTTTATTAAACGACAGAGGGGCACATTTTAGAGGGAATATGGCAACTGGCTACGATAAAGGCCTGAGTTTTATAGGGTTTAGAGGGCCTGAGTCCTAGCAGGAAATGTGTTGGTTACAGTTGGAGGGAGACCTTGGGAAGACAGCGGAATGGTTGTAGATAAGGAAAATTGCAACAAGTTCTGAGCCCATTATTCTCCCTTTCTCCTTGGGGGTTGTTATTTTCCATGTCCTTCAAAGGCTGTGGATAAAGATCATGGGGGCTCAGTACTGGGAACGAACGGCCAGTTCAGCTATAGGTGCAGGCCAGGTGCGTGTCCCTTCTGTGCTCTCCCCATTTCCCTTCTGCTTTCCCTCCAGCTGAGGCCTGGGCTTCTATTTTATCCTGCAGCAATGACAAAAGCTCCAATTTACCACAGACATCTCCCTCACATGTGACAGGAGGGCGGATAGGGAAAGAGTTGTAGATAAGGGAAGTTCCCTGGGGCCTATTTTCCATATCCTTCAGGGACTAGGAATTTTCATTTTTATACACTGGCCAATGATTTGGGGGCTCACTGAAGTTTGATAACCATGCTCTTCCTCGCTGGACTAGAGCCCCTTGAAATGTGCTTGTCTGTAGAACACTCACCTAGCATGTAGAAGGCCTGGGGTTCAATCTCCAGCAATGCAAAAGAAAAACAAAATTGTGCTGGTCTATGTTTAATATATAGACATGTGATTTTATTAAAATGTGTGTTCTGATTTAGAAGGTTTGGGATAGGATTGTGCATTTCTAACAAGTTTCCAAATGATGACTCTGGATGGGCATGGAGTCTGGATGGGGCTAAACCTGAAGCGGAGTCAGAAGTCAGGGACCAGGAGAGAAGCTGTGAAGTAGACAGAGCCTGGTAAGTGGCAAATGGACAGCATGAAATCTCAGAGCCTGCAAAACTGACAGCTAAGCTCCTTAACCACCGCAACGTTACCATCCTTCTGGCTTAACCTGCACAACCTTAAAAAGCAGTTACAAGACACAATCCATTAATTATATCCTCGAGTAGCTCCTTTGCCTGACCCAGTCCCTCTGATGCCTTGTTCAGCATTACAGGATGAAACAAAAACAAAGAGGTGATTCTGAAATTCAATCTGATGTAATTGGGTGCTTTGTTCTTAATTAGAGTGTGAATACTCTTTTTGTAGGCCATTGAATTGGTGTAGATAATGCAGTTCCATGTTTACTGTTCTAATAAAAACTACTTCACATTATGAAAAGCTGACATAGGAGCTGGGAAATAGCTCTGTGGTTGGGTATTTGTCTAGCATATGCAAGGCACTGGTTTCAATCCCAGCACTAAAGGAAAAAAAAAAAAAAAAGCTGACATAGACAGTTTCCAAATTATGTATGCGACAGAATTGAATTTTCTGAAGAGTCCATGAGTATTTAATTAGTAGACATGGCCCTTCCCTTCCTATTCATTCATGCATTCAATAGTAATTAGCCTCCGGGTACGGTATTAGGTGCACACTGGCACATGTTATACATGATACATGGTCCTAAGGCCCTGGTCTTGGAAATTGAGCCTCTGGTATAGTTTAATGTAAGTCACAGGATGCACTCCATGGTTGGATCTAGTTATTTAATGGAAGACTATGTGCAAATCCCTGTTCTGTGTCCTCTGGAAGAAACCCAGGAATGAAGGTAGAGTTCCAAATGGTAGGGAATAAACAACAGGTGGTCTGGGCTTCATTCAAAATATGAGTCACACCAAAAAATGCATGTGGGTTTTTTTTTTTTTTGGATGTGGTTTTTTAAAGTCATTTCCACTCCAGATTTCAACATATGCTACTCAGCAAAGAGTGGGTACTGAATGGCCACCACAATGGTTACATGTTAAGGAAAAACTCTACTGAATTGATAATTTTAATCATGTAAGCAGCCTTCAGAGAGCTAAAGAAAGGGAAGCACTGGGAGAGGCACCTGCCTCAGAACCTTTTATCCCCCACATACAGGAATGTATCAAACCAAAAGTTTTTAAAACATGATTTGTACTAGAAGTATTTCAAAAATAGCAATTTCCAAAGTGTATGAATGCTGTTAAAAGTATGCGTTAAGCACTCTTATGCAAATTCTTTATCATGAGGTTAAGCCATTTAAAGAAATTCCTGGAAATGATTAGGGAGAGAATATGTGACCATCAGGAGGAAGTGCAGAGTGAGGGCAAGCAGAGGAAAGAGGGACAGTGATGAAAGTTGGGAAATGAAGAATGTGTTGAGATAAGGTACAGGTCAGAAGGGTGGTACACAATGAGAGCTACAGAGACGGGCCACCATTGCCTTGAAAGACTTGAGAAGAAAGTCTAAGCGTGGGAGGCAATGTGACCTCCTTAGAAAGGCCTCACTAGACCAAAGTATCTGAAATAATGGACATATCTTTCTCCATGTATTTGCCCTGGTGACTTCTTCATATTTATTACTACACCACCCAATTTTATATATATGTTTACATATTTGCTTATCTTCTGTTTTCAATTAGAATATAAGAACATGAGGCAAGGAACCTGGTCTTATGCACTAATATATGCCCAAAACTAAAGTAGTGCCTGGTAATAGTAAATGCACAGCAAAATATTTGTTAAATGAATTAATGAATTAAATCAATAAGGATATTTGACCCCTTCCCTGCCCTCCCGCTGCCTGAGGTCTGGCGGGCGCTCCCCACCTGCTGGGTGGAGTGTGAACCCGGGAGGCCACCTCGGACTCTGCACCCGCAGGTGTGTCGGTCTGGCCTCCCAGGGGAGCCGCTCAGCTCTTCTCAGCCGGCCCATGGAAGGGGCCAAGCCCTCATCCTCAGAAGAAGACCTGGAGCTCTCGGTGCTCCAGGAGCAGCGGGACGAGCAGACGCCTCTCAATGGAGCCCTCCAGGTCCTGGCTGCTTCGGCCAACGACACCACCCCAGACCAGGCCAAGAAGGAAAATCCCTGGAGCTCCTGCAATAAGAATTTGGTCGGCAAGTGTAAACTGTGGATGGTCATCACCTCCATCTTCCTGGGTCTCATTATAGTGATCATCATTGGTTTATGTCTTAGTGGAGTAACTTATATTGATGAAGATGAAAATGAAATATTTGAGTTATCATCAAACAAAACATTCTTCATCATGCTCAAGATTCCAAAAGAGTGCATTACAGAAGAGGAATTGCCTCACCTGCTCACTAAAAGGCTTGAAGATGTGCACAGTAAATCTCCATCTCTGAGTCGTTATTTCACTTCAGTTGAAATAGTGGACTTCAGTGGTGAAAACGCCACAGCAACCTATCACCTGCAGTTTGGGGTTCCGTGGGAAGATGACGACTTTATGAAGTACATGATGAGTGAGGAGCTTGTACTGGGAGTTTTGCTACAGGATTTCTATGATCAGAGTGTACCTCATTGTGAGAGTCTGGGGCTTGATCCAGCATCTCTCTTGCTCTATGAGTGAAGTGGTTGAGGCTGGTCTGTGTCAGAAGGTGCTCCTCTGAGTTTTTGGAGAGAAAAGAACTCATTCTCTTTTACAGGAAAGATCCTGTGACAATGACCAGACTGTCCTTCCTCCTGATTCTGCACAGATAGGAAGTCTGACTCCACACCCAGCAAGGCAGCTCCCAAGCGCTGACCCACTTGGGTCAAGTTTTGACAAAGCAGGAAGTCAGATGGGTGGGAGGGTTGGGGGGGGGCAGGTCACTTGGTATGTGGGTGATGCAGTTCTTGAGGCTGTGGCTCTCTTTACCCATGTGTGGATACTTTCTCTTTAGCACAAGGGTGGTGTTGTGCTTTGTTTTAGACAGGTTCCTGTCAGCCTGTGTTGGAGCAGGGAGAAGCGAGCATCCAGGCAAGGGAGAACTCAACCAATTGCTCTTTGAAATCTCCAACTCTTCCCACCATTACAGAATATCTGGGTATCTTAGCAAACCAGCCTTAAGCACATCATCCAGTGTTATTTTTACATACACAGTCACAGAAATACGATAGGGATTACTAATTATTTGACATCTCCTTCTTCCTGTGACTCCTAAACACTTTTTTTGGGAAACATGAGTCCCTGTGGGTTTTGAACATGCGACCATCATTTTGCATTGTCACTCCTTTATATTTTTATAAACTTCCATCAAATAACCGTCAAGATTGCTTAACTTCTGCTGTGGATACCACACATGTGCTTTGTATTACCCATGTTACTGGCCTTCTTGCGGGACTCAGTGTCTTGAGGCATTGATGGTGTGTCTTATCTCCAATGGCTGTGAAACAGGAAGAACTATTGTCCCTTTGGCATAAATTGTTGAGAGCTTATGTCTGTCATTTGAGGGCAGGAGGAATGTTAGGGACTGTATCAGTCTTCAATGGATATAGAATTGCCTGTTGTGAAGGTATAGAATATTTGTTTTGGGAGAAAAATACCTTTGTACACATTTTCCAGGAGAAACAGTTGTGTGGTCCTATAAGGAGATATTTTAGCTGCAGTATCTCAGTGTCTTAGCTGCCACAGGTGGAAGTCTGTGAGAGGCAGCTATGTATGGGTGCGTGCCAGAGTGACTTGAGCTTATCATGAGCCAGGATTCTGGATAATGTGAATTTGCTTTTTTATTTAACTAGAAGACACATGTATTACAACTCATTGTTTCATTATAAGGATAGTTCCTTAAATTAGTGAATTTTTCTTCTTCCTCTTTATTTTTTACATGTCAAATGTGAATCTTTTAGTGCATTTGTACTTTTTGGAATATAATGAAGAATTTTAATGGAGAATGACTTTAAAAACATTTACAATAAATTATTTTTGCATCTGCAAAAAAAAAATAATAATAAGGATATTTAAGCTGGGCACAGTGGTGCATGCCTGTAATCCCAGCAACCCAGGAGGCTGAGGCAAAAGGATTAAAAGTTCAAGAACAGGCTCAACAAATTGGTGGGAACTTCTCTCCAAATAAAAATATAAAAAGGGCTGGGAATGTAGCTCAGCGGTTTAGTGCCCCTGGGTTCAATCCCCAGTACCAAAAAAAAAAAAAAAATTGTGTAGGGGAAAAGACAGTAATAATATGAATATCTTGAAAAGAGCAAAAATGAAAATGAACAAAGGTGGGGGGAAAATACAGTAAATAAGAGTCAAAAAATTCTATTGCACATTTTAAAATTTAAGAATATATGTGCTATGGTTTGAATATGATTTGTCCCCCAGCAAAGCTCACGTTGAGGCTTGGTTCCCAATAGGGCAGTATCCAGAGGTGTTGGGGTCTTTAAGAGGTAATAGGTTGTTAAGAGGATCAATGTCATTCTCACAGGACTGGATTAATGCTCTTAGGAATAGGTTAGTAATGCAAGAGCTATGAATACAACCTGGGGTTGGGGGTTTAGTTGTCAGAGAGCACTTGCCTAACATATGAAAGGCTCTGGGTTTGATCCTAACTTGGCCAAAAAAAGTCAAATAATTCTCACCAGCTGAGGTGGTACACACCTGTAATCCTTGCTACTCTGCATGTGGAGAAGTCAGGAAGAAGACAAGTTTAAGTCCATCCTGAACAAGTTAGCCAGACCCTGTCTCAAGATAAAATGTGTTTTAAAAAGGATCTGGGTAAGGATCAAATACTTTCTTTCATATGTGAAAATTAGAGAGAGAAGGAAAAAAAAACCCAAAGAATTAAAAAAGGGGAATGTCACAAAAATAGATGGGAAACCAACAGAATAAAGGAAGGGGCCCAGAGGGAGGAAATAGGGGAGGGCATGGAGAAGTACCAGGGAACAAAACCTACCATACAATGCTGTGTCCATGTATGAATACACCACAATAAATCCCGTTTATATATAATTACAATGCCCTAATTAAAATAGTAATCATATTTATAGAAGAAGGTAGATCAGTGGAGCTCAAGGAAGGGAAGGGGAGGAGAGACAAAGGAAAAGTATTGGGGAGTGAGATGATAAAATTATGTGCATGTATAAAAATGGCATAATGAATCCAACTCTCATGTAAAATTATAATGCACATAATAAAAACCAAATAAATAAAAATAAAAAGCCGGCCAGGGAGGTAGCTCAGTGGTAGAGTAGTAGGGTATTTGTCACTGAGAATGCACGAGGCCTGGAGTTCAACCCTCAGAACTGCCAATAATAATTCTTAAAGAGTAAAACTGCACCCTTGATTTAAGGTAAAAGGGCCTTGCAGGCTCCAGAAAGCCTCCAACTCTACCCAGTACCAGTAGCAGAATAAGGCATTGGGCATCGGGTCTCATTGCACCCTCTGTGTAAAGTCATGCTGGAGGGAGCATCAAAAGTCACTGGGGAGCTGTTCAAGAAAAGAAGAAGAAGAAAGCAAGGAGGAGGGGGGAGCTTTATAAATCTAGTAACTAGCCAGAAAAGAGAATGTAACTAACTACCCCTCCCACTACTCCCTGTCCCCTCACACAGTGTCTCATTGTTCAGACTATGTTTATTTGAGAAAAGAAAGCCTCAGCTGTGAGTCTGTGGTTGTGCACCTCCTAGTACTTATTTTACCAAGTGTCTTGGTGTTGGCAGGAGTGATGGAGAGAGGCCGGTTTAGGCAAGGGACAAAGAAGCAACTTGTGACTCCGTCAGGAAGAGAAGACTCCAGGGCATCTTCTCCATCAGAGAACTGTTCTCGATTTGCTCTTGGCTTGTGTGTACTGATTGCCTACTGCCAATCATCTTCAGACCAACAATACATAAATAGAGTAGAATGTTTCTTTCCTGAAAATTAAATTCAGGCACAGGTTAATTTCTTGTTGGTAGTTACCTCTGAAGATTAAAGGAAAAAGTGAGGGACACTAATTATTTTATGAAGTGTAAAAAAGTGCTAAAATTTGTTTATTTTGTTGCATTTGATATTTTTGAAAATATTATTAAATAAGAAATTAATGGACTGTAGGTAATATTTATTTTTTCCATTTGATCCCTATCCCCAGCACTGCAGTGCTGGGGATCAAACCCAGGTTCGCATGCATGCAAAACAAGTGTTATACTATTGAGTTACATCCCCACACCTTTTTAGTTTTGTTTTGAGACAGCATCTTGTAAATTGCTTAGGTTGGCCTTGAACTTTCGATCCTCTTGCCTCAGCCTCCTGAGTAGCTGGGATTTCAGGTGTGCATCCCTCTACTCAGCTCTGATATTTTTAATATACACATTTTTAAAGAAAAAGACAAGTTATGCAGAAAAATCATGTTTTTAAAAAGTTGGTCATAAGGGTAAAACTTGGCTATTGTAGTTTGCAAACATACTATCAGCGAGGCAGATTTTACATTACTGTGTAAATTTTATCATGAGTGGGTCATAATAATAACTAATAGTTGCATATCACTGACTATGTCCCAGGAACTATTCTAAGTTCTTTGTTCCATGTTCACTTATTTAATCTTTACAACAACCCAATGAGGAAAGCATTATTATAATCCCTGTTCACAGATGAACAGTCCCTGGGAAAGAGTGGAAATTTCAAGCAATTAACCAAGTCCTGGGGCTATGGCATCCATAACCTGAAAATGGCAAAACAGATATGTGATCTAAGTTTGGCCTGGATTTTTTTCTTAACTTTTCATTGAAAATTAATATATTTTTAATAAAGTACATGGTACACCAGTAGGAGTATAGCTTAATGAGTTTTTACATATGCATCCACTGAGAAATCATCACTAAGATAAAAATATATTTCCAACATCCCCAAAGGTTCCTTTTAGTCCCTTCCTAGTCAAAACTTCCCAAAAGATAACTGTTATCCTGACTCCTACCATCAGATCAGTTTTACCTGTGCTTGAATCTCATATAAATGGTATGTTTCTTTTACTCAATATTATGTCTGTGAGATTATTCCATATTGTTGAATACATTAGAAATGCATTTTTTATTGTGGTATAGTATTCCCTTGAATGAATATTCTAAAATTATTTATTCATTCCTCTGTTGATGGACTTTGAGATTGTCCAGCTTTTGGTTATTATGAATAATTCTGCTATTAATATTCCTTTTCACATCTTTTAAAGAAAATGCTCTCATTTCTTCCTCATATAAACCTAAGAATGAGATTGGTAGGCCAGAGAGTAGGTGTGCATTTAGAATTCATAGACCTTGCCAAACACTTTTCTAAAATTGTTCTGCCATTCACACTCCCACTTCCAATGTGTTCCAGTTGCTCCTCATCTTTGCCAATTCTGTCATTCTGGATGTGTAATGGTATCTCATTGTGGTTTTAATTTGCATTTCCCTGATGACTAAGGATGTCGAGTACCTTTTAATATCCTTGTTGGCCATTTAGATCTTTGGTGAAGATCCTGTTTAAATCTTTTGCTTGTGGTTTCAATGAGGTGGGTTTGTCTTTTTCTTATTGAATGGTAGGAGTTCTTAACAGATTCCTGTAATGAATCCTTTGTCAGATGTATGTAACTGAGAGTAAATTCTCAATCCATGGCACCCCTTTTTACTCTCTTAATGGTGTCTTTTAATCCCAAATCCTTTTCAGGAATAAATACATTTTATATAACAAATGTAAAGGAGAAAGCATCTAATTAAATTAGCAACGTGTATAATACAATAACATTTATATGAATTGCTTTAAATAAAATATATTTCAAATAAAACCTATTTCAAATAATGATTTTATTTATTCAAGAGTACATTTCAACATTCATTCCAAGTTAATTATGTACAAGTTACTATGCCTTGGGTGCAAAGACAGCTGGGATCCTTCTTGACCTCAAGGAATTCATTAGACTACATGGTGCTAGAAGGCAATAAACTGCAATAATGTAATGATATATATGATAATAACTTTGTACACATTTCTAGTAGATCAAGCTAAAGTGAATGTCTTATGAGTGTGAGGCAAAAGCCTAGAGGAAACGCATTAAAACAGTATCACCAAGTGACATTTGTCCAGACCCCTGAATGAAGAGGAAGGAGGAGTTCAAGCTTATAGAAATGAGCAGAGAAGACATGCAGAGGTTAAGGGCAAAAACTTGTGAAAATTGCAAATTACTGCAAATCCGCCCAGACTTTTTTTTCCCCCCAGTACTGCGTATTTACTTCACACTTGGACTTCACACATGCTCGGCAAGTGCTCTACCACTGAGCTACATCTCTCACCTTTTTTTTTAAAACAGGGTCTTGAAAAGATGCTCAGCCTAGCCTTGAACTTGTGATTCTCCTGCCTTTGTCCATTGAGTACCTAGGATTATATACCAGCACCATCATGCTGAGCACGCCAGATTTACTTAATTGAAGTCTCTGGGGACAGGGTTTGACAATCTGCATTTTAAACATTCCCCTTGAGTTTTTGTTGTGTTTGGTTTTAGATTCTTTTGAACCATTAAACTAGAATGCAGGGGAACAAATATCATAGGACACAGGAAATTGGGCCTAGCGTCAGATTATGAGGGGGTCTTCCCTTGAATTTTGTGCCAAAGAGCTTGGGTTAAATCCAAGCGGGCAAGGGAAGGCCATTAAATAAGTTGTTAAAGGGAAAAATTGATCTTGATAAATGTAGTTCTTCCTACTTTCCAACTATTAAAAGCATCAAGAGGAGCTATATGATTTATATGATAGTATTTGAACTATGCCTTGATAGTCAAAGGAGAAAGTAATTTTTATCTTTTGCTCTGGATCATGGATCAGCAAACATTCTATAAAAGGCTTGTTAAATAAAATTATAGCAGCTTGTTGGTTTGGACTAAGCTTCTGCACTCAGCCCAACAAATCAAACCAAAATGGAGTCACTCATGCTGAAGTTCCATGCCACCAAGCACAAACTAAGGTTTATCTGACCTTCTGAGAAAGGAGGAGAAAATAGGTGGTAGTCAAATTCCCCATTAGGCCCTTTTTAGCCAGGATGATAAGGCAGTCCCTGTGCTTTAACCTTTATGAGGACAGAAACTTGGAAATGACCTATTCACTTTTTGTCGTCTTTCTGCTTTCTTTCTTCAATTCTTTTCAGTCTGTAAAGCCAAACTCCTCTGTTCCTTTTGTTGGAACATTCATTCTAATTTGTAGAATGTGATATTGCCAGATTCTAGAATTGCAAATAAAAACCAATTAGGTCTTTAAATAAAACTTGTTGTAATCTTGCCTTTTTACAGGCCACATAGTAAATATTTTAGGTTTTGCAAACCACACAGTTTCTGTCACATCTACTCAAAAATCTGACTTCATGGCAAGATACAAAAAGCTGCCATAGAAAATATGTAAATGAACGGACTGGCTGAGTTCCAATAAACATCATTTACAAAATTAGGTGGGTCAGATTTGGCCCAAGCAAAGAGTCATTTGCCCACCTTAGTTCTAGATAATTTCACTTAGTCTAGTGAAAAGCTCATAATGCAAAATTTAACTCCAAAAAGTTTTGTTTGTGGTAGTAACTCTTCTTTAAAATTATGTTTAATTTCTTCAGTTTTAACTACATATAAATCTGAAACAAATTATGAAGGAAAAAAAATCAATAAAATCTAGACTGATATATTCTACAAGATAATTGCCCTAAGCTCTTAAAAGAAAATGTGGGAAGAAATAAAGAGGGAAAAGCAAGGGAAAATGCCCAGATTAAAATAAATTTAAGAGATTCACAATCAAACCAAATTCATGAAGCTTATTTGGGTCCTAGATCAAAAAACATTACCCCCGCCCCCAACCCTGCATACGATACACACACACACACACACACACACACACAGAGCTAAGGACAATATATATGGAAAAATTAGGAAATTTTGAATATGATCTCTACATTAAATGATAGATCAATGTTTTCTTTTTTAGACATGATAATGATATTGTTACAGATAGAATGAGTATTCTTTGAAATGTATGTTTATATATGCCACATTTTCTATATCCACTTATCTGTTGAAGAATGAGATTGTGGCGTTTGCCAGTAAATGGATGGAGCTGTAGAATATCATGCTAAGCAAAATAAGCCAATCCCAAGGAACCAAAGGCCAATATGCAGATGCTAATTCACAATAAGTGGGGGGGGGGTTGGGGAGAATTGAGGCACTTTGGATTAGACAGAGGGTAACAAAGGCAGGAGTTTGGGGGTAGGAAGGATAATAGAATGAATCGACATTATGACCCTATGTGCATATATAATTACACGACCAGTGTAATTCCACATCATATACAACCAGAAGAATGAGAAATTATACTCCATTTATGTCTGATGTGTCAAGATGCATTTTACTATCATGTAAAACTAATTAGGACAAATTTAAAAAATGTATGTTTATATTTATGAGTAAAATGGTGTGAAAATAGTTCAATAAGAAACAAAATAGGAGAGAGAGAAAAGCAAAACTGAATTAATTGTTCAGGTTTTCATTGTAATATTGTTGCAATTTTTCTGTGGCTTTTAATTTATAAAAAAGAAAATTGGGAGGAAATAAATACTGTAGAGCTCAAACTAACAGCAGACTTTATTTTTCTTTTGAAATATAAAAGAAGGTTGATCTACTGCAAAAGTTAGTTCAGGATTAGAATTCTATTACAAAATAATAATAGAAGTAGGCTCTTTGGTTTAGGTTTGGGTTTGCCATTTGTAACTTTCGGCTCCTGTTTGCCCCATCCTTACCATCTCCTCTGCCCACCCCCCCACTTCTCTTTTTCCCCCAAGTTGCTGCAAGAAGGGAAAAATCCACATTCCACAGCAGTACAGTATATGGCCAGTCATAAATTTGCAGCTTGTGGCCATGTTCAGAGCACTGCCCCACATCCTTTCTTTTTTTTTTTTTTTAATTTTTATTGTTGGTTGTTCAAAACATTACATAGTTCTTGATATATCATATTTCACACTTTGATTCAAGTGGGTTATGAACTCCCATTTTTACCCCGTATACAGATTGCAGAATCCACATCCTTTCACGCAGTGGCATTGACATTGTCGCTGTCCACACTTTGAGTCTCCTCCCTTCTGTGAGGAGTGTGGGAAGTCCATGAGAATGAGGTGACAGAGGCAGAACTGCCAAAGGTGAAAGAACCGTCTGTTTACACAGTTCTCTTTCTCTGGGTTTGAGTCCTCTTTTATCTTCCTCCTCTTTCTGGCACAGCCCAGACTTCCCTCAGGGTCATTTCCGGAGTGGAACTCAGCTTGTCACTCCTTCACTCCGCCTTTCTATTTCCTTCCCTTTCCCCGTGGCAGTTACAGAACCTAGCTTTGAAAATTGCTCAAAGGGGGATGGGGTGGTTGGCAGTTGCCAATAACTAAACTTAAACCTTATGAAACAGCACTAATGTGGGCTGTTGTATAAATGTATCCTGAAAAAAAAAAAAAAATATATATATATATATATATATATATATATATATATATATATAAAGAGAAAGATTGGTAGAGTGCAATTTAAAACCGCTAACAAGTATCAGTCACAAAAGCATCATGCACATGAGAAAGCACAAGCTTTGGATTTACGCAGACTCAGGCTTGAATCTCTGCTATGTCATTGACTGGCAAGGTGACCTTAGACACTATTTGACTTCATTGAACCCCACTTTCCTTATCTATCCAATAGAACAAACAATATCTGTTTTTTGGATGAAATGTTACAGTATAATTCTTCCTTTCTAGCTGAGAAGCTTCTAGACACCTGAACATTGATCTGAGATTATTGCTGAGCTCAACCTAAAACAATCCTTTATATTCCACAGGAATGACCGAAAACAGGGCCAAAAAGAGAGAGAGGGGCAGCTGGATAACTTTCCTCAAATGCCACACTCTTCTTTGGAATCTTTTGTGATTAATATCTTTCCAGATAGGATCTCCTCAAACTTTATTGTGAAGAAGAATCACCTGGACCTCTTCCTAAACTGCAGACTGGTTTCTTAGGTCTGGAGGGGCCTTGAGTTCCTCAGGCACCTAACTCAATGGGGATGTGATGCTGCTCTTCCTGGAGCCACAGTAAATCAAAGCCCCAGGGTGTGTGCTAGGGAACCAGAGGTCACTCTAGATGGGGAATCTGTGGGATTTCCAGGCTCTTTCTTTCTTTCTTTTTTTTTTTTTTTTTTTTTTTTTGGTACTTAGGATTGAACTCAGGAGCATATGACCACTGAACCACATCCCCAGCCCTATTCTGTATTTTATTTAGAGACAGGGTCTCACTGAGGTGCTTAGTGCCTCCCTTTTGCCAAGCCCAGCTTCAGGCTCTTTTTAATCCATCTTTGTTCTCACTCACATGCTGGGGAGCAACCTATTTAATGCCCCCATTTTTAGTTTTCTTCTATTAAAATGTGATGTTTCTATCACCATGTTTTAATGAAATAAGCTCCTTTTCAAATGGAAATGACAACTTTGTGAGCAGGCAGCTGAAACCTCACTCAAGAGTACATTAAGAATAAATAAGGCTTGGGGCTGTGGCTCAGAGGTAGAGTACTCGCCTACCATGTGTGAGGCACTGGGTTTGATTCCCAGCACCACATACAAATAAAATAAAGATATTATGTCCACCTATAACTAAAAAATAAATATTTTTAAAAAAGAATAAATAAACTGGGCACAACAGTTCGGGAGGCTGAGGCAGGAGGATCATGTGTTCAAGGCCAGACTCAGCAAAAGTGAGGCTCTAAGCAACTTAGTGAAACCCTGTCTCTAAATAAAATACAAAATAGGGCTGGGGAATGTGGATCGGTGGTCGAGTCCCCTTGAGTTCAATCCCTGGTACCTAAATAAATAAAAACCCTGGATTTCTCTGCAAGCACACAGGGATGAGTATTGCTATATAAAGTTGGGCATGAGAGAAGCAGCTTGGCAAAGAAGTGTTCTTGGGTGCCACTTCTCTCCTCCTGCCCCTAAGGGAGGTCAGGAGACCTATACTCCCTCTTAGCAGTAAAAATGAAACAGGGGAAAGCAGAGATTTAAAGGGGTGAACCCTGAGCAAGAGCACTTTGGATATCAACTGTGGCTTTTTTCTTCCCTTCCCTCTTCAGCCTACAAGTCAGCACTCGCATAGTCCTCCCACGAGAGGCCAATGCTGGCTCTTGGAAGGCACTGGAGACCCAGGACTTGCCCAGCAGGTTCTGTCCTATTCAGAATGTCCTTAGGGAGTCCAGTAGCCAGTACTGCCTAGAGATTTTGAACTGCTTGATTTAGTATATGTTTAATGTCTGTAGGCATTACATGAAAGAATCGGCTTTTTTTTTTTTTTTTTTTTTTACTTAAAACAACACAAACTTATTATCTTACAGTCTGGACTTCAGAAAAACAAAAATGGGTCAATAGGTTGTATTCCTTGAAGATCTTTAGAGGAGAATCTCTCCTTGATTTTTTCTTTTTCTTTTTTGGGGTACTAGGGACTGAACTCAGGGACACTTTACCACTGAGCTACATCCCCTTTGTATTTGACATGGGGTCTCTCACTAAGTTGCTGAGTGCTGGCCTTGAACTTGAATCCTCCTGCCTCCGCCTCCCAAATTGCTGGGATTAATGGCCTGTACCACCGCATCCAGCTTTCCTGCTCCTCTCCTTGTTTTTTTGTAGAGCTTTTAGAGGCCTCCTATATTCCTTGGCTCATGCTCCTTCTTCTACCTTGAAACCTGCAGTGTAGCATTTCCAAATTTCTCTCTCACCTATTCTTTCTCTCTTGCCTCCATTTTATAAGGATCCTTGTGATTGCATTGGGTCCACCCAAGTAACGCAGGAAACATCCTCATCTCAAAACCTTTAACTTAACCATATCTACAAAGCTTTTGCCATGTAAAGACACATATTCACAGGTTTGGGGGATTATGGCATCTTAGGAGGCTGTTTTTCTTTTTCTTTTTTAAATATATCTTCAAATTTTTATTTGATAAAGGGAAATATTACAATTTTTTGCAAAATAAAATTATAAGGGAAAAAATCTCTCACTAATTTGTCTCAGAGATGAAATGTGCTTTGTACTACTGAAAGGCCATAAAATATGCATATTTGATAATATCATCTAATAACAAATCAAGAAATCAGAGAACCTTGAATTTGCTTTACATTTAAACTATTCCTCTGGAGATATTATTTGGAAGAGTATTACCTGAATGTTCAGACTCTTTTTTATTTTATTTTATTAATTAATTAATTAATTTTTATATAAATATCTCTTTTTTTAATTGATTTTATTTTTTTAAATACACAATAGTGGAATGTATTATAATTCTTATTACATACATAGAGCACAATTTTTCATATCTTTGTATAAAGTATGTTCACTCCAATTCATGTCTTTATACATGTACTTGTTTTAGGAGGCTGTTTTTCTTTGTAAGAATTGGCTAAATTTTTCACCCTCAATTGCCTAGTTTTAAGATTAAAAAAAATCACCCAAAGCAATAAATACATATAATAATAATAATAAATACAATAAATACATAGATCATTTAAAAACCAAGAGTTAGATTAGGGACTGTGAAAAATCAAATTTGATGTGTCTTCAAGGACAGTAAAGAAAAAAGAGAACTTTTAAAAGGAACGAGGCACAAATAAATGCTGAATAGTGAAACAAGGAGGCAAGGGTAAACTGGATGCCATGGTGTACACCTATAATCTCAGCTACTCAGGAAGCTGAATCGGAGGATTACAATTTCAAGAATAGTATGGGCAACTTTGCAAGACCTTGCTTCAAAATAAAATGAAAGAAGGGCTGGGGATGTAGCTCAGAGGTAGAGAGTCCCTGAGTTCAATCTTTCATTTGGGGTCAGGCTGGGAGGAAGTGCAAATAAACAAAGATTGGAATGATGGAGTCCTTAAACTGTATGATCTGTGTATGCCCAGAGAGTACCATGAGGACTATTGTATAAATGCTTAAATATTGCTGAATAAATGAACTAATGAATAAGAATGAATAAGTGAATGCAGAACAAGATCTTAATGTTAGGATTGGCAGTGTAGCTCAGTGGTTGAACATAGGCTTAAGCACACATGTAGGACCTGGGATCAATCCCTAACACCAAAACCATTAAAAACAAACAAACAAAAAAACTTAGTTTTTTAAAAAAGTATTTTATTAGTTATTGATAGACCTTTATTTATTTATATGTGGTACTGAAAATTGAACCCAGTGCCTCATACATGCTAGGCCAGCACTCTACCTACTGAGCCACAAACCCAGCCCCAAGATCTTAGTTTCTTAAATCAACTAAATCCATTTTTCCTCTGAGGTGTGTGTGTATGTTTCTGTGGGTTGAACCCAGGGCCTCACTTGTGCGAGGCAATTTCTTTCCCAATGAAATACATTCACAGATCTTTTTGTTTTGTTTTGTTTTGATTCAGGCTCTCACTAACTTGCCTGGGCTGACCTCAAATTTGTGATCCTCCTGCCTCTGATACCTAAGGTTTTTTTTTTTCCCCCTTAACTGATAATCATCTGCTAGGATTTCGTACTTCACACCTTGAACTCACTATATTCCATCCCATGGATTGACAGCTGTTAGACCCTGAGAATATAAACTGCCTCTTACTCTACTCTTAATGGATATTTTCAGGGTACAATTTGTATATTGGTATCTGTATTTGGGGAGGATTTCCCTCAACTATTATCTGATATCCTGCAAGGAGTCCTATAAGTTCAGAAACAACTGCTGTCCATTTTCTAATTGAAGAAAAAGGTATTATGGATAGAACGTTAGTGCCCCTCCCCCAACTTTTCATAATATGTTGAAATCTAATCCTCAACATGATGGTACTAGGAGGTGAAGTCTTTGGGAAGTAATTAGATCATGAGGATGGAGCCTTCATGAATGGGATCATTGTCCTTAGAAAAAAAGACCCCAAAGAGGTTTCTTACCCTTCCTACCATGTGAGAAAACAAAAAGAAGTTGGCAAGAGCCAGACATGGTGGCAGACTCCTGTAGTCCAGCTACTCAAGAGGCTGAGGTGGGAGGATCACTTGAGCCCAGGGGTTCTAGCAGTCTGGGCAACATAGTAAGACTCTGTCTAAAAAAAAAAAAAAAAAAAAAAAAAGAAAGAAAGAAAAAGAAAAAGCATCTTGCAAACAGGAAGAGGGCCTTCACCAGATCCTGACCATATTGATATTCTTAACTTGTACTACTATCCTTTATAACTGTGAGAAATAAATTTTATTGTATAAACCACCCAGATTCTGGTATTTCTATAGCAGCTCAAACAGACGAAAACAAGGGGGAGGAAGAATTACAATGAGCTGCTGGTAAAGGTGCAACGGCAGCAAACAACTTTCTAGTCCTTTCTGGAATAATACTTACTATTGGTCAGCCATGCCTCAGAGCAATGAGGACTAGATGAGGGCCAAGGCCTGTGCCCATTTCAACTGGGAGGGTGCTTGACTGAAGCACATAATCAGTTTTGCTTCTTCTTTGGATAAATTATTCAATTGAAAGGAAAAAAATAGAAGGTAATAAAATCTTAGTAACAATACTTACATGGAACTTAGGAGTTCTCAAACACTTTAGTTACAATTCAAGTTTTAGTTAACTACATTTTAAGGTGTTTGGTGGTTTAACATGCCTTTTGTCTGCATTGGAACTGCATGATCAAATCAATTATTTGTTACACCAAGTTACAATAAAAATATTACAAAAAAGATTTCTACTACCTCACACAGGGCTGAGTTAGCATTTTAGAAAGCATTAAGCTTTAAAGGTTCTACTGGCTCTAGAGCCATTCCTAACACCTTTTTTTTTTTTCTTTTTGTGATGCTTTCAAATCCAAGGCCTCTTGCATGATAGGCAAATGCTCTACCACAGAGCTATTTTAATCCAAATAAAAGCAACACTGAAAGAGAAAATAAATATCAGAAGGCCTAGCAAAATTTTTATTTTACCAGATAACTACTTTAAAGCCATGTTAAAAACACAAAATGCATCAAAAATTGGTTCTTCTTCTTCTTCTTCTTCTTCTTCTTCTTCTTCTTCTTCTTCTTCTTCTTCTTCTTCTTCTTCTTCCTCTTCTTCTTCTTCTCTTCTTCTTCTTTTGGTAGGGTTAAACATTCAAACATTCAGCCTGCTAAGTAAGAACTCTACCAACTGAGCTATATCCCCACCCCTAGAGCACTAATCTCTAAGATATACAAAGAACTAAAAAATCTTAACACACACACACACACACATACACACACATACACACAAAAACAACAACAACAAAAAATAACCCAATCAATAAATGGGCCAAGGAACTGAACAGACACTTCTCAGAAGATGATATATAATCAGTTAACAAATATATGAAAAAATGTTCAACATCTCTACCAATTAAAGAAATGCAAATCAAAACTAAGATTTCATCTCACTCCAGTCAGAATGGCAGGTATTGAGAATACAAACAACAATAAGTGTTGGCGAGGATGTGGGGGAAAAGGAACACTCATACACTGCTGGTGGGACTGCAAATTGGTACAACCAATAAGGAAAGCAATATGGAGATTCCTTGGAAAACTTGGAATAGAACCACGATTTGACCCAGCTATCCCACTCCTCAGTTTATACCCAAAGGACTTAAAAACAGCATACTACAGTGACACAGCCACATCAATGTTTACAGCAGCACAATTCACAATAGCTAAATTGTGGAACCAACCTAGATACCTTTCAGTAGATAAAGAAAATATGAAATATTACTCAGCATTAAAAGAGAATAAAATCATGGTATTTGCAGGTTAATTAATGGAGTTGGAGAATATTATGCTAAGTGAAGTAAGCCAATCCCCAAACAACAAAATGCCAAATGTTTTCTCTGGTATGTGAATGCTGATTCATAATGGGGGTGGGGGGAACATGGGAGAAATGGAGAAACTTTAGATAAGGCAAAGGGGAGGAAGTGGGGAGGGGGCATGGGGGTAGGAAAGATGGTGGAGTGAGATGGACATCATTATCCTAAGTGTATGTATGAAGACACAAATGGTGTGACTCTACTTTTTGTACAACCAGAGACCTGAAAACTTGTGCACTATGTGTGTACTATGAATTGAAATGTATTCTTCTGTCATATATAACAAGTTAGAATAAATAAATAAAAATTTTTAAAAAGTTAAATAAAAAATAAAGGTATTATGTCCATCTACAACTAAAATTATTTAAAAAAAAAAACTTAGGAGTTAGATACTCATGTCAAAAGTGAAATTGCTGAGGGAAAGGAAACTTGAATAACTTCCCTAAAGTCACATGGCTAGTTAACTGTCTAAACCAGGATTTAGACATAGGCAGTCTGGTTTTAGAATTCACTTCATGGAATACTGGTAATGCTTATGAAGGAAAATATTACTTATTGTGGAGTTTAGATGTCCTAAAAGAAATTAAAATATTAGTGAGTCGCACAGAATAGATTGTTTCTCACCCAATATTCTGTGTGTAAGCTCTCAAGTCAAGGACTCAGATTCCTGGGTTATTTTTGTTCTATCTCCATGGCTTGTTTTCCTCCCCCTGATATTCCTCCCCCCTTATCCTTATATCTAAATTACAGCTTAAAAGAAGGGTGAATGGGACAGGTGGGCATGTGTCTCCCCTTTAAAACCACCACTGGGAAGTCACACATGCCAAACATCTCATCAACTGGCATCTATAGTCATATAGACACATCAATGGCAAAAACAAATAGGCTACAAAATACAAGTTTTATACTGGGGGGGGGAGAGAGAGAGAGAGAGAGAGAGAGAGAGAGAGAGAGAGAATACAGCACAGCAATATCTATTATTTAGTAAGACCTCAAAGGTCAGGCCCTAGGCTAAATGCTCATGGCAAAACTTGCATTTTCTAGTATCTTTTCTTTTCTTCTGAAAGTCTTAGAACACTGATCTGGGGAAAGAGAACAAATCCTCCCATCTGTTTTTATTATTGTTTGTTTGGTGGGTTAGTTAAGTTTCTTGGTGTACAGCCATTCATTAATATTTGTGTTTTGTTTTGTTTTGTTGTAGTGTTAGGGATCAAACCCAGGCCCTTGCACGTGCCTACTCGGCATGCACTTTATACTTTCAGCTACATCCCCACTCCCTGTGTATTTTTTAAGTCTGCTTTTGCGCTGTAACAACAGAGTTAAGTAACTGTGACAGAGACCACCTGGTCCACAAAGCAGAAAATATTTACTGAGAAAGTATGTCAATCCCTCTCTAAACCATTAGACCTCAAACTTTCATGAGCATAAGACACATGCCTGAAAACACATGCACACACACACACACACACACACACACACACACCCACGATCTTCTCTGAGCCATTTACATCTTGCCCCTTAATACTTTCTTATGAACAAGGATATTTCTTATATAACTAACTGCAGTACAGTTATCAAATTCAGAAAATTTAAATACAATATTTTTATCCAACATACTGTCTACATTCTAATTTTGTCAGTTGTACCAGTTATGTCTTATAGCATTTTTCTACCTCTAATATAAAATTCAGTCCAGGACCACATGCTTTCTTTTTATGCCTTTTTGGAAAGATGTTTCTCATGTAGTTTTTCAATTTTCAATAGGATTTTAAATTTTTTTCAAATTTAAAAAATCTGCCTATACTAACAAAATTAGTCCTTTATCTTTCATGTATAAAGCACATCATTTCTAATAATTTCTTATCTCAATATTGTTTATATTTTTGCCCATGCAAAAGTATTTTTAGTGTAGTCAGAATTATTAAGAGTTTTACATCTGGATTTAAAATAATACAAAGAAGTTTTTCCCTACACTGAAATTAAAGTGGAATTCATCTGTTTTTTTTTTTCTAGTACTTAGATAGTTTCATTTTTTACATTTTTATCTCTGATGCATTTGGAATTTATTCTTTTTTCCCCTCCCCTGGGGATTGAAAACCTCCAACCCCTAGTGTTTATTCTTGTGCACAGTATAAGGAATGAATATGTGAATATGTAAGTTCATCTTTTTTCCAAATGCCTACCTAGTTGTCTTAACCCTATTTATTAAAAAGTCCATCTTTGCCATAGGGATTTGAAATCCCATCGTTATCATATATGAAATATCTATGTGTAGTTGGGTCTATTTCTCGTTTGAGAATTTGCACAAGATTTCCATATGTAGTTGAGGCTTTTTTCTGTTTTGACTGTGCATGTAGTATCATATGGTTCTAATCACAGAGGCCTTCTTGCAGTGTATTTTAGAAGCTGGTATGACTGTGCCCTTCTTGAGGCTCTTCCTTTGATTTGTTTTCCTAGATATTCTAGAATGTTTATTTTTCCCTATGAATTAAATTTCTTTCTTTTTTTCCTTCTTTCCCTCTCTCTCTTTCTCCCTCCTCCCCCGCCCCTCTCTTTTCCAGGGCTGGGGATAGAACCCACAGCCTTGCCATGCTGAGCACGCATTCTACCAAAGAGCTACATCCCCAGCCCTGCATGTTATTTTTGTATTCTACTATCTTACCAAATTCTATTATTATTGTATAAGTTTTATAATTGATTATTTAGAGCAGCACTGACTAATGGAAATATAGTCTTATACACAGTTTTATAGCAGCCAAATGAAAAATAGTTAAAAGAAATAGGTGAAATAAAAGTTAATACAAGTTGAGTATCCCTTATCTGAAATGCTTGGGACCAGAGGTGTTTTGAATTTCAGATCCTTTTCAGATTTTGGGCTACTTGCATATACATAATGAGCTATCTTGAAAATGGGACCAAGTCTAGGCACAAAATTCATTTGTTTCATATATACTTAATGCACATGACCTGGAGGTAATTTTATACAATGTTTTTAATAATTTTGTGCACGAAACAAAGTTTGTATATGATGAAACATCAGACTTGTAGTATCATGTCAGTGCTCAAAAAATTTTGAATTTTGAAGTACTTCAGATTTTTGGATTAGGACTGTTAAACCTGATGTATATTTCATTTTACTCACTATCAATAATATTATTTAAACAATATGAGCAATATTAATATAATTGATTTTTTAAAGATTTTTTTAGTAATAGATGGACACAATACCTTTAATTTTATTTATTTACTTATTCTTATGTGGTGCTGAGTTTTGAACCCAGTGCCTCACACATGCTAAGCAAACACTCTACCACTGACCCACAATCCCAGGCCCAATATAATTGATTTTTAGTATAATCAATATAGTTGATTTTATAATCAATACAAAAAATATTAATGAAACACTTTGCATTCTCTTTTTCATACAAGGTCTTCAAAATCCAGCATGTATTTTACATTTAGAGCACATTTCAATTTGGATCTTACATTGTTATCAGAAACATTTTATGTAAATTTAAGTTTCACAAAATTGACAATTGAAAAACATATATTCACATATTCAAATTGTTCTGCACACACTTAAAAGTTCTCTAACCACTAAAGCAAAACCAAAAGAATCATTTTTCTTTAATATTTGTTCACACAAATATTAACAAAACTGATTTCTCTCTTTTAGAAGAATTGATTTCACTTTGTGGCAGAAGGGTCCATTTGTCCATATTAAGTAATTAATTAATACTTGTGTCAACTTGGTATTATTAACACTAAATTATAAAGGGTATTTCAGGCTTTGTTTGTAGTTCAGTGGTAAAGCATCTACCTAGCATATGCAAGACCCTGGGTTCAATCCCTTGTATCAGGGGGGAAAAAAAGATATTTCACAAACTGAAATGTGGCTTTGAGATGAGGATTAAAGCCTCTGTGGTGCAACCCCTTGCCTGATGGGGTTAAGGACCTGGAGAGATGCTCTTGCATCCCATCATTCAGTTGGGAAACACCAAAAGAGGCATGCTTCTTGTGGATCACAAAAAACTATCCAGAATTTTGGTGACCTTGATAATGCACCCTTATTCCAGCTTTCTCTCCTCTGTCTCATTTCCTCTTGTGCTTCCATCAAGCTCCCTGTGGTCATCTCCCCACCAAACTGCCTGCACCCAAGTCCTTATCTCAGTCTTTTTCAAAAGAAATTTAAGCAAAGACAGAGATCTGCCAAGTTTGGGAAACTGGGGCATGCATAAAAGTTGGAGTGCTCATAGGAAAATAAACTGAAAATATCTAGTTAGAGTTCTTAAAATATTCTTCTGGAGTTTGAATGAAAGGTGAAAACTTTGAAGTATAGGTTTAAATTTATCCCTTATTAGATTAACTAAGGAGAAAAGTGTGAATTAAACTGTAGCCTGTATTTTTGTTATGTAAAATAATATTATTAACCTTAGGCATATGCAACTTACTTTTTGCGGGGGGAGTGCGGACTGGGGATTAAACTCAGGGGCACTACTCGACCACTGAGCCACATCCCCTGCTGTATTTGTCTCACTGAGTTGCTTAGCGCCTTGCCTTTGCTGAGGCTGGCTTTGAACTCGTGATCCTCCTGGCTCAGACTCCTGAGCTGCTGAGGATTACAGGTATGTGCCACCATGCCTGGCTGCAACTTACTTTTAAAAGTTCGGAAAAAGTGTTGGACATGCTGCCATTTGCCTGTAGTCCCAGCTACTGGTAAGGCTGAGTCAAGAGGATCATTTGAGCCCAGGAGTTTGAGATCATTTTGGGCAACATAGCAAGACCCTGTCTCCCCGAAAAAATAAATAAATAAAGTTTAACAAAATACATGCAATATTTTATATACATATTTATGTATGTGTATGTGTATATTTATGTATACATACACACTCAGAATAAATGGGAAAAACAGATAAAGAAAATGGGGCAAAATGTTAACAATAGACAAATCTAAGTAAAGATATAGGAATGTTTTTTGTACTATTCATGCAGCTTTTCTGTAAGTATAAAATTATTTCTAACTTAAAATTTTTTTTAATTATTGTAGAGTTTCTTTGAAAATTAACACACTTCGGTTGCTTAACTTCAGGATCAGCAATCTTTATCTTTTTATCAACTATATGTAAAAAAGATTCCTTAAAGTTTGATAAGTTAATGTTTTCAAAGTCTTCACATTGGGCTCACTAAGAAAACAAAGAAAAATTTCACTCTGAAGGGATTATAAACAGTCATGCTGTTGCCTCTTGAAAACAAAAGGTAATGCTCCCTATTACCTTTAAAAAGTTGTCTAGACGTTTTCTTATGTTAGTGGCCTGGCCAGCAGAAGCACTGTGAAAATTCATTAGAAATGGTAAAACATTTAAGATGTCAGGTTCAAAGGTTATACACTGATGTAATGTCTGCCCTGGGTTTCTTGAAAACTTTGGTCAGGAAATATCCTGCTGAGTTAGTAAGGACAACACAGATATGATGGAGAGAAGGTCTGTTAAAGTGTGCACTTGCTGAAAACTCAAACAAATGCATGTGAGGCAGTCTTACCTTGTCAAGGCTGAAGGAAATTTGCTACTTACAGTATACAATTCCTTCACTTGCCAGAGTTCTCCTATTGGTATAGGTCACAATGGTTATTCAGACTAGCTACTCATCTGCAGCTTTGGTTACCTCTAATGACTCCTGCTATGTATGTCATCATCTATGTTTAAATATGTTCAGCAACAAGCAGGTCACTGTGTCTGAAATAGCACTATTAGTCTATATCTCCTTTCTGAACATTTTCACAATGTTCACTGAGATTTTTGTTTGCTTCTGCAGTATTGGAGGTTGAACCCAGGGCCTTTCTCATGCTAGTTACAACCCTATCTTGTTTTTAAATTTTATTTTGAGACAAGGACTAAATTGCCCAGGCTGGCCTGGAACTTTCAATTTTCCTGCCTCAGTCTCTCAAACCCCTAGGATTATAAGTGTGTGCCATTCTGCCCTAAGAGTTATTATTTTTAACAATTAAAAAAAATCGAGAACTTAAGTGTCAATCAATAGAGAAATGGTTAATTCATTGAAATTTTAAGTATCATTAACAATAGTAAGCTGGATCTGTATTTACATATTTGGAAAAAAACTCTACAATATGTTAAATAAAAAAAAATGAGGGGTGGTTAATAATAGTTTATATATGTTATTCTGATTTTTATACATAAAAAGTAAAAATTTTATAACCATGTTAAAAAAAAAGTCTAAGATGATAAATTCCAAACTATTAACAGTGGTTTCCCATGGGGAGAATCATAAGAACAATAATTCCCATGCCTTTTTTTTTTTTTAATTAGGAAGTGTTTCCCTTACATTCTCTCTCTCTCTCTCTCTCTCTCTCTCTCTCTCTCTCTCTCTCTCTCTCTGTGTGTGTGTGTGTGTGTGTGTGTGTGTGGTGTGGTGTGATTAATGCTGGGGAATGAACCCAGGGCCTCATGGGCCTCATGCATACTAGAGAAACATTCTACCACTGATCTACATCCACAGGCCCCTTCCATTTTAGTTTAAGACAAGAGTCTCACAAAGTTGCTAAAGCAAACCTCAAATTTGTGATGCTCCTGCTTCAGTCTCTGAGTAGCTGGATTACAGGACTGTGGCATTGTACCCAGCATATTCTGACCTCTTGATCCTTATTCCTTACTCCAGTCCTCAGAGGTTGTCTGGACAATGTGAAGGGAAATACTTACTCTCTAACTCTTATTTTCAGGTAAAGAGCGGGCACTAGAGGAGCACCATTATTAGGGTTTGTAGACATGAACAAATATAACTCAATCACATTTTCTCTCCTTCTGGTTGGAATCAGATTCCACCAGAAACCATGCTGGTTTTCCACTCCACCTGTAAGTTAATAAGGGGAGGTTTTGATTGTACGGTGTTCCCAGTGAGTGGAGCAGGTAAGTGCTACCCTGGCCCACTGCTGCCTTCCATCTGGGCCACATTTCACAGTATTTCCTGCAGTAACAAAACGACCATTTTGATCTCTATTTGCCTGACTCTGTATTTCTCTCATTGGTTCTGAACTTGGATGAATAACAAGAATATCATTCATTGGAAACCCTTGAATGTGAATAAAACAATATTCTCTTACTTCTTTTTGTTTCTGTATTGACTTTTATAGTAATATATAATAGAATGATTTTCTCTATATCCCTATTGTACTACATAAAGGGATATTGATAGGTATTTCTAGATATAGAGGTATGAGGCCATAAAATCTATATCCTCACAGTTTTCACCTAATACTGGGATTCCTGTGTTCTCTTTAGTTTTTATTATCCTTAATGCTTCAATTTTTTAAAGCAAACACTTAGTCTTCCAAGGTTAGAAAGGGACTTTGCCTTGACCTATTCTCTATTCTCTTGGCTAGCAGACACTAATTCTGTTGTTCCTTATATACTTTTTCCCTTCTGATTTAAGTCATTTGATTTGGCTTCTTTCAAGGAGGCCACAGCATGTTTGTTCCAGTAGGTCATTCTTATTCTGTCTTGGGAAAAAAATCTCCCTATTTTTCTATCCCCGCCTCCCAGGCTGCTTTTGTTTTGGTAACAGCCTAAGAATGGTCTTCCAGGCATTTATAAAATGTCTTGTTCATTTTCCACAGCATAGCCTGCAAATATATAAAGAAAGCATTATGTCCTCTAAAATCTGTTTTTCTCCAGGCAAAATATTCCATTTTTTAACTATGCATCATATGGCATGGTTTTGATTCTGTCCAATATTTTGGACACTCACCTCTGAATGGGCCCCATCTGTCTATAAATCTAGAATGACATGCTTTAGGGGAATACAGTTCTCTGTGTGTGATCTGATCAGAGCTAAACAGTAAAAGATAACTAATGTCCACTTGTTATAAGGAGTGGCATACTTGCACCAGACATGTAGATTGGTGGTGGTTGGTCTGTTTAAGCTGATATAATAAAACATCACAAACTGGATGACTTAAAACCAACATTATTTATTTATTTATTACAGTTCTAAGACTGGTAATTGAAGATCAAGGTGTTGGTTCAGAGTCTGGTGAGTGCCCACTTTTTCATAAATAGTGCCTTCTCATGAGCTCACATGGCAGTAGCACATTGCACTTCTAAGTGTACTAATCCCACTCATGAGAACTTCCCAAAGGCTGCACTTCCTATACCATCATTCAAAAGTTGAGATTTCAACACATGAATTTTGGGGGAGACATACATTCAGACCATAGCAATGATCATCTTATAGGGTCTACTATTGTATTGGACTTACTATGATATAAAACACATGTCATTTTCATCCATGGAATCAGTAAAACAAATTTATTCCTCTCAACATATGAACATCTCAAGTCACTTCTATGCTAAATTATAAAAATCTAGTTCCTAGTATTCTCTCTCTTCGCCTTTACTCCTCAACCCAGGTGACTCTCAGTTTTTCTAATGTTAAGTCATTCTTGCCAATAATGCTATTAAGAAATATCCAGTTCTCCCTTTTCAGGCCCAGGTTTGACCTCTGTAATGAATCTGAAATTGATGGCCTTTCCCTCTTTCTTGGTTTCCAGACACTAATGTTTTTATCTCTCAATATATTCTCCAGGCCTTCGCCTTCCCATTCTAAGCAACGTGCCTTTGGACTACCTTATTAAAATCTGTCATCATTCTGCTTGAAATGCTTCAATGTTTCTTTAGAGCAGAGATTCTCAACCCAATTGGATATTAGAATTATCTGAGGAACTTCTAAAAATATCTAAGTACAGTCTAAGCAAATCAGCATTAATATAGTAGACCCATATTTTTAAAACATTAGAGGACTGAGGATGTAGCTTAGTGGTAGAGTACATTCTTAGCATGCACAGGTCCTTAGCATCAAAAACAAAATAAAATGGAACACACTAAAGATGGTCTTACTTTCAGTCTCATTTCTCTTTTTCTCTTTACCCAATGATCTAGCCCTATTAAATGGAGTCCCTCAACACTTGCTGTTTACTTTGTCTAGATTGTACAATATCAGTTTAAGTGCCATATCCTCTGTGAAGCTCTAGGTTTGTGTCTCCAGCCTCACCCTATTTGTCTATTTGTCCCACTTCCCTTACTGTTTAATTCCTTTAACTCGATAGGGTTTAGGTTGGCGTAGGGTGGCAAAGCTGCCAGTATGCCCAAATAAAGGTGCAAAGCAGAGTAGTGTGGTAGGGTGTAAAATGTACTCCGAGGGACGTGAGCACTTTAAACTTTTTAAAACCTTCACATATTCTCTCTCTCTCTCACACGCACACACACACACACACACACAATGTACAAAAGCTGGCTCCTCTTCAAACACCTCAGATTGCAAATAAGGGAAGCAGAGTGTTTGGGAAAGAGATAAAGGCTGTAGGAGGATTGCTTTATATTAAAGAATCGAGAAGGAAGAATGGAGTAATAGAGAAGAAATTTCTTCTTGGCAGGGGCTCTAGGAAGAAAGGGATGAAAGGGCTGGCACAGAAGTGGGGCAAAGTTCAGGATTTACATTGTGAGATTCAGGGTCTGATTAGCTGTCTACAGCTTCTCAAAACCAATTCCTGATTTTGACTAGCATTAATGTCAAGGTATTTAGTTTGTTGTTTGAGGTCACATTTTCCTGTCTTGAATATTTCTTGGTCTTCTGATTGTCTCAAAGGTTGATGTTTTGTGATCCCATTTGTAATTTGTCTTGGCATCTTGAAATAGAAAATGATATGGGTTACCTACCCAAAACCCATTTCCCCTTTCCTCCACAAATAAGTTCTCGCCTACACAACCACATGATTTAAAGAAACTTGGTGGGTGTGGAGGGCGGGGGATAAAGAAAAAGAAAACATAAATAAACATTTAAAATCCTGATTCCATCTCTATCTCTAGATCATGATGAGTCTAAAGTTTAGCATAATCTGTGAATCTGTTTTTTGTTTTTTAAAAAGATACTTAACACTTGTCTATTGATTTATTGTCTTTGTCTTGTATTTGGCAACAGAAGTTACTTTTAAGGTAGCTTTCAAAGCTATCCAGAAAAACATTAAGGCAACTATAAAAACTACAGACTGACCACATGAATTAAAATTTCAGAAAGAGAAAGTTTAAATGATTCTTCTAATTAGGGAACATGACCTAAAGTAGAACATTTCATATGGTCAAATTTAGTATCCAACAATCAAAGAAATAAGTGAAATTGTTCATACAGTTCTGAATTAAAAGATCAAAATATTTAAAAATCTTTAAATTGAAATGGTAGAAATACATCCAGAAACCTTGGCTTGTGGAATCACCATTTTTTCTTCTTTAGGCAAGAGGTTCTTGCAGTTAGTCCGATCCTTACTTCTCCATGTGAATTACATTTTCTTTAGCTCACTCATCACTGTCTCTTATCTTCTTCTTGCCTAATTCCACTAGAATAAACCCCACAGAGTTGCAACCTCACCTGACTGATTATCACCTGTACTCCCAGCAAGGTTTCTAGAATACCTGGCTCTCTTTAGGGTGTCTGTAAGTATTTGTTACATACATACATTAATGAATAAATAAATAAATTTCAGTTAAATATATTTTAATTTACAGAGGAAGATAATAGATTCTATTTGATTTCATTCTGTTTAAATTTGAACTAATTCAACTGATTAGGAGATTTTTCACTGTTAGCAGAAAGCATACATATTTAGGAGCTGGTTATAAAAATAAAAAAGAATACCAAATAGGTATAGACTTCTTATTAATATAAAAATAGTCATGGTATGGTTTGGATTACTTTAAATTTTTTCTGAATTTAAACTTAAATCTTCCCAGGGTTGAAAGGTGTTTACCTGCTGGTTGTAGTGGTGTGTGCCTTTAATCCCAACAACTCATGGTAAAGGAGAAGAATTTCAAGTTTAAATCCAATCTGAGCAACTTAGTGAGACCCTGTCTCAATATATAAGATAAAAAAGGGCCGGGATGTAGCTCAGTGATAGACCACCCCCGGGTACAATTCTTAGTACCACAAGGGGAAGGGGGATGTGAAGAAAGAAGGAAAGAAGAAAAGAAAGAAAGAAAAAAAAGAAAGAGAGAGAGAAAGAATATGCTTACCTATAAAGAAATACAAATGCTATTTCAAAAATACTTAGGATTAGAGACTTTTGATCTAGCTTGATACCTGGAATAGCAATCACTAAATGAAATTTTTCTTTATTTTTTATTTTTAGATATACATGACAGTAGAATGTACTTTGACATACCATACATACATGGAGTATAATGTCCCATTCTTGTACATGATGTGGAGTTATATTGGTCCAGTATTCATATATGAACATAGGAGAGTTATATCCGATTCATTCTACTGTTTTTCCCACTTCCATCCTCCCTCTCTTCCCCTATTCCCCCATGTCTAATCTTCACTCCTCCCTCCCCTATCCCCTGCCTATTGTGAATTAGCATCCACATATCAGAGAGAACATTTGGCCTTCGGTGTTTTGGAATTGGCTTATTTCACTTACCATGATAGTCTCCAGTGCCACCCATTTACTGGCAAATGCCATAATTTCATTCTTCTTTATGGCTGATGAAGAATAATATTGTATGCATATATATCCCACAGTTTCTTTATCCATTCATCTGTTGAAGGGCACCTAGGTTGGTTCCATAGCTTACCTATTGTGAGTTGAGCTCCTATAAACATTAATGTGGCTGTGTCACTATAGTATGCTGATTTTATGTCCTTTGAGTATATGCCGAGGAGTGGGATAACTAGGTCAAATGATGGTTCTGTTCCAAGTTTTCTAAAGAATCTCCATACTGCTCTCCAGACTGTTTGCTCCAATTTGCAGTCCTGCCAGCAAAGTATGAGAGTACTTTTCTTCCCACATCCTCACCAACATTTATTGTTGTTTGTATTCTTGATAATTGTCATTCTGACTAAAATGAGATGAAATTTCAGTGTAGTTTTAATTTGCATTTCTCTAATTGCTATGATGTTCAACATTTTTTTATATATTTGTTGACCATTAGTATTTCTTCTTCTGTGAAGTGTCTGTTTAGTTCCTTTGCCCATATATTGATTGGGTTATGTGTGTGTGTGTGTGTGTGTGTGTGTGTGTGTGTGTTGTTTTTTAGTTCTTTATATATCCTGGAGATTAGTATTTGCATGTGGCAAATATTTTCTCCTATTCTGTATGTTCTTTCTTCCTCTTCTTACTTATTTCTTTTGCTGTAAAGAAGCTTTTTAGCTTGATTCCATTCCATTTTTTGATGCTTGATTTTACTTCTTGTGTTTTAGGAGTCTTGTTGAGGAATTCAGTTCCTAAGCTAACATAATGGAGATTTGGACCTACTTTTTCTTCTAGTAGGCATGGGGTCTCTGGCTCTAATGCCTAGGTCCTTTATCCACTTTGAGTTGAGTTTTGTTCAGGATAAGAAATAGGGATCTAGGGCTGGGGCTATAGCCCAGTGGCAGAGCGCTTGCCTTGCACCTGTGAGGCACTGGGTTAGGTCCTCAGCATCACATAAAAATAAACAAATAAAATAAAGTTATGCTGTCCATCTACAACTACAAAAATTTTTTAAAAAATAAAAGAAATAGGGATCTAACTTCATTTTATTACATATGGATTTACAGTTTTGCCAGAACCATTTGTTGAAGAGGCTATTTTTTCTGCAATGTATATTTATGGTCCTTTTGTCTAGTATGAGATAACTGTAGTTATGTGGGTTTGTCTCTGTCTCTTCTATTCTGTTCATTGGTCTTCATGTCTGTTTTGGTGCCAATACCATGCCATTTTTGTTACTATTGCTCTGTATCATAATTTAAGGTTTGTTATTGTGATGCCTCCTGCTTTATTTTCCTTGCTGAGGATTGTTTGGCTGTTCTTGGCCTCTTATTTTCCAAATCAATTTTTTGACTGCAAAAGCAATTTTTATTACTGCACTAATTACCAACTATTCTTTCACATGAAGTCACTGAAAATTCTCTCACGATTGTGAAAATCTTCCAATGTCAGATGGACAAAAATGGCAGAACTAAGAATTGAAACTTCAGGTATCTAACTTGGAAGCCTGTTTTTTGTTTGTTTGTTTGAGATGAGGGTCTTGATATGTTACCCAGGCTGGTCTCAAAGTTGTGGCCTCAAATGATCCTCCCTAGTAGCTGGGATGACAGGTGTATGCCACAGCTTCTAGCACAATCCTGTATTTTTGTTCATGTAAGGTGCTTTCTACTAGGTTACAGTTTCATGACTTGTGAGGCAAGAAAACTAAGATGTAGAGAGGGAGAAAGAAGAAGAACTTATAAAATCTCTTACTTCTCATGGTCACCTTAAAGATTTTGTGATGAGTTAAGGCTAGGCATAAGGATGTAACTCGGTGGTAGAGTTCTTGCCTAGCATGCAGGAGGCCCTAGATCCTATCCCTAGCACTGCCAAAAAGAAAAAAGAAAAAAAAGGTGGCCATATTAATAAGGAGCTGGATTCTGTTGGACAATAGATGTCAACTTTTGATCACCATGAAACAACTTTTATTGGAGAACCAAATGTATCAAATGTGTTATACTAAGGAATCAACACAAGGATTTGAAATGATAAGTTTAATATTTAAAAAACCATATATCTTAGCCAGATGTGATAATGCACACCTGTAATTTTAGGTATTTGGAGGTTAAGGCAGGAGAATCTCAAATTCAACACTAGCCTGGGCAACTTATCAAGACCCTTTCTTAATACTAAAAAAAAAAAAAAAAAAAGTGGGGGCAGGGGGTCTGGGGATGTATTTTAGTGGTTAAGTGTCCCTAGTTCAATCTCCAGTACCCACCCCCAAAATCACATCTCTTGAGTTCAACAAAATTAACTGGAAAGTTAAATTGTGTTTGTAGCAAATATTAACATGCAACAATCAAGATATGGTTATCTGTCAAGGAAATTTCTGTATCCTCATTTCCATGTATTGGAAACCAAGTGCATGACATTTGGCTTGTACAAGGTGCAAGAAATGGTAAGAATATCAAATTTGTAACCATATATATTGAAATTAAATGCCAAATTCTTTCTCTTTTGCCTTGAATAGTTACAATAAAATTTTTTCCTCTGTGAGATTCTTACTGCAAATAATATAAATGAAAATAAAAATGTCTTGAATATGAAAGAATCTTCCAATGTCAATTAACCCTTAGGAAAAGATTTGAAATGTGGTGTTTAAAACATAAACATTTTTAAGAAATTCAGTCCCATCAGCATTCATTTTAAATCTTTTCCAGCATAGATCAACACCTGTTAACAGTTACTGATTTATTTTTCTCAATGAACATGAAAAAAAAAATAAAATAAAATGCTCAGCTACAACCACACAGGTTGAATTTTGAAATTTTCATAATTTTGACAAATTCTATGATAAAGCCTGAAAGTTTTGTTTGGATAGTAGGACTGGGAGTATAGACAACTTTGCATTTACATTTTGATTTCACACAACTTCTGTGAACCTTTCACTGGAAGAAAATCAATTCTGAAGCTAGCTTGTAGAAATTTTTGTTAAAATTTGAGACAATCTGATCAGTAATGGTTGAAGGGAGGGCTAAGTGACTCAAAAGAAGGAAATGGAAGTTGAAGTGTCTGTCCCTTCACTTGTTAAAAGCTGTCTTTAGGATTCCACCTCTTGGGTCCCCTTCTTCCTCCGGGAGAAGTCTTTTCTGCTGTCCTTTAATAAAGCTTCTACTTTTTACTCTAAAAACAAAACAAAACAAAACAAAACAAAAAACTGTCTTTATCTCAAAGCTGCTTAGTGGCTTTCAAGATCTTTCTGGCCATAGAGGGCAAGCAGGTGTTTTTAAACCCAAATATTGTCATTTTTCTTCTGTTAGTACAATTTTAGCAATAAAGCCAGGAGCCATTGGTCTGATAATCTGTAGGACTAACAATCTTTAGGGAAAAAAAAGACTTTACTGAAACTCAACTTTACTGACTCAACTTCTCTAGTAAGGGAAAGTGGTCCTATTCAGAATTTCATACACAATTGTTGTGGCAGCATCTTTTACAAGGACAATACTCAAGAGAAGTATCCTTGTTGTTGTTTGTAGTATTAGAGATTAAGCTTAGAACCTCACACACGCTAGGCAAGCACAATAACTCTGAGATACATCTGTATGTCTGACTAATTTTTTAGTTACACAAAAATATTTTCTGTTAGTTAAAAAATATGTATATATTTAGGAAAAAGATAGAGAATAGACCCCATCTTAGAATTGAGGAGGAATAGAAAAACTCATGGCTACAGCTGGGGTATATCTCAGTGGTACAGTACATGCTTAACTTGCATGAAACCCTGGGTTCAAACCCCAGTGTGCACATGCACGCACATGCGCACACATATACACACGCCATGGCTATGACTACATCATTTCAAATAGCTGTTTATTTCTATGAATTCAGCTAATAATGCAAATTCCATGAAAAATCAGTTAAAGTCTCTTTATCTTTCTTTTTAATCACATGAGTGAACATTTGGTTAGTTGAAGACTGATCAGTCAAATCAAATAATATTTGTTGTTGTTTTATTCCAATTACAGGAATAATACCTATCATTATGGAAAATTTGCAAAATATGAAAAGAAAACAAAGAACAATATAAAATTATCTATAAATATACCTTTCCAATATAATCACCATTGCTTTCTTATTATATGTCTTTTGTACTTTGATATGCATATGTTATATAAAAATATATAAATATATGTATATATTACATAAATAAAATTGGGCTAAGATTATATGTATTATTTGTAGTTTGTTTTTCCCCCTACATATTATGTATGATTAGTTTTCCTTTATTTTACATCTAATCACTTATAATTGATATATATATATATATATATATATATATATGTTTTTGAAAATGTTTTGTTATAAAACTGTAATAAATATATTAAGAAATAAATTTGCACATTCACTCTAGTTTATTTTTCATTAGGAAAATATTTGCATTGGAATTATAAGATAATTATGAAGGCTTTTGAAGCATTCAGGCTTTTAGAAACTTTGAAATAAATTATACTCTTACAGACAATGATAAGAGGGCTAATTCATTAATATCCCAGCTAATGCTGGCCATTATCAACCACCTGGTTTCATATGTAAGCCCAGTATAATCTAACAAGGGCAGAAAGTAGAAAAATAAATGCATTCCCTTCTAAATGGTCCAGAGATTTCCCAGGGGTTTTCTTTAAGCTCCCATATTATGTGAGTCGAAACTTGAAAGTAGGGAAAAAACGGACTAAATTGACATCATAATTTTGGCCACCATGGTCTATAACTTTCCTTGTCTGACTCATTTGTTCCTTGTACTTTCATGTGTTGTAGCTCTGAGGCTGTCTTTGTTTCAAATTGCTCTGTAAATTTCAAAGTCAGACCAGCAGCAAAAGAAGTGAGTTGGAACGTAGTACATGAGAGGATCCCTTTACCCATACAAATCCAATGTTTTATTATAGTATATTTGTCTATCCATGATGCTAAAAAGCTATGATTTGTTCAGTCTTTTATTACCCATGACAAAATAAATGTCTTTAAAACAAACAAAAACAAATTAGTTTTCTTAGAAAATTCCAAAAGAATTATACTCCATCATAGCCATCAACGAATGTTTTCTATAAAGGGCCAGATAGTAAATATTTTAGGCCTTGCAGGTCACTTGCTCTCCAGAAGAATTATTCAACTCTTCCTTTGTTGCATGAAAACAACAAAAAAATATTTGAGCAAATAATTGTGGCTGTGTTCCAATAAAACTTTATTAACAAAACCAGGCCCTGATTGGATTTGACATGCAATCTGTAGTTAGTATACTGCCACTCTGTCATACAACTTGACTATACAGAAGAAATATGCTAAGGAATGTTTGTATAATTATCATTCTGAAATGAAACTACAGTTTACATAAAATGAAACCATTCTTTATATTAAGATATGATTTCTATTAAAGAACTCTTAAGAGTGACCACTTATGTAGCCACTGGCCTTCCACAAAGAGACGATTGCTTTTGCAGAAAATGTATAGGAGGAAAAGACTTTGCACATCCCAAGTCTAGAGGAAAACAGTTTAAACACTGAGGCAGTGATGGGCTGGAGATGTAGCTCAGTGGTAGAATGCTTGCTTCACATGCACAAGGCCCTTTGTTCAATCTCAGAATTAGAAAAGAAAAAAGTGAACATTACAAAAAGTTGAGGCACTGAATTTGGAGAGGAGAGAATTAAAGAAATCACCTAAAGTTGAAAGGTCTTCCTTTGTTTCACCCAAATAAAATTTAGTGCTGAGACTTTCCTATTTATGTACTTTAAAACTCACAAATCTTTACAGATAAGAACAAGAGCTGCCCCAAAGCAAATATAAAGCTGACCTCAGCACAATGAAGAGCAGCTATGTTCATGTTAGTCATTGTGTTACTTGTATTGGCATGTTTGTTGTACTTTTATGCTTATTGTAATGCTTATTTTGGAGATTCTTTTTCAAACACTAACTAACATGGTTAGGAATGCAAACTAGCAAAGGTGGGATGAGAGTGCTTGCAAGAGGCATAAGATTACAAGAGTAATGGGACTCAGAATCAACATGGAGTTCTTTTATAAAGCAACTTTATATAGATTTCGTACTGTACGCATTTCTGCATTATCACCTTAGCTTTATGAATAAAAGGATTCATGGTGAATCTGTCCAAGTTCAGAAGAATGTTTGTATTCTTTTCCTTCATGACACAAATCTTTCTGCCAGGAGTTTTGGTCTATGTACTAGATTAGTGATGGCCACAGATTCTTTGATAATCTCACTGAGAGTTGATCTCTGAACTTCTCAGATTCTCTGACTAATAGAGGCTCAGGCCTTGAGACAACAACCATTTTCACTTTCTATTTTTGGTAAAACTCCTTGTTGGAGCCCTCAATTGGGTCCAACTACCTTGCTAGAGAGGGCACAGAGATAGCTACATAATGGGGAGGAAACCAGTTCAGCCTGGCCTTCCAGCCTTCCCATGGAGGCACCACGTATGTTGTTGAAATCATCTTGAACCCTAATACCACCAGCTCAATTATCAATACATTGAGCAAAAGTATCACCCAGGGAAACCCTTCCCAACTTCCTCAGAACTGTGAGAGGTAATGAAACATTCATTTGATCTACTAAATATTAGTGCCATTTGTAGTACAGCAATAGGTAACTTGAATAGCACACATGAGTGAAGGAGAGCGAGAGATATTTGACATGTATTCTATAATAAGTAATTACTTTGTTTTCCTTCCTTTCATTTTTTTGTTTATTTTCAATCAAATACAAATCCCCAGTTTGCCATTCTGTAGGTGTAGTCATATGAAAGTCATAAATTTCACTTCCTAAACAGTGAACTTCACCAAGAAATTTTTAGATTCTTGTTGACCCATAATTGACAATTGAAGGCACACCATAATCTAGTGTGAATTGGCAGGCAGATGAAAAAAATTAAAAGCAATGAAAACTAAGGACAGAAAAAGAATTTTTTTAAAGTAAATAATGGTCCAAACATCTAAATTAAGTAATGAATCTTCATGACCAAATCCAACTAAATTTGCCTTGTTCAATGATTTCCACTAATAGTTTTCAACATCCCAGTTATTACAAATGGATTCAAGTAATCACAGAATTCTTTATGCTATATTGAAAACCATTTTATATCATTTATATTAGAAAAAAAGAGCCAAGCATGGTAGCACATACCTGTAATCCCTGAGGCTCAGGAGGCGTAGGCAGGAGGATTTCAAGTTCAAAGCCAGCCTCAGCAACTTAGTGAGGCCCTAAGCAACTCAGCAAAACCCTGTCTCTAAATAAAACATAAAAAGTTCTGGGGATGTGGCTTGGTGGTTAAATGCCCCTGGGTTAAATTCCTGATATCAAAAAGAAAAAGAAAAAAAAGGTAGAGCAAGTCAAATAGCAGGATTTTGGGGGAGGGGTCAATTTTGTGCCTTCCATACATATACAAATCCTTTTACAAGGTAAAATACATGCCATCACAATAGCTAATACTTGCTTATGTAGTTTTTTGGTATTCCCATCTTGCATTCTCATGCACATAATTCCATGGCAACACCTATTCTCTTAGGTCAGAGTCAAGTTTATTGGCTCTCTATAAACATCTGATTTAGAATCTCATAAGATCTACTAGTCAACTTATGATGGAAAAAAAGTTTTTTTAATATAAAGAAAAAGAACAGTTTATGGTGACAATCTCATTCTATAAAAATTACTTCATAATGTATTCTGGTGTGGTGTACTATTTCTCAGAAAGTTCTGCAGGAGTAGAGTTCCTAGGGTATTACTATGTGTCAATTGGATTAAAAGGTGTATGTGCAAATAAATTAGGAAAATTAAAGAAGAAAATTGCTGAACATGTTTCCTTTTCAGAATTTTCTGGGAAGCTTGAATATACTAAACTCTGGGAACGTCCAAGGGATTCCACATTGTGCAGATTCAAACGTGGTTGACTGTGCTGTTGTTATTGTTGTTGTTTGATTGGTTGGTTGGTTTTTGACAAGCATTTTGGGGGTGAATGTGAATTAAAACACACTTTGGAAAGTACTGTCATGGTAGAACGAGTCTGAAACTTGGAGCTCAAAGTGCTTGGTTATAATCCTGATCTGCCACTTACTGGCTGGGCAGGTCAATCTATTAATGTTAATGTCTTCTCACATAAAAAGAGGATAATAATTCATGCACAAACTGTTATCCCCCAGAGTTTTCATGGGAAATAAATGAGAGAGTTTAGGTAAAATTGACTGTTCAATGTCTGGCATATGACAGGTCCTAGTGACTGAAAGCCAAAGAAATTATTATCTTTGTATAACAATGTCTTTAAATTTTTAAGGTCCTGGTACAAGGCTCACATGCTTATGCATTCAGGGACTGTTTTTAAAATCAACATCTAAACTTCTTTCCTGCTTGGATGAGTCTATGGCAGTTCTCCAAAAATGAGCCCCTGTAGCCCTGTGACATCTTGAAACAAAGACCACAGAACATGCCATATTGTATGCTGAATAAAAGGTGAATTTGGTTTTGTTTTTAAACCCATTTTACAGTTGGACAACTAAGCTCAGGGATTTTAAAGTTAATTTCTTAATAGAAAATATTAGAGCAGATGGCTAAAATCGGAAACTTAAAACAAGTCATTCTTAATCTCTTTGACTCTTTGTTTCCTTGATTATGAACATAAATAACAATTGACCTATAGGTATATTTTAAGGATACAATTTGACATTAGGTATGTAAAGTACCTTATCTAGTATAAGATATACTATTGGATAGTATAAGAATATAGTGTATAGTTTATAAACTATTTTTTGACTATCATCAATAGATTTTTCATTCATTTACATAATATTAAAATGAAAGTATTTCTGTTTTTAATAGATATTCTAATCTAGTCCCCTAATTTTCTAGAATAAAAAAAATAATAAGCTCAAAGGGATGAAGGAATTTATCTAAGAGATGAAGGAATTTAAGCTATTCTATTCAGTCGCAATGCCAGGTAGAATCAAATAGCTTCCTCCAAACATTCAAAGGATAGATTTGTTCTATCTTAGCCCAAGGGATAAATAAGTGGAGAAAGTGAGAGGGAACTATGTGAAGAAGACATAAGAAGACATACCCTAGGGCTGGGTATATAGTGGTAGAGTGCTTGCCTTCCAAGACAAGGTCCTGGGTTTAATCCCCAGCACTAAAAAAAAAAAAAAAAAAGACACGCCCTAACAATCTCAATGTGCCCCTTTTGAATGGGTTCCTTCAAGGCTGCCACTTTTCCCTATTCACATTCTAAAGGTGGCCTTGGGGAGATAAGTAGGCCACATGTGCAGCTAACACTCTCTGAGTTATACACATTGGAAACTAATCACATGCATCATGGCCTTACCATGTGGCTGACACACTGCCTGAGAGTGTCCCAGAACCAGTTGTGAAATTGGTAGTTTTTAAGAATGCAAAAGTCACATTCTCAATGAAAAACAAACAAACAAACAAAAAAAGACTTGGAGTTGTAATTTCTTAGTACCTTTCATAATACTGAGAAAATGTCAAGCATTCATATAAAAGAATAGGATTTAAAGGAGATTATAGGAAGGCTAAATTCTTTTAACCCAGTTGGTATCGTCCTGGGGTATAGATAGAAGCTGGCTCAACTCTCCTTGTGTGGTTAGCTGCAGTTTTATAATCTGTAATTTTCTATTATCTGTATTGATGACCTTTTTTATTTATGTGGATAATTGAAAATTGACTGTAATTATGAAATTTGGCAACCTCAAGACAAACTCATTGAGCATCACTCTTCAGAAACAATGTAAATTGAGATGTTTCCCCCAGTAAACAACTCAAGTAATGTTTGCTCATAGCTAAAGAATGTGCTATTAATCACAGTACCTCACACCAAAACAACAACAACAAAAAAAGTCTCTTAGAAACAATCTCAATAAGATGGGAGTGACATCAGTAACAAAAGAGAAGTGAGAGAGGTGATTTGAGGAAGTAAAATAAAGTTCCGTAAAGGATGGGATATTTCTGTGGAACCTACTAAAAGGGGAATTCCAAGATATGCCTTGCATTTGAACAGATCTGGACCTGAGTTTGCATATTTTGTGATTTCAGAATATGTTCTGACTAAAATAGCAAATATACTTAGTATAAGTGGTTAATGAAGCTAGTGGAAAAGTGGGCACATCCTGTTACAGAGCATATAATAATAACAAAGCTAATATTAACAGAGAGGTAGCCATGGGCAGGCACTGTACTAAAATGTTTTACATGAGTTAACTTGTTAATCCTCATTTAAAAAAAAAAAAAAAAAAACCTGTGATGTATGAACCGTTCTTAACCCTGTTTCTAGAAACTGAAGTTTAGGGACAGTGACTACTTTCCACAGCTGATAAGTATCTAACCACAATTTGAGTCAAGGTCTTCTGACCCCAGACCAATGCTCATCCCTGTTGTACTACTGGGCACTATGAGATGTCTCATCCACCTGTCCTTGACCATTGTTGTTGTTTTAATATTGCTGTCATTGTCCCTAGAGAAGCCCAGCAATCTACAGGCCAACCTTTGGGGCAAGTTGTGCCTCTTTCATGTTAATTCTTGGGAGAACCTATTTTAAAATAATTTTCTTTTTTTTCATAAGGCTTATGACAGTTCAAAGATCTACTGGGCATAGGATGTGTCTTTACTTGATACAATAGGCCTGACTCAGGACAAGTGGCATAAATGTAAAAACAATCTAGAAAACCTTCAGACCCTGATTTTGTTTATAATGATAAGAGTGGGTTATAGGTGCTACTGATAAAAAACACTCAAAATGACAGCTTTTCTGGGGAAAACCTTCCCTCTCCACAGGGCCCTGCATGTGCTAGGCAAGCTATCCACCACAGAGCTCTATTCCCAGTTCTTTTTATTTTAAGACAGGGCCTCACTAAATTCTCCAGGCTGGTCTCAAACTTGAAATCCCCCTGCCTCCTGAGTCACCAGGATTACAGTCTGTGGCAGTTCTTAGTATTATTTTTTAAAAAAATTGATTTTATTATTTTATTTTAAATATAGTTCTTAGTATCTTAAACTAAGGTAGGTGGGGTGCAGGGACAGCCAGACACACGGATAAAACAGGTGGACATTCGAAATATTGAGAAGGGCACTTACACCTAAGTTATTCTCCCCTAGAGATGTCAACCAGTCTGAAACTCTCACCATTACTTTTGCTTATTTGGTTAAAGTCTCCTATATCCGAATATAACCATGTTCTTGATGAGGTGAATATATTAAGCCATCCGCATCACTGTAGGCCAGTGAGCTATAATGTTAGATAAGAGAGCTGGGCTTTGAGGGAATGAGAGTATGGTAGATGAATTTTGATGGGAAACAAAAATTGAAGAGATCTGCAGTGGGTCTGCAGATCACAGTCCAAGATGAAGTACCCATAAATTTGTGGTAAAATGTGAACAACAAGGACAATGTAGTAAATTCTTAATTAAAATGATAAATTCTCAGACAGGCTCCCAAGAGAAAAAAAACACTATAAATTCTGAGATAACACCTTCCTTCTTGGATGGTATTAGGTCATTTCTTTTATTAAATGATTGTGATAATAGATGGAGATGGTGCTTTTTTCTTTAATATCTTTACTTGGCAAAATAAAAAGTAAACTTTTCATCTCAATGCGTCCATGTACATGTGCTAAGTGCTTTATGTTCAATATTATATTTATTCTTCATAAAAACTGTTAGTTGTGGAGCAGGCTGAACAAATGTTAGCTGCAGGGTGGGCTGAACACTCGACCCTCACCCGTCTGTGGTGCAACGGAAACCCACATCTGACCCCTGCCCTGTCTGCCTGAAGGCAGAAGATGACACCCTTAGCAACTACTGTATGATCCAATCATTGTACACCAACAAGGCAGCTTCAGACTCAAAGACCCCATTAGATTTTGGCTATAAAAACTCTCTCCTGCTGGAACTCTCTCTCTCTCTCATTCTTCTCTCTCTCTCTCTCTCTCCTTCTTTCTCTCTCTCTCACTTTGCTCTCTCCCTCTTTCTTCTCTCTTTCCCTACTCTCTTTCTTCTCTCTCTCTTACTCTCTCTCTTTTGAGCTTTGCTCTCCTCTCTCTCTCTTCTCCCTTTCCCCGCTCTCTTTCTTCTCTCTCTCTTTCTCTCTCTCTCTTTCTCTTCCTTCCCTGTTATCAGACACCACCGCAATAAAGATATCTTGGTCACTCCGAGTGTCGTGGTCACTTTCCTTTCAATAACAGCATAAAGAACATACTATGATAATCCCTATTTTATAGATGAGGAATCTCAGGTCTATAGGATAAATTACTTATCCAAAGTTATATAGTTTTGCAAAACTGATTTGTATTCCTTACTCCTTTCTTATGGGACAGGAATATTGGAGACTTTGTGGTAGAAAGTCATACTAAAACCAGAAAGAGAACTGGTTATCAGAGGGACAGACGTATGGAAGATAAATGTCACCTTCTTAAATTTTATCAGACTTCCTAGAATTTTGCTTGCAAAATTATTTTCCCCTATATTCAGCACTTAAAAACTAACATCATAAAATCCTGGAAGGCTAAGGACAAAAAAATATATTAAGAATTCATTCTTCTTTTTTCTTGGGTGGGGGATGGGAGCAGTGGTGGGCGATCAACCCAAAGACCTTGCACATGCTAGGCAAGGGCTCTCCTACTAAGTTATTTCCCCCAACCCTCACTCTTTCTTTTTTAAATATATAGAGAAATTTAAAGGTAGTATTCAACTTAAAATTCTACAGAGTTGCATATCAGAAATGTTTACTTAAAGCAAAAGACATTAACATAGCTGTTACTGGAAATGTAGAGAAAGAAAATAGCAAAGGGAAATGCAGCTTAATCAGACCAGCTAAAAATCTGCGGGTGATAAACTCCAATTCAGTCAACTCATTTATGACAAATGAGTAACAGTAAATAGGACCTCTCAAAATAAAGTTAATCAACTCAGTGCTTTGTACACAATAAGCATTCAACAAAAGGTTAGTTACTAAAAGAATGAATGGAACCTTGGTTTTATAATATTCATCATTATATGGGCACATACAACCTTTGTTGTTTTAGAAATTAACAGTTGAAGACCTGTGAAAGTGCTTAACCATGAAATAATTCTTACAAGGCTACACTTTGACTCAGTGCCATTAATAGAGATGTGTAGTAAAAATATGCTAATTTTGACATAATACATACAGTGATGAAAAGAATTAGTATCCTTCATCTGCCATATTTCCAAACTCTCAACATTTGAAAACATTTTTCATTAGTGAACCTCTTTGCTACCAGAGAGTCCATCTAAGTCCAGAATTATACTTTCTTCAGGGACTGGGAGAATTCTCAGCCACACTACCTTGGCAGAAGTCCTCTTGTGCTTGCTCTGGAACACATATCCAATCAAGAATTAGAATAAAACTGAAGGATATGTTCAGCTTTTCCAAGTCCTCATACTCCCCTAATTGGCATCTCCTGTTGACTACAAGGACAATGGGTGAATACTCAAATAAATCACTTTTTGGAGAATTTGGGAGACAGAAGTAGAATGAAATTTTGTGACCTTAGCCCTAAGCTTCAGGAAATTCCTCCATAACTTGTAATTATAAGCTTTAAAAGTCCATTTAATGCTTCTGAAAGCAGGAATTGAGGTGGCCGTGGGCATCTCTGAGGGCCCTTTGCCTCCCCTGAAGACCAAAAAATAACCTATTACAGTTGGGTACCAGGAGCCCACATGGAGGAGTCTCCCACCTTGGGTTGAGTTTGCACGAAAAACATTGTGAAATCAAATTTGGTTCCTAAAAATGGATGGAGGGACAGATAACTTTCAAAATGAATCTTCATTAATTAGGGATCCTGATCCACTTCCCTCACTCTTGGAGGGAAGTTGATAGTTCTAAGGGCACTATCGCTGACTTTCAGAACCCATTTCCCTCACAAATTTGAGTTCTCAAAGCCTAAAAAAGATGACAGTGGGATTGAAGCTTTCCCTTTATTTTCCTTTCCATTTGGGTACTAGAGATTAAACCCAGGGCCTTGCCCTTGCTACACAGGGCTCTACCACTAAGCTACATTTCAGCCCCCTTTTTGTCCCTCTTTGCAGACCTGCCTGTTTATTTGACCATGGCTAGATCTCTGCCAAAAGACTATAATACTTGCAGAAGTTCTAGCTCTTCTCCAGCTCTAATTCCTATTTTGAGTCCCATGTTCTGGAAGGAGTGATAGGCCACCAAAGTGGAGATTTTCCTGGAGCACCACAGAAAAGTGGCGATCCTGGAGGGACACACACCTCTACTCCCACTGCAATCAGGACAGATTAGCAGCTGTCAGGAGGCTATGGAGGTGTTTTAGGCAGATTTTGAATTTGGGTTTCAGGATCCTGAAGGATTACCCTTCAGCTGGGAAGCTGGATTCATCTTGTTTCTTTTTCTAGCAAAAATGTATCAGGCCCTTATTTTGTGACACTAGACAGGACAGGATCTATAATAGCTTGAGGATCACTTCACGTAAGAGTTGGGATTGTCGGAGATAACGAGCACTGAGTATAGCTTTAAGGAATTCCTCATTTAGGCCTCTATCCCATACTTTGCTCATGGAAAAGATCTATCTGGTGCAAACATTTATTTAATCAAATTTTTTTTTCTCCTGAGAATTTCCAGACCAAGATCTTGATTCGATAATTTCATGACAGATGTACTCTATTGGAAATATTAAAGCCAACATTATTGGGCTGTTGATTATGTCATAAGATTAATCTATTTCCAATCAAGAAAAAAATTAAATATTTTGCCTTAATTTTCCTCTTGGTCTCCAGTGTACAGCACAGTGCTTAACCTATAGTTGGCATTTCTTACATGTTTATTATAGTGAAAAATATTCCTGTGGTGAGGAGTATTTTACCTTATTTTGTTTGACTGGATACAATTATTTTATTTTCTCTTTTGAAACATTTTGAACCAGTGAATATTAATACTGAACAACAATAGAATAACAATTGATGTATTTTACTTTACAGCTGAGAAAATTTGTCCATTCAGATAGCAAATTTCAGTCATCTAGTCCACTGGGTATTCACTTACTTTAATGGTAAAATTTCAGCTCTTGTTGAAGTATTCATCAAGAGTGCTAATTTGAAGCTATTCTAAAACTGCATCTATAATTTTTATCCTGTGTCTCAACTTCCCTGTATATAGAGTTCATATTATAATTGCCTGTTCTCTAGGAATATCTGTGAAAAGATACATAAGCTACCAATTATATTTTTCTATACACATATAAACTGTTATTACTTTTAATGCCAAAGACTCAATATGAAGATATGTTGAAATCAGTTGTATATTGTAAGCAATAAAATATTGATTTTTTTTCTGTTTTTTCTCTCTCTCTCTCTCTCTCTCTCTGTTTGCACCAGGGGCACTAAATCATTGAGCTATGTCCCAGCTCAATTTTTATGTTTTAATTTGAGACAGGGTCTGACTAAATTGCTGAGGCTGGCTTTTAACTTGTGATCTTCCTGCCTCAGTCTCCTGAGCCACTGGGATTACAGGCATGCACCACTACATCCAGCCTGAATTTTTAAAATGATATGTTTAAACATATTTAGATTTAAGACTATCACAATAAAATACATTCTTACCCAATGATTTTTTTAGCTGATTTTTCTAAGAGAATGAGGAATATTATAGCCAGGTACCAGGAATTACACATGGTCTCACTTGTCCACCTATGGGAGTGTGTGACATGTGAACATTTTAGTCACATGCACCACAGTAGAAAAAAAGCTTAAAATTCCGTAGTCATTTTTTTAAACTGTAAGTTATAATTCTCTTTGGAAAATTTATATTTGAATATGCAACAGTGTGATTATTCACCATTAGATGTAAGACAATAGTTTTACTGATCACCCTATTTAGTAATGCATCTCACTATCCATATTCCCTACCCGCTCCCATTGCAGGGGAGGGTCTTTTTTTTTTTTCTCTATAGCTCTTATCTCCATCTTATATTCTATATAATATTTAAGGAATTAAATATTCAGGAATCTTGTTTTCTCAACCTCTAAAACAGTGCATGTAGCACTGTAATTTTGTCATTTCAAAAATTTATATAAATGAAATTACACAATAGGTTAATTTTGGGATTGGCTTTTTTTTTTTTTTTTTTACTCAGCATAATTTGCCAAAGATTCATATAGTGTTGAGGGTATCAATAGTTCTTTCCTTTTATTAAACATCACTCCATAGTACAGATACACCAGTTTGTTTAATCATTAAAGGACATCTGGTTGTTTTTAGTTTTGGGCTATTATAAAGTTGCCATAAATATTCATATACAGTTTCATTTGTATGAACACAAACCCTCATTTCTCTGAGATAAATGTTCGGTATTGCAATTGCCAGGTTGTAAGGTTGTTACATGTTTAGCTTTTGAAGAAACTGCCAAACAGTTTTTGAGAGTGGCTTTATCATTTTACATTTTCCTCCAACAATGTATGAGTTAACCCCTTCCTCTGCAATCTTACTAACTTTTGATGCTGTCACTTTTTAATTTTTTGCTGTTCCGATAGGTGTGTACTGATAATTGCCTTATGGTTTAGATGTTGGACATCTTTTCATGTTCATTTTTATATCTTTCCAATGAAATATATTCATTTAGTCATTTTCCAATTGAACTGTTAGGTTTTTTTTTCCTATTGAATTTTACTCCTTATTTATTCTAGATAATAATTCTTTGTCCTATTTATGGTGTATAGATATTTTCTTTTCTAATCCAGACCTTGTCTTTTCATACAGGTGTTTGTTTATTTGTTTGTTTGTTTTTTGTGCTAGGGATTGAAGCCAGGGGCACTATACTACTGAGCTACATACCCAGAGCTCTTTTATTTTGAAACAGGGACTCACTAAGTTGCCCAGGTGGCCTCAAATTTGTGATCTTCTTACCTCAGCCTCTCAAGTAGCTGAGACTGCAGATGTTTACCACCATGTTCAGCTCTTTACAGAATTTTTAAATTTTGATGACATACAGCTCATTAATTTTCTTGGACTTAATTTTCTTATTCCAAGACATTTTTAAGCAAATCTTAAACTTCAAATATTTTTTCTATTTGTCTAAAAGTTTTGCAGTTTTAAGTTTTACACTTGAATTTATGATCCATTTTGGGTTATTTTTTGCATATGGTGTGAGATTTATTTCCTGAATGTTTCTTTACTCTCTCTAGTTTACAATATATGTCTTAAGTAATTCCTACATTGAACCATATCAGAAATTTGTTATAATTTTTGCTTCAACCATCAATCTGTATTTCAAAAAACTCTAGAGGAGAAACATAATTTTTACTTACTGTGTTGTTCTGATATTCTAATATTCCTTTCTTCTTTTATCATTTCTATTCCATTTAGAAACTTTTGTCTTCTATTAAAGTAGGTTTTTGGTAACAAAGTCTCTTAGTTTTTCCTCATCTGAGAATTTTTAATTTCCCTTTAATTAATATAAAGAGTATTTTTTCTAGGTACAAGATTTTGAGTTGATATTCCTTATTTCAATTGATGAATGATCTTGTGAAACTTCTTCTGTTTTCCATGGTTTCTGACAAGAAACCTACTGTCATTTGAATCATTTTCTTTTCTTTCTGTAGGTAACTCTGGCTGTATTCAAAAGTTCTTGTCTTTTATTGTCAGATATTTAATGTTTACTTTTAATTTTAATATTTTTGATGTGTATTTCTTGCATTTCTTTGGATTCTTCTCAGCATCTTGAATCTGTAGGCTTTTGTCTCTTTTAAGTCTGGGAAGTTTTCTGCCATTATTTCTATAAGTCCCCCTTGATGAAGGACTTGAAAACTTCCCACAGGTTTTTTTAGTCTCTGTGTTAGCTTATCTTTGCAATAAAATACCTGAGAAAATGACTTAAAGGAGGAAAGATTTGTTTTGACTCACAGTTTAAGAGGTTTCAGTACATGGTCAGGTGGCTCTGCTGCTTTGTTTGGGGCCTGAGGTAAGGCACAACATCATGGTGGAAAGGCACGGTGCAAGAAAGTTGCTCAGCTGGTAGCAGCTGGGAAGCAAAAAAGAAAGAGGAAGGAAGGAGAAAGAGGAGGTAGACAAGGAACATATGAAGAGTTCCAGGACAAAACATACTTTTTCAGGTCAAACTGCCAGAAACCAATTTCTTTCAACTAGGCCCTACCTCCTCTAGTTTCCACCATGTCCCAATAATGCCATCAAATTATGAAGCTAGACAATGAATTCTTCCATTGATGGGGTCAGAGGCTTCATGATCCAATCCTTCCCACTAGCCCACCTCTGAACATAGCTACATTGGGAATGAGGCCTTCAACACATGAGCCTTTGGGGGAAATTCTAGATTCAAACCTTAATAGTCCTACAGGTCCTTAAGACTCTTTAAAATTATTTTTTCCATTTTTTGTTCAGATGGAGTAATTTCTATCATTCTATCTTTCAGTTCACTGATTCTTTTCTCTGCCCCTGGCATTCTGATGTTGGGCCAATTCACTGAGAGTTTTTTTTTTTTTTTTTTTTTTTTTTTGGTATTGGTTATTGTATTTTACCACATTTTCTAAATTAAACAACTCATTCTTCTTCATATTTTCTATTTCATTTCTGAGGTTTTCTATTTTCTCATTTATTGCAAGTGTGCTTATAATTGTTCATTGAAGCTTTTTAAAAATGTTTAATCATGTCTGCTTTAAAAAACTTATTTTTTAGTTGTCAATGGACTTTATTTATTTATATGCAGCGCTGAGAATTGAACCCAGTGCCTCACACATGTTAGGTAAGAGCTCTACTACTGAGCCACAACCCAGCCCCCCGCAACATAAATATTTTTGATTTATGAGATTCTGTATCTTATTTAAATCTTCTGATTTTATTGGTTTTCTCTAACACCACCCTGATAAAAGAGTGGGCAGTACCTCCTCATAGTCAGGTGGAGGTAGAAAGCAACATTCCTTGCTTGGTTTTCATTACTCTCCAATTAGGGCAGACTCCTGACTAGTTCTTACTACTCCTTCCTACATAATCTCCATTGGCATCACAAGTGAGCGGCCTCATTACTGTGAGATGCAGTAAAAGTCTTGACTCCCCAACTAGACTTCCACTGATACTGCCTCATTGGGAAGGGGGAAGGTGAGTCTTATTTGCCAGAAGGAATGGCAATCCAGACTCCCCTTGTGGTATCTATTGATACTATAGGGGAATGGGGACACTCATTACTGTTCAACAGGGATAAAAGGACTTGATACCACCCTGGCGATTAGAGTATGTCATAGTTATAGACAAGGCAGGAATTCCATGCTCCCCACTCAGCTTTTGTTGGCATGGTTAGGTATAGGACCATAGATTTTTCTATAGGGTTTGACTGAAGTAAAGCACTTGATATTGATTTCTTTTTCCTTGTTAGGATGCTTTTTTCCTGGCCCTTTAATTAGAGTAAACATTTTCTGGGAAATTTTTTTGTCTTCTTCATTGGCATCCTGCTTTTTTTTTTTTTTTTAGTATATTTGAGGCAAAAAGAAAACTCACCACCATATTCCTTGAGTCCCCAAATCTCTAGTTGGTCTGCCTTCTTTCCACTTTTTATAGTCTTCTTATGCTTGTTATATATAATTTCCAGGAAGAAACAGAAATAGGAATACAGAAAAGCATCTCTACTTTGTCTTCCTGGATGTAGAAGTTCATGTAATATCTTTTTATTCCACAAAATGTCAAATAAACATGTATATATGTAGTCATTATTGAACTCTCTGAAAGAACAATATCTAGACCTGTGTTGTCCAATATAGTGGAGCCAATAGCTACATAAGAGTTTTAATTTAAATTAATTAAAACTGAAAAAAATTAAAAATTTACTTCCTCAGTTGCACTAGCAAAATTTTAAATGCTTAATAATAGCTGCTGCTGTGCTAGTGACTACTGTATCAAACTGCAGATACTGAACATTCGAAATGTCTCAGAAAGTCTTTGGGGCAAAGTTGATCTGGACCCTCAACAAACAGGTTCGTAATATCACTAAAATATTGTTTTTTTAAAACAATGGAAATAAAAATATGAAATATATGTAAATAAATAACCTTATTTAATGATAGGAATAGTAAGGATGTGGATTTGCAAAATGGACACCAAACTTACTAACATACCATGAATTAGATTTCTAGTGATTTTCCACCTGGGTTTCTCCCTGAAACCTTTTCCAATGGGTTGGTGCAATTTGTAACAGTAAAACCTAACAGATGTGCTAGATGAGAGTGTGTAATTAACCTGACATTGCATGTTATGTTACATTCTGAAATCATCTGACTTTAGCAGATTTTGAACATATTCATTCAACATCATTTTATCCAAGAGAGGGAATTCATCTACTTTATAGAATTCAATTTTCTTTAAAAAATAAACTGAGTGAAATAGAGGCAACCTTAGCAAGTGTACAATTTCAGAACAGCAAGCCCAAATATATATATAAAATATATACAAATAAAATGGGAGATAGCTCAAAAATCATAGATTTCAGAGCTGGAGTTTGTCATCATTTAATTTATTCAATAACTATTCAAGAACTTTATATTATTATAATTGAACCATCTATTTCTCAGATAAGAAATTGAGCTCCAGAGAAATTGACTTCATTACTTGGAGGAAGAAAGTTAGGCTGCTTCCTTCTAAATTTAATTTTCTTCCCATTTATAACATACAGCACCAAAAGGTATTTTCTAGCTAGACCAGCCACCTGGGACACCTTACTATTTGAAAAAAAAGAAAATCACACACTCTCTACCTCCATGGTTAACTTGTGTTTTTCCCACATTAATTAATTACACATATATCTGTCAAGTCCCTTCAATGGGCAGGAACTTCAAGGCTCCACAGTACATTCATCAGTGAGAATACTTACATTTTAGCAGGATTACGAAGACAAAAAAGTATGACAAATGTAAAATAGGTTAGATGAATGCTATGGACAACAGTGAAAGCTGAACAGGTTAAAGTGGAATCAGATGGGAAGTATGAGTCAGATTAAGTCAATCTTATAGGACCTATTATCAGAATCTATTGAAATCTCCGCTCTTGTCCAATATCCATTTCAAATGTGACCTCATCTGTAAAACCATACTCAATACTTTAAAATTAATCTCTCTCACTCTGCTCCTATAGCACTTCCTTTTTCTATCACAGCACTTAGAATTCTTCCTTATGTTAGATATGAATGCATCTGTTTTTTCAGTAGGGTATAACTCTTTAATAACAAAAATGTGTGCTATTAATCGTTTTATCTGTTGCAGAGTCACATATCACTATATGTGACTGAGTACATGTTCAGTCACAATGAACACTGGCTGATCACATGTTCATTGGATAACAAATCCTAAACTGAACATGAGTTGAAAGTGTGTTGAATTGTTTATAAAAGATAATCCTAATATTAAGATTCAAAGATATAAAATCAGGATGTAAATGCTGGTACAAATGTTTGTTGGTGAGAATATTTTCTGCTCTTACTGCATTTCTAGTCTTTTTAAAAAAAAAAACCCACATATTAACAAGCAAAATAATGGCATCATCAAAAACTTAAATTTCTCTTCAGAACCAAACTACACCATTCATGCATCCTACAAAATTAATCATTATTAATTAGAATTTAGAGAACTCAATCAGCACCATTGCCTTTATATTGTATTGTGCTTTTATCTGAGAAAATGTGATTTATGTGAAATTGTCATTATTGTTCTTTTTGCCAATAAACAAAAAGTACAGAAGTCATTAATCTATTGTCTTCTCTATTTCTTTCACAAAATATATGGCTTTACATGCCCCTAAGCCAGTAAAATTTGTTGGTTAAGAAATTATTTTTTATAACATAATATTATCTTAAAAGTGCTATTATGAATAATATTTACTACCCTCATGACTACTAAATAATGCATAAATATGAAACTGATTGTGATTACACATTCTGTAGGTATCTTAATGAGTAGATATGATAACAGGCTTCTCCTAAACAAGGACAACACAATTTTGCATTTTACTTCTAAGGAAGTCAGTTTTAGAATTTAAAAATTAGAACGTGTTTATAATTCTGAGTAGATTGAATTGATTGAATTCGTGATTAGTGTTACTTTTATGAAGAGAAATGTGACAACATGAAATATTAAGGAATGTTCTACTTAAATTACTAATCATGCATTCTTCTGTTGAAGATTTTGTTTTTGTTTTTTAAATATGTCTTGCTATATTGCCCAAGCTGTCCTCCAGCTTCTAGGTTCAAGTGATCCCCCCTGCCTCAGCCTCCAGAGTACCTGGGACTTTAGGTATATGCCACTGCACCCATCTCCTAATGAAGAAGAATTTAAACAAACTTTTAAAATAAGAAAATGTATTTGTATTCTTGAGAATTTCATTAAACAGACACAATCATGTATGTCTTAGAGGTATTTATTTTTATCCAAAATGTGCATACAGTATATATCTCAACTAATTTTATTAATTTAATTAAGTTTATTTAATAATTTAATTAAGTTTTTTTTATATGTGTAAAATTTGAAGTTGATGTCCATGAATAAAGAAAAGTGCATAGCTATCTAAGCATGCATTTATATACACATGTTAAAGTTATAAGTTTAGAGATCTTTGTTTGATTTAATAAGTATTTAACATCTATAATGTGTCAGCCTTGAGCTTTGTTGGCTGGGCTTGGTGGTGCACGCCTGGAATACCAGAGACTTGGGAGGCTGAGACAGAAGAATTGTTAAGTTCCAATCTAGCCTCAGCAACCTAATGAGGCCCTAAGCAACTTAATGAGACCCTTTCTCACAAAGGGCTAGGGATGTGATTCAGTATAAAGCACCCCTGGGTAAAATCATCAGCACAAAATTTTTTTAAAAAGTGCTTCTCTATACTGTGGATCCAACCTGAGAAATCAACAGAGAATATTCATTCCTATAAAAATGATAAGAATTTTAATAAATGTTAACAATATATGAATTGCTTTTAGCTCTTTAATTTCTTTTATTCCCAAACTGAAGTTACTCATGAAGGTAAATTTCCCTTGCATCTTGTAGATGCTTTGACTCACTGCTAGTTTATCAGTAAACATTGGGTGGGTGTGGTCATGGTAAATGGTAAATGTTGCCATCTGTCCCTATAAGCAGGACTACTGCTGACAAGAGATAAGAGAGAACGGAAACAAGGTGTAGTGTTGAAGTATGAAAAATGGAAAGGTTTTTTAAAAAGTATACTTACCCTTCGAAGAGCAATTATCTTGAATGTTATTTTTAGAGCAACATGCAAATAATATAATTGAAGAAGTTCAGTAAAAAGCAATTTTCAAATAGTATACTTTAAGCAGTGGATACATTAATATAATTTCCAGTTTAGCCTGGACTGTGCATTGAGATGATATCTAATCTTCATCAGGATGAAAAAAAATGACAAAAATTGCTTTTAGATAATTTTCAGTTACATTTCATAAAGATTTTTTCTGAGAAAAGATCTACAATGGGATCCTCTTTTGTATCATTAAACAGCAATACAGTCACATTTACCTTTAGTTATCTAGATTCTGATCAATTTTAACTGTCTCCTCAAAGCTTCATATTTAATTCCTTTCTATTTTCTGTGAATCATATATGTATAATTATATATATATATATATATATATATATATATATATATATATATATATATCATAGATATAATCATATATATATAATTGAAATGCTAATTCAGGGGTTGGGGTTGGTAGCCTAGCAGTTGAGAGCTTACCTAGCATACATAAGACTCTTGGAATGGAGCCCCTCCTTTGAAAAAAAATTAATTCAAAGAGGCATTTCTCAAAATTGAGGCTCTTTGTTTGATTTAATAAGTATTTAACATCTATAATGTGTCAGCCTTGAGCTTTGTAGGTGATGGAATTACTTAAAAATGTAAACCATACATCATGTATTTTATTTGACAGTTAAGAATTATTTTTAAAAAAAATATTTTTAGTTGTCAATTAAGTTTTTACTTTATCTATCTATCTATCTATTTATTTATATGTGGTCCTGAGGATCAAACCCAGGGCCTCACACATGCCAAGCAAGCACTCTACCACTGAGCCATAACCCCGGCCCAGTTAAAACTTCTATATAGTGATCAACTAAAGAATATTGTATGATAGGCTTTGTAAGTAGACAAAAAAATCTATGGATACATCTGAGAAATTGTGTATTATTATGAAGTGCAGAAGTTGGGAAAATCTTCTTGGAGGAGGTAAGTCAAGTCTGAATGCAGCATATTATCAAGAAGATGATGAGAAGGGAAAGATGGTGTTAATGATCAGGGAAAAAGAAAGAACAAAAAGGGTGAAAACAGTGAGATATTTTAGGTAATAGAAAGTTATTCAGTTTCCTAGAGCAGATTTGTGGGTTTTAAACTGTAGAGACCAGGCTTTGTTTTCAGATTTGCTTCAAGTTTCAATCACTTTTTCTTTAAGAAATGGAGTCTTGCTGTATTGTACAGCTGACCTCAAACTCCTGGTTCTCCAGAAATCCTCCTGCCTCACTCAGCCTCTGGAGGCACGTATATACATATATATATATATATATGTGTGTGTGTGTATATATATATATTATCACATATATATCATCATAGCATGTACATATCATCATGTCCAGCTTTCAGGTTTCAGAGTTTCTTGCCTAGCTTTATCTTTTTGTCACACTGTCTTGATTTTACCCCATTTGCTTGAGTTTTTTTACTCCAGAATCAGATTATCCTTACTTGTAGTTCCATATACTTGCCAGTTTCCCATTTCCTAGTCCTCTCCCACCCCAGCATTTCTTCTTCAGACTATCCTCAGAGATCAGGAAATCACCCAGGTTTAAGTTGGGCAGTGCTTTTCAGATCCATAAATGTTTATTAAGCACATACTAGGGACAGGTCTGTAGAAATGGAGAAGCTGTGGTTTTTACATTCCAGAAGGTTTCAGCCAGGGTAAAAACTCCCTCCTATCCCAAATCTGCTTCAATTTTATTGTCCTCAATCACGATTGCTATTTAAAGTTTACCAAAATAGGAAGAATAAAAAAAAATAGCAAAAAAACAAAAGAGAAGTACTAATGTGTGAGTCAGCTTTCTGTCACTGTACAAAATACCTGAGACAAAGCAACTTAAAGTAGGAAAGGTTTATTTTGGCTCCTGGATGTATTGTCCCTTGGCCCTGCTGTTTTGGGGCCCATAGTAGCATAGTACATCATTACTAGAAGTATATAAAAGGAGAGGCTGCTCACCTCATTGTGGCCAGGAAACACAGAGAGCAAGGACGAGGGGTCCTAATATCCCCTTCGGGAACACACCCACAGTGATCTTACTTCCTTTCACTAAGTCCCACTTTCTAATAGTTGTACCACCTCTCAATAGTGCCACAGGCTGATGACCAACCTCTTAATATCTGGAGGCCATTTAAAATTCAAACCATTAACAACTAAAAAGACTAAAATTCATCAAAAATGAGAATGAGTAGATTACATTTGTGAGGCACCTGTGATGAAAGGGAAGCATGGTAAAGTTGTTAAGAGTCAAAGCTCTGTCACTTCAACTATACCTTTGAACAAAATGTTACAAGAAAAGAGAAAGGGAACTGACATTTCTTGATCACCTACTATGTGTCCAGCACAGTGATTATTTGTTTATTTGTTAAATTTATTTTATTGCAGTATTAGGAATTGAACCCAGGTGTGTTCCACCACTGAGTTATATACCCAGCCCTTTTAATTTTATTTTTTCTTTTGAGGTTCTAAGTTGTTAAGCCTGGCCTTGAACTTATGATCCTCTTGCTACAGCATCCTGAGTTGCTTGGATTATAAGTGTGTGCCACTGTGCTAGTTAACATTTGTTATATGTTCTTGAATACTTATAGTTCATTCCACCTCCAGCCTCCACTTCAAAAAACAGAATACAAAATACCAGCAACACTACTGAAAATAAAAAGTAGAATGATTCTTCCTATTTTAAAGATGTCCAAAACTCAGGTATAGATAGGCTAAGCTTGAAGTTTCAGTTAGATCTGAGACTTGAATGTGGCTCAGCTACTCCCGCTCTACAACTTACTAGATTTTTGGCTAAGTCAGTCATTCATTTATTCAATATCCACTATATATCAAGCCTATTGCTAGACACTGAGTTTTAAGGAAACAATGTGACATGCTCCCTTTCTTTAGTAAAACTCTCATACTACAGTAGAGGAAGAAAGGCATGTAAGGAAACCCTTGTCACTGATAGATGTAGTTCTGGAGGTCTGTAAAGTGTGGTGTAAAGTACAAATAGAATCTAGTTTATTTTAATGTGGGACTGGCAGATGGCAGAGGTCAGGAAAACTCTTACAGGGGAGCTGGCCCTGGAGTTATACATAGTCTGATAGACCCAACCTGATCTTTTCTTAAAATTGGGAGCCATCTCGAAACAAAGCCATGAAAAGATAATTTCGGCTTTACTATAAATTACTGCAAATTCTGAACCTGCTTGGAATGCCTGCCGGTGCCTTGAACGCACCCATGCCTGGCTCTTTGACCAGATAGCAGCCCTCTCTGAAACTTTAGTGACGCCTCACAAATCTTGGCCTTCCCTGGCCAGATAACGACCTTCTCTGAGGCTCCAATGACCTTCATAAATTCTGATGTCAGGGCCAGCAAAAATGTAAACTACCATTAGTGTTATGCTCGTCAGAGTTCTGTTATCTGTAACCCCTCTTTGTGTAACTTTCTGGGCTATAAAGCTGGATTGCAGAAAAACTGTGTCTGCTGTCTTGTTCCCGCGGTTTTGGGTGGGAGAGGCAGCCCGGCCGGTCGAAATAATAAGCTTGCTTTAATTTGATTTTGATTGGAGTCAGTGGTCTTTTCTTGCATCCTGGTCTAGCAGTCTCCCACTGAGTCAGGTGACAGAAAAGACAAGCACTGGGGGCTGAAGCAGCTTGGTCAGAAATGAAAGTGGCTCAGGGCTGACAGGAATGATAGAGCTGAAAGTTGGGGGTGATTTCACTTCCTTTGTAAGAGGATTAAAAAAGTGTCATATATAGAATGCTAAGCATATGCATGAGACATACTAGATGTTCCATAAATACATCTTTCTCCCCTTCCTCTTTGTTTTCTCCATTTGGTTATAACCACATGCTATACCACTGAGGCCATCCTGCCTTTTGTGCTGTGGATTGAACCCAGGGTCCCACACATGCTAGGCAAGTATCTTACTTCTGAGCTACCTCCCTCCGTGATTTGTATCTTGTATGGATTTTTATTGTGAATTGATTTACACACAGACAAGCATTTCATACATGTTCAATAAATAGTCTCTCACAGTTGGCAGAAGTCTGGGTAAAACAAGATGTAGATTTTGATCAACGATTAAAACAAAAGCTGAATTTAGATTCAATCCTTTCTTCCTCTTTGTCTCCTACAATAACTTGAATAGATTTTCGCATATGTACATGTAAATATCATTGGTGTGTAGAGATTCAGCACACTGGGTAGAATTCAAGATTTTTCCATGGGAGCTGCTCACTTGCTTCCAAATTCAGAAGAGCTGCTTTTCTGTCTCCAGAACTTTCTATGATCAGAACATAAATTATACTGCCAGAGATTTAAAGTCATAATAATGCAACTTTAGGGCTCTTCATTTCTGTGCAGAGCTTATTCTTTCTCCCTCCCAATCTCCTTCTCTCTGTATTATATAGTTGTGCACACTACTTGTATCCCTTCCAAAACAGTGGAAACTCAGAGGCCTTGATTTGGTTTCACCTTATTTATTCAGTTTCTCCTAGCTTCCCCCAATCCACAGTGCTTTGCCTGTCATGGATACGCAACAAATATTTGTTAAACAAATACCTGTCTGTTTTAGTCATCTTTTTCACTGCCATGTCTAAAAAGACCTGACAAGAACAATAGAGGAGGAAAAGTTTATTTGGGGATTCATGGTTTCAGATAATAGATGATAGGCTCCATTCCTTGGGGCTCAGGTGAGATGCAACATCATGGTTGAAGAGTATGGCAGAGGGAAGTGGCTCAGGAAGAAGAGAGAGAGAGCTCCTCTCAACAAAGATAAAATATGCACCCCAAAACAGGGACCCACCTACTCAAGCCAGCCTATAGTTACCACCCAGTTAATTCCTGTCAGGAGATTAACTCTCATAATCCAGTCATTTCACCACTACACCTCCTAGTATTGTATCACATATGAGCTTTTGGGGGACACCACATATCTAAAGTATAACCTGGCTAATTCAGAATTTAAATATAATCTCACTTCTATAGTAAACAAGATTATATTTAATTCCCTGAGGTATATAGTAGTACTCATATTGGATGAGTGGTTAGGGGGCTTTATCACCTCAGACTGTAGTCATCTTGTTATTTGTTGCAAGGAGTTTGTATGATGTTGTGGTTAAGAGAATGAACCATAAAGCCATACTACCTGATTTTGAGCACTGTTACAAATCATAAGACATCAGGAATGTGACCTGATCTCTCTGTATATCAATATTCTCATCCATAAAGTAGGAGTAATGATAGAATCAATCTCATAGTGTTGTCATGAAGATTTATTGATTCAATATTTGTAAAGCACTTTAGAATAACATTGGCACATTGCAAGTGCCCAACAGGAATTAGTGCTAATTTTTATATAAGGTACTAGCTCAACCATAGGAAGGAACTTCAATGCAAGGCTATTAAGAAAAATGAGGGCAGAAACATATCCAGGAATATGATTTCAATCCCACACTAGGACAATTACTTCTCTAGGTAAGAAGTTATTGCCTGTGATGAAGTGTGAGGAATGCTATAGACCTGGTGGCAGGACCTTCCTGCCCTGACCCCATTCAGCTGAGTGGGGATCAAAGTGCTTTTCTTGATGGTGAAGTTGCCTATTTCCTGCAGTGTTCTGAAAAACATGGTCAAAGTGGGGGGAAAAACTCCTTCTCAGAAACATTTAATGTCAAATGAGTTACTTTTTTTTTAATTTATTCTTTTTATTGGTTGTTCAAAACATTATAAAGCTCTTGACATATCATATTTCATACATTAGATTCAAGTTGGTTATGAACTCCCAATTTTACCCCAAATACAGATTGAAGAATCACATTGGTTACACATCCACATTTTTACATAATGCCCTATTAGTAACTGTTGTATTCTGCTACCTTTCCTATCCTCTACTGTCCCCCCTCCCTCCCCTCCCATCTTCTCTCTCTACCCCATCCACTGTAATTCATTTCTCTCCTTGTTTATTTTCCCATTCCCCTCACAACCTCTTATATGTAATTTTGTATAACAATGAGGGTCTCCCTCCATTACCATGCAATTTCCCTTTTCTCTCCCTTTCCCTCCCACCTCATGTAGCTGTTTAATGTTAATCTTTTCTTCCTGCTCTTCCTCCCTGCTCTGTTCTTAGTTGCTCTCATTATATCAAAGAAGACATTTGGTATTTGTTTTTTAGGGATTGGCTAGCTTCACTAAGCATAATCTGCTCTAGTGCCATCCATTTCCCTGCAAATTCTATGATTTTGTCATTTTTTAGAGCTGCGTAATACTCCATGGTTTATAAATGCCACATTTTTTTTTATCCATTCATCTATTGAAGGGCATCTGGGTTGGTTCTACAGTCTAGCAATTGTGAATTGTGCTGCTATGAACATCGATGTGGCAGTATCCCTGTAGTAAGCTCTTTTAAGGTCTTCAGGGAATAGTCCGAGAAGGGCAATAGCTGGGTCAAATGGTGGTTCCATTCCCAGCTTTCCCAGGAATCTCCATACTGCTTTCCAAATTGGCCGCACTAGTTTGCAGTCCCACCAGCAATGTACAAGAGTACCCTTTTCGCCACATCCTCGCCAGCACTTGTTGTTGTTTGACTTCATAATGGCTGCCAATCTTACTGGAGTGAGATGGTATCTTAGGGTGGTTTTGATTTGCATTTCTCTGACTGCTAGAGATGGTGAGCATTTTTTCATGTACTTGTTGATTGATTGTATGTCCTCCTCTGAGAAGTGTCTGTTCAGGTCTTTGGCCCATTTGTTGATTGGGTTATTTGTTTTCTTTTTCTATTAAGAATATTTGTGGAGCTGGGCACGGAGGTGCACACCTGTAATCCCAGTGGCTCAGGAGGCTGAGACAGGAGGATTTCAAGTTCAAAGCCAGCCTCAGCAACTTAGTAAGGCCCTGAACAACTTAATGAGACCTTGTCTCAAAATAAAAAATAAAAAGGGCTAGGTATGTAGCTTATGGTAAAGAGCCCCTGGGTTCACTCCCTAGTTTAGAAAAAAAGAATATTTGTGAATTTTAAACTGTACTACTAGATTGATTTTTTTAGGTATATATAAATTTTTACAAGATGTCGTGATTATGTCAGTTTTAACAGAAGATTTAAATATTGGTGATTTTTGAAAAAAACATTTCATTATGGAGATGTATATATTACTTAACTGGACTTTAGAACTTTATTATGATTTGCAGCATTAGGGACTGAACTGAAAGACCTGAAACAAGCACTTTACCACTGAGCTACAGCCCCAGCCCTTTTTATTTTGAGACAGGGTATTGCTAAATTGCCCAGGCTGCCCCTGCCCTTGTAATCCTCCTGCTTCAACCTTTGAAGGCACTGGGATTACAGGTGTGCACTATCATGCCAGGCAGAATTTTCTTTATTTTTTAAAAACAAAGATACAGATATTAAGTCTGTAGTAAATTATTCTCTTTTTTTTGGTAAATTATTCTTAATAAAATATAAGCTAAGAATAATAGAAGATGTATCACCAAAGGAAAATGTTGAGTTCAGTAAAAATAATTAAGCATTTGAAGAGATGACTTATAAAGGCAATTATGGCAATGAAATCAGCCTAGTGGGATAAGCATATTTTATTTGATCTGTGTCAGTCTTTCTTACTTTACATATTGTCTTTGAGAGGCATTCTAATGCAAAATAGATGAGGGTTAAAGTGACAGGAAGGGTTATAATTTTCCCATAGAAGACATAAATAACAATTTTCCCTTCCTTCATGGTCAAAATTCTTCCTGTGTAAGGATCTCAGAATAGTTTAGTTAGCTACAATGTTCTCTTGACTTTATCAGAATAGTGTAATGTGAAACCTTGCAATGTGAAACAATCTATTTTTAAAAGAGTCTTTGTTAGGTGGCTACTTCCCAATTATTTGAAAGCATTTGAAAGATTGAGATAGCTATAAAAAATTGAAATATAATTTCTTTTACCTTTGTGAAACAATTCTCTTTGTTTTGACTGTAAGTCACCTCAATGCCAATGTTTGAGATGAACAGAATCTACATTATCTTCACATTTTTCTCTGGAGATTTCATTTTTAAACAGCAAGTCAAGTCAGGTATTTTTCTTTTTCTTTTTAAAAAATATTTAGTTTTTTAGTTGTAGTTGGACACAATACCTTTATTTTATCTATTCATATGTGGTGCTGAGGATTGAACCTAGGGCCCTGCACGTGCTAGGTGAGCGCTCAATTGCTGAGCCACAACTCCAGTCCCAAGTCGGGTATTTCATAGCCATGGTCTAATACAAATAAAAGATGGGGCTCCTGGGTTGGTAAGCATGTAGAAGTGCCGGGAAGGTGGTGTGCCCCAGGAAGGAAGGGGACCCCTAGGCATCCCCTCCTCCATGCTTTGCCTCTTCCATGTGGTTGTTCCTGAGTTGTATCCATTATAATAAACTAGTAAATTGAATATGACCTTCGATGTTGATGTAGCTAATAACCTCCACATCATTTTTGATGGATGAATGATCTCCTAATGTGGAAGTATCAAATCAAACCTGAAAGAGCACATTGATTCAGCTATACAGTTTTTGATGGTGTCATCTTGGTTCAACTCTGGCTACTACCACTGGGAGATGGGTGTAGGAACATGGAAAGAATGGGATCTGAGCATTTGCAAAAAAGCTCTTAACAACAACAAAGATAAAATTGTTGAAGAATAGGCAATCTGAGCTGTATCTAAGAGAAATATAAAGTACTTCTCTACCACCACAATGCCTGAAACTGTTTCTACATGAGTCCCACACACATATAGTGGGGATTTTCTTGAATATGGGCATTGGAAATATTTCCTTTTCAACATTAGTGGTGAACCCATGTCTTCATAGTCACCAAAATTTCTGCTTCAGAACTACTATATCCATTTTTTTTGTTTTGTTTTAGAGAGTGAGTCTTGCTATATTGCCCAGGTTGATCCTGAATTCTTGGGTTCAAACAATCCTCCTGACTTGTTTTCTTGAGTAGCTGGGATAATAGCTGTGTAGCACTACTTCCAGAACAAGAACAGTAGTTTATTACATATAAGAACTGCATGATTCAGTACTATGAAAGTCATTTTTTTTTTTTTTTAAGATAGGGTTTTGTTTTGTTGCCTGGGCAGCCTTCAAACTTGAAATCCTCCTGCCTCAGCCTCCCAAAAGCTGGGATAATAGGCAGGTACTACTACACAGTAATAAACCAGTAATTTTAAACCAGTAATTTTTCAGCATAGGATTGAGAAATCAATATATGCCTAAAACACTTTTTGAAACTATCTAAAAGACTAGAATTCTTAGAGCATGATTTTTCCTACTGACAATAGCCTGCCCTCAGTATTTCAATTTCTACAAATTGGTTTAAGAATACTCTTCTTAAGTCACACATTTACTAGGAGGATACAATCTGCCTGACAACAGGTATCAAGATCTTTTGGTAGTGCTTGTAAATGTTTTGCACTTTGGTTAGAAATATGGTAGTTTTGCTCTCTTATTCTATCTCTTTCTCTTTCACCAGACTGGCCTCAAGTGTAGCTGGGATTACAGGCTTGTGCAATTGCACCTGACAGCATTTTTGTGTTTTTAAGTAATATAATGTTACTGTTATAGAATATGTGTAGTTAAAATATTCTGTGATCAGAGTATATTCAAGTTTCATCATGTTTGGTGACAAATCAAAGACCATATTGCTTGTTGTTGCTCATAGTTTTCAGAGGGTGCCTATAGCTTAAGCTTCAAAATCAGAAAACATTACATGGGCTCAAGGAAGTGATTTTCTTTACCATGACAATTGTGGTAAGTTGACACCCAAAATGATAACTTTATTCCTGTGTTGTAATTAGGTGAACTTGCATTAGGCTCAAACTTTGCAGCCCCCCCCCCCCCCCAAACTGGAGGCTGACTCCGGTTTTGAATTGCAAGAAGTAAATTTCTCCATTATTCTGCCTGAAAAACATAATTCAAATGTTGTAGGAATGAGACTCTATAGTGAATCCCCCTAGTAAGGAAAATGGTCCGCTTATTTCCAAGTGGAAATCCCCAATTGCCACATCATATCAATCATCTGACACATAATCTGACTTCCATTGAGCTGGAATGTATTTTAAAGGTCAGGTCTCTGGATGAAGAATTTTAGTGGGTTATGGAGCAGAAATGCCTAAATCTGGAGCATTGCTTTACTGCTGGCAGAAATAGCTTCTCTTCAAATAGCAGAGAGGAAGAAAGAATGATTTTTAAGCTCCAAGTCTTTTTTGCGTGAGCACATTTTCCTATGTTTTTGCCTGCACTTCATTACGAAGTTGGACTAAGAAATGGGAAAATAACCATTTTAATCTACTTTCATAAAAGATGCACACTCGAGTCCAGCAGACATAATTTGTCCTATATTTTAAAATCTGGGAAATGCCACATTAGAATAAAAATTCCAGATTTTTGGCTCCTGTGAAGAAATTACAAACCCTGGGTATGGTGGCCGTTTCCTATGTGGAAAAGTAGGCTGGAGTTGAGAATCTGCTGCACTCTTTACACGTGCTCTACAATTTGCCATTCCTTACCACTGCCAAATTTCTTCCTTTTGCCCATTTTCATTTTGCCTGCTCTACTCTGCAGGGAAGTGACTCTTCAGTTTAATCAGGTTATTAAATTGATGAAACAGTTTTTTTTTTTTAAAGTAAATCTTTTTAAGGGTTGGGGGGGGGGCACCAATAACTGCTTTTGCTTCGGAAGTCCTAAATCTGCGGATCTTAAAAGATGTGATGACCCTTAACTACTTTTTCAGAATGGCCAGAAGCGTGGAACTGGGAGTCGATGGATGGTCCCCGCTACCACTAGGCAGCTGGGTGACCTTGGGCAACTCCGTTAAGCTCTCTCAGTCAAAGGTGATAAATTGGTCTGCTTAAATATTTGTTTTGAATACCCCACAAGATTGTTGCACCGCACAAAACGAGATTTTAAAAGTAGTTCTAAGTAATTTATAAGTTACAAAATGCTTCCTAGCGCAAGCGTCCGCTACAGTGCGACAACACCGCGGCTTCAGAAGTTGCGTTACTTGAATTCACTCCTGTTTCCCGTTTTCCAATGATCCCACCTCCCACGCTCAGGTGGGCGAGCGGAAGAAGCTTCACAGGGTATTAGGTTTGGAAAACTGTCTTAAGAAATAAAGCAAGAAGTTCCTTGGAGAGGGTAAAGTTGTGGGCTGCATTTTTAGGACCCCCAGAGTGACATACCGACGCCGGGCTGAATTCACAGCCCCCGTCGCAGAGCCAGCGCGGGAACCAGTCCCTGGGCCATCTCTCTGCTTGGAGTATGGCCTCACAGACCAGGCCCAAACCCTCCCAGCGCGACCCAAAACCGGGACCCCGACTTCGCTCTCACCCCCAACCCCCACAATCACGTCCCCGGTTCCTCCTCCACGTGACAAGAGCCGGAACCGTCACTTCCGGCGGCGCAGTAGCGCGCCTGCGCGGGGCGCCCGGGCTCTGTGAGCGGTTGTCAGCAGCGCTGTGCCACCAACGGCTGCGAGTGGCGGGCGGGACGGGTCGGGCTGGGCGGCGGCAGCGCGGCAGGCTGCGGTCCTAAGGGTGTGCAGCAGCGCGGTCCAGCCCACTGCCCTGAGCGGCCGGCCGCCCCGCCCCTTCCCTCTCCCTCCCTCCTTCGCTCCCTCCTCCCAGGCTCGCGCTCGGGCATTCTGTGAGGCGGCGAAGGCGCCCGGGGCGCTCGCGGAGGCGTCGTCCTCGCCCCAGCGCTCGGGCCCGCCCCCCTGTGCCCCGCCCTGTCTCCGCCCTCCCCACCGCCCTCTGCGGGAGCCGGGCAGCTGCAGCAGAGCCGCGGAGCGGGCGGCGGGCCGGAGCTGTGCGCTCGCGGCGCGCGGAATGTGAGGCTTGGCGGCCCGCAGCACGCTCGGACGCTCGGACGGGCGAAGGGCGGCGACCCCTCGCGGACGCCCGGCGCGCGCCGGGCCGGGGACTCGCCCTCTCGCTTGCCCTTGCGCTTTCCCCGTGCCCTCCAGCGCGCCGGCGGGACCATGAAGAAGTTCTCTCGGATGCCCAAGTCGGAGGGAAGCGGCGGCGGCGGAGCAGCGGGTGGCGTGGCGGCCGGGGCCGGCTGCGGCTCTGGCGGCTCGTCCGTGGGTGTCCGGGTGTTCTCAGTCGGCCGCTACCAGGTCACCCTGGAGGAGTCGCTGGCCGAAGGTACGGGCGCCCGGGAAAGCTCGGGCAGGCAGGTGAGGGAGGGCTGGGGCGTGGCGGTGGCTTCCCGGGTCCTCACCCTCTCGACCCACTCTTCTTCCCTGTTCTGCCTCTTCTGCTGGGCCAAGAGGGCTCCTAGAGAGTAACTCGGGCTTTCGTTCTTAAGAACGGCGATTAGGGCGCCGATTAGGGCGCCGTTCTTTCATTACTAGTTTAAATTGTTTTCTGTTTTTCTTGACGTGAGGAAATAAATACAAGACGTCCTAGCAAATGATGTGGTGTCATGATTGGGCCAGTGACTCATTGAGGGTCAGATCGAGCAGGATTGAGGCTCTGCTTTGCCAGCTGTGGCTCAGGCGGGTGTCATGCGTTGGCCTCTTAATCGGAGCTTCCACCCGCGACGCAGGGCACAGGACCCTGCAGCCCCTGGTTGAGCCTGGGATTTGCTTCTGCTCAGTCATCAGTTGAAAAACTATACACACATACAATGTCTGTTGATACTCTGTCCCAAATTTAGTTAAGAGGTGGCTTTGGGGAGCAGGTAAACTTGAAGCCTGTTATCTTTGTTCTTTAGAATCTTCTACATCGGGCAAGGTACTTTTCCTGCCTCCCAGTGTGACTTTTTTGGTAGGTTAACTTTCATTCTTGGAGTTTTATGGTGAATCTTTCATTATCTGTAACTAGTTAGGACAAAGGTAGAAGTCTAGTTATAGAAAAAGTTTACAATGTTTAAAAAGAAATCTAGTTTTGTATTTCTGGTATAAATGGCTTGTAGAAAATACTTTCTCTTTTTTATTGCATGCTTTGTTGACCTTGAACTTTTAATTGCAAAATGATACTACAAAATAAATGCTTAAAAATTCATAAGAAATAATTTCTGTCAGTAAATGGCCCTTTAAGTTCTAAGATTAAGAGAAAAGAAATCTGAAAGAGTAGTTTTGGTTCTGGGAGACTTACTAGAGTTAGACCTTGATGTAGTTTGAAAACAGGAGATTGAGATTTCACTTCTATTTTTTTGATATGCCATAAACAAGAGAATATTAGTGCAAGAGAAAACACTTAAGATTTTTATCTATAAAATATTCTAGGCAGAGAGAAATATGGAATTATTCAGGGGTGAATGTCATTATTTTGTAAGTCATTGCTAAAAATAATAAACCTAGCCGAGTCTTGAAGAGGTGGTAGGAGGAGTATCCTTAGCTTCTCTAAAGAATAAGTATATGGTGACTGGTTTTGATATATTTACTATGCTGTAAGATTTCCTAGCTTTTTATTACACATGAATTTCAGTTGTTGGTTTAGATTGGGATTTACATCCCAATTTAAGAACACATGGCCATGAACTCAGTGTCATACTTCTGTCTTTGAGTTGTTTTAATATTTAATTAAAATGTAGCTTGAGTATTGTTACAGTCACTTCCTCACTAAATCCCAGACAGTTCTTTTATTTAGTATGTAGAAAGTATTGACGTTTCTGTTTGTAACTTTTATCACTGCTCTAAGCATATCCTGGCCCATTTTCAATTAAAATATGTAGTTTTGAAAAATGAAAACAAAAATGACTTTCAAAAGGAGAGTTTCATTTACCTATAAAAACAAACAAAAACCTTTTCAAGCACTAATGTCATTGTTAAGAGTGTTCCACTGAATTTTTTTATAAATTTGTCATTACTCATTTTGAAAAATGAGTAATCAAATGCTAGAGGGAAGCAAGGGTTAAAGATACCCTTTTGGAAGAGGAACTTCCCCAGCTCACACCTCAACTCCTGGGATCCTGCATTAAGTCTTCCCTAAAAGAGAGCCAAGGCTTAGGCTTTTTTCCCTTGTGTATTTCTTATCTCTCTAGCCACATCCAACTGAAATTACGAATATTCAGTTTACTTTTGATCCGGATGGGTTTGTTCTTATTTCACATGCTTAATATCTTCTCTCCATTCTAAACAAGTAAGGCCACGAGTTAGATATTTAAGCACAAGTCTGGTTCACATTTAAGCATGATTAATAAGTAGTTGACTGGTTTCTGTCAATTGGGCCAAGTGCTTGCAAAAAAGCATTATAGTCTAGAGTACCTGAATAGGGGAGAAGTATACCACTGAGTGGAAAAGGTAGTAGAAGCTAAGACAGACCAAAATACAAACTTGGTAGATTTTACACTTTTTGCTTTGGGTCAATGTTGTTTAAACAGGACTAGGACATAGTAGATGCCATGCATATGTCATTATGCTACTGCAAACATAGGAAGCTTTTCAGAATGACTTTTGCAGTGTCTTTTCAGTAAATCTCTCAATCTCCCCCCCCCCCCCCCCCTATATATATACACACACATACATACATACATACATAATTAGTTATGTTCCAGAAGTTACTATGAACACTGCATTAGTGAATAGTGAGTTATTACTTTTAGGGGAAAATAACAGGATTATGATCTGGTAAGCCTTTGTTAACAACATTGTTGTCAACTGATCAGTATAAAACCTTGCCTTATGTGAGTTTCTGTTTAAAGACATCTTATTTAATATATATTATTGATTCATTAGTATTGAAATCATTGCCAGTAGTGCTGTAATTTATGCTTAAATGAGGATGATTAACAAGCATTTTCTCTATTGGGGACATCACAGTACACATTATTTTAGCCCTGTGCTTAGGACCACTTGCAACAGTGAAATCATCAATAAAAAGCAAAAAATGAGAAAAACATGATACTAAATTAACCATGAAAAGGATACTTCTTTACAATATGAGAGTTGAAGTAAGAACAAGCAAGTCAGGAGACTCCAGTTTTTTACCATTGTGGACATGTCTGTAAATGACTAGGAGAGTGCTGTGAATAATGGGCATTAAAAAAAATTTTGTCAAGTAGGGGGATTTGCAAACATGGAATCCCCAAGTTATAATGTTTAACTATTATTATACATATGTGTATACACATATCTATTATACGTATAATTTAAAAAAGCTGATTTTAGGGGCATACTCATTTTGTTATAGCTAAATTATTGGGGTGGTTTCCTCTCCAAAATATGTATTTTCTATCATATTGTTTTCCTAGTCAAGCATATATACTGTATATTTGAAAATGCTGAAATTTGTACCTTTTTAGTTCTTGTTCAGAGTTTAGAGGATGACATAGACATTTTCATAGTTTTGGTTTCAGGAATCTATTTTGAGCAAACTCCAACTTTGGGCTTTAGAAATGAATTAGAATTATATGTCACTTTTAGCTTGAAATAGTCAAATTGTCAAGCACATGTAATTGCATGTAACCTTCAGGTTTTAATTAAGACATGGGATTGGCTTGTTCATATGTATCACCATAAGAAGGCCTTAATGATAATGGAAAGGAGTCAGTATTTGTGTAGGGTACATTTTTTTCCCCTAAATATTCTTGGCACAAATAGACTTAAATAAAATAAAATGTCAAGACTGAGAGACCAATGATAACTGGTAGAGATAATCTAATAGTGAGGTTATAAGGCTTGGATAGGAATGGTACTGTGAATATGGTGAGGAGGGTAGGACTTACTGATGTGATCATGGGGGTTATTGGTTCTGTCAGTTGCAGCCTCTAAAACTTAGTTAACTGTTTAGAGTGAGTAAATATAAGCTAAAGATTAACCAATTCTCATTGTTAATTTTACAGGAAGGTAGTAAAATATAACATCTGATTTTGCTATAGAAATCAGAAGAAAATGATAGATGTAAGTATGATATCTTATTTGCAAAAATCATCTGTGGCTACTCAGTAATCTCTAAATTAATGCTCTCAAGAGAGGACAGAGGGAAAGATTTTATAGAAATCTCAACAATCGTTATTAACCCACAACTCTTTCCTTATATGTACCATGCACTGCTAGGTGCTACTTATATAGTGGCCTTATGAATCTTATAGTCTGGTGTGGGAGACAAATGTTAAAACTAAGCAAATAAAAATCATTCAGTTAATGTAGTTAAAATTGAAGAGAAATTAGGGTTTTATGAGAGAACAACTAATTCAATTTAGATTAGGAACTCAAGCTTTTTTCAACATTTTGCAGAAATCTGAAGGATGAGAGGATTTAGACAAAAGTTTTGAGATATGAAGGTAAGGGTGGTTTGGAGCTTATGGTGAAAAGGAAAAACTCTTTGTGAAGAAGTATTTCAGGAACTGAAATATTCTCAGAGCTGTGGACTACAATGAGTGAATCAAGAAGAATAGAGACCCAAGATAATGTTGAAGAGGTGACCTGGGTCAGGGATTTTGTATGCTATTTGAGTTTAGGTTTTACCTAAATTGCAATGGGAAGATATTGAAGAATTTAAATTGGGACAGTGACATGCAATTTATATTTTCATATGGTCATACTGATTGCTAGATGGAAAGTGGTTGAAATGGGGATGAAATGCTGGAGGTGGATTGGACATTGGTGCATTAGTAGGAAGTGTCAAGAATGACTTGCTTATGCAATTCTTGGATGGAGGTACTATTTGCTGAGATAAGCAATGAACAGATTTGGTGGTGGTGGGGGTGTTAGGAGACTATCTAGTAGTCCATGTTTAATTGAGACATCTGGGAAGAAATGTCAAATTGGAACTTGGGTATAGGGAATGAAGCTCAGCAATGAAGGCTAGGTTTAGAGATAGGTACTTCAATTTGTGAGTATTTGGCTGTTATTTAAAGACCAGGGAGAGGATGGATGTAGGGAGACAGTGTAAAATGAGAAGGTCCTCACTGAAGATCTCCTGTAGAGTGTTGGTCTCAACATTTAGTGTTCATCAGAATCCTTCGGAGGATCTGATAAAACCCAGAATGTTGAGCCTGACTTCCAAAGTTTGATTTTGTCTTGGGAAGGCCCAGCATTTGCATTTCTGCCAGTTTCCTCAGTGGTGCTGATGCTGCTGATCCCAGAATCACACCTTGAAAACTACTGATTAGAGCAGGAGAAGACCTAAGAAAGAGCTACCAGAGAGGTATGAGATTCTGATGCCTAGAAACTAAGACTATTTCAAGAAGTAGAGGGAGTGAACAGTTGTGTTGCTGAGAAGTCATCTTATTGGATCACATTTTTTGGCCTGGCATTCGCAGTTATCCATGCTCAGACCTTCTTGCCTCTGGTTGTTTGCTAGATGAATATTCTACTCCAGTCTCTTTATTTCTACTTCCTGTTATTCCATCTCTAAATCTCATAGTTGCCTGTCTACTTCTGCCTCTGTAACTCTTGCTCCTTAACTCCAGTTATGATCACTTCCTTCTTCCTGTGGACACTTGTAGCTATTTGCCTTTCCCCCTCTTATCACATTTAATCTTTTGTTTTGAGATACAATTATGCAAGCACTTAGAAACATGAAAGTGGTTAATTATTCCTTTTTACCTCTCTTGGTAAATAAACTTTTTGAGGCTAGACAGACTCTGTTTTAATTGAGTTTACTAATTGTCTTACTACATATGGTTAGTCAGATGCTTCTCAAAGGAAATAATGTGTGATTTTTTAAAGTTACCATACAGTGTGCTTCAATAGAATTTAAGACCTAATTTGCAAATTGAAAAGTACCAGTCTTTATTGGATCACCAAAGGATCTTAAATTTAGGCCAGGGGACTTTATTGGATCTTAAATTTAGGCCAGGGGACTATAAATTTTCAATTTTGGTGATGCCAAAAAGCAGTTAGGACAAAGTGTCATTTCGGTTGCTTCCTTTAAATAAGGTGAAGAAAGAATAACCCAGCATGGTGGCATATGCCAGTAAATACCAGGTATTTGGGAGGCAGAGGCAGGAGGATTTCAAGTTCAAGGTCAGCCTTGGCAACTTCAAAATATACACTATTACTTTAAAAGGGGCTGGGGTGTAGCTCAAGAGTAGAGCACTTACCTAATGTGTACAGGACCATGGGTTTGATCCCCAGTAACACACATACACTCACAAAACAGCAACAGCAACAGAAACAAAGGAAAAAACCCCAAACCAAGACAAATAACAAAAAAAGCAATCCAAAGGAATAACCTAAATGTCCTCTTGTTATCTTACTCTATTGACAGTATATTTTTCTTCATTCTACAGAGGTAACTGAGTGAAAAAAGGAAAGTATTATCACATTATTTTACATTCTGCCTTTGACTTTTGACAGACTTTTTGCATGGAGAGCTTTTTGAGGGTAGAACCAGGGGTTGATTCTATATCACTCCTGTCCTTAATTCCTGCCATTGCAATTTTTTGTTGTTGAAGTAAACTCTTAGAACACATTATTTCCTCCTCTGAGACATAGAGTCAATATATATTATGAAGGTAAAGAAGGAAATGTGTGACAGTACCTAATAGTGCATTTCAGATCTCTCAGTAAATACAGCTGAACTTTAGATTCAGATTCGGTTATAAGCTTTCAATGAAATCTGGTTCTGAAATTGTAATACCTTGCTTTTAGATTGGGTATCACATTTATCTGAATACATACCACATTTACATTTGTATAAAATCTAAACTTTTAATTAAATAACTTTTAATATTTAATTATATATAGATTTCAGGTATTAATCAGCTATATGGAATTTTGACTTTCATAGCAGCATATGCTGTCACATGAAATGAAAGTGATTTGTAGTAAAGGACACTACATAGAATATTTGGTTGTTTATATTCTCATTGTAGGATTAATTTCTAGAATGTAATTTTTAAAAACATTTGTTTAACATTTATTTTTTAGTTGTAGGTGGACACAATACCTTTATTTTATCTGTTCATATGTGGTGCTGGGGATTGAACTCAGTGCCTCACCCAGGTTAGGCAAGCGCTCTCCCACTGAGCCACAACCCCAGCCCCTAGAATGTAATTTTTGATTGTCCACTGATTTCTTTAGAGGTGGCAGTTTTATTCAAGGACAAACACTAACACTGAAGCAATTATTTCCAATTTTCAGCATTTCAAAAACTTAGTGGAAATTATGTATTTCCAATAAAGATACTAAATTTCATTATGTCAAATTTCTTTATTTTTAGCTGTAGTTAACTGTCATTAATATTGACATTTTCAGGCTTAGCAGATTGAAAAGTTTATGTCTTTATTTTAAAAATAATGAAAATGAATTATTCATTTATTAATGAATTTATTAGTATCTTCCATCTAGTAGTCTGTAGGAGGGAGTAATAGACAAGATCCTTGATGTTAATATTGGGCATCATGCTAGAAGTTAGGATTGATTCTGAATCTTCTATAATGTTCTTAACTAAGCTTGTATATTATTTCGATTTTCTTCCATTTCCCATCTTTTTTTTGGTCAAAATTTGAGGTGTAGACTCCATGTATGTATGTGTTTATGTATGTATGTCTCACAGTACATTTGGTCGCTATCCAATGATTAAAGCCTCAAGTTGGAATTAAGAGTCCTAAATAGTGATTACAAAGTTGCCATATTTTATTTAGTTGTCTGGACATAAATTTTTGTCTCCAAAGTGTTGAGGTTGTTTATTTCTTCATTATATTTCCTATGTTTCTGGTGAACCATTTACCTATCCACTATTTTAAGGGGGACTGATTTGGGAAGTTGAGTGTTTAGTGACAGGCTGTTCTAAATGATTGGGTACTTAGCTAATTGGAAATTCTCTGTATTCTCTTTATGAATGAGATCAGTCAGCACATGTTTGCTAACAGTTGGAATTTTTGGTTTATCCCACCTAGTCTTGATGAATTCCAGTAGCATTAGGAAAATAGTTTGGGATATAGTCTTTAGAGAGGCATTTTGCAATGCATATTATTTTAAAATATGAAATGATTGTTATTACTGGTTTGCCTATTGTAACATTTTTTATTGTCTTTGAAACAGTGCCTTCTTGGAGGCAACTATCAGGAGAACAAAAGGGCAAAACTTGGAGTCAGGGCAGCTGCTAGTCCCTGTTCTACCCTTACCTCACATTGTGATATTTTGACCTGTTTCTTCAAGGAAAAAAAAAATGTAGTTAAAGATGAATTTGTAGCACATTTTTCCATTTTAGCGTTCTATGATTTTGTCTATAATAGCTCCTTTTTATTTTTAATGGATGACAGAATTTTTATTTGTAAAATAAAAATTTACAGACAATAAGATAAATTTATTACTGTGTACCATGTGATAAATGAGAGAATGAACAATTGCAACCAAAGTCTTCCAACTATTTTTTTCTCTGAGCCTGACAGCAGGACTATTCAACCTGTTTTCCAGAAATGCTACATCATCAAACCTATCATTTACCCAGTTTTACACTGACCTTCATGTCAGGTGTTCTTTTTTTCCTCAACAATATCAGTAATTAATTTAAGTATAAGTGAACTAGATACTATAATTAAAAGGTATACAAGTTCAACATGTAAAAAGCAAGTAATAACTATATGGTCTATACATATGTTACACTTTAAATATTAATACACCAATAAGTTAAAATCAAAAGATGGGGAAAGTAAGCATGAGAAATCTGAACTTCAGCTATTATTATAAAATAAATTTCAAGAAAAAGTATTTTCAGAGTTAAAGGGGAACATTTCATAACCATAATAGGGTAACTTCTTCAACAAAGCATAACAATCCTGAATATGTTTGTCCCTAATAACAATTTCAAAATACATGAAGTAAAAATTAATGAAACTAGAAAGACATCTATAATCATATATTTTTTAATAACTTTATTTTATTTATTTATTTTTATGTGGTGCTGAGGTTTGAACCCATGGCCTCTTCACACGTGCTAGGCGAGCGCTGTACCACTGAGCCACAACCCCAGCCCCTAATCGTATTTGGAGATTTTAAACCTCCTTACTTTGCTGGAAGGAGTATTGATATAGAAAGCTTAACAATGTTATCAGCCACCTTGACCTACTTTGTAACTACTTTTTATTGCTCTTTTTGATAAGAGAAAATCATGGGATAGGGAAAGGTAGCAATGAACCATTTTAGAATTAAGATCATAATGAAAAGATTATATTTGATTATCATACATTTGAGTTCACAGTGGATTAGCAGTATATTTTTTATTGTACAATGTGAACTTTTTTGGGCGGGGGGCGGGTACTGGGGATTGAACCCAGGGCCTTGTTCATGCAAGGGGAGCATTCTGCCAGCTGAGGTATATCCTCAGCCCTTCAATATAAACTTATTCCTTAATTAATGGGAAAAAATATTTTCAAAAGTTGCTATGGGGCTCTTTGAGATCAAGGAGTAGTAGCTTGTATAAAATTATGTGGCATTTCAGAAAATGATTTAGTTTCAGAAATTATGCCACCTAAATTACTTATTTTATCTTTTTGTTCTCCAAATGACTCATTTGTAATATATGTATTTTAGAAGCTATCAGGAATAAAAAAAAATTGTTTTTCAAGTTTTTATTTGAAAATAATTTATGAAGGAGAGTTATGATAATACTTTCTCTGAGTTTATGCATAGAAAGTTTTTACCCATGATATGTGTGCAGTTTTGTCACTTTTTGTTTCCGGTGCTGTCAACCCTCATTTGGGTCCTTAATGTCTCTTTTAGAGAATTACATTAACATTCAGACTGTGCTTTCAGCCTGTTTCCTTGCCAAACCAGTTTTTATGTTCCTTCCAGTTTATTCTTCCTGAAATGGACTTCTGCTCATGTCTCTGTCGTATTTGTTTAGCTAAGTGGAGTACAGATCATGACACTGGGATTCAAGACTTTCTGCAGTGTGATTTCAGTCCACATGCTATTAACTTTAATATCACTTTTATTTCATATGTATAATATTGCACTTGATAATTCCTGTGCTTCTCATACGTATTTCTGCTTCTGGTGTGAGTATTTGTGACACCCCCCCCCCCCCAAATTCATATATTGAAATACTAACCCCTATGGTGATAGTATTAGGAAGTAAGGCCTTTGGGAGGTGATTAGGTCAAGAGACAGTGAATCCTCATGAATGGAATTTATGCCCTTGTAAAAGAGATCCCATAGAGACACGTTTTACCCCTTCAGCCATGTGAAATCACAGTGAGAAGAGGTCTATGAGGAGATGGGTCCTCACTAGACACTAAATCTGCCAGCTTTTTTTATTTTGGACTTCCTAGCCTCCAGAACTGTGAGAAATAAATTTGTTGTCTACATGTCACCCAATTTGTGGCTTTTTAAAATAGAGTCAGAACAAACTAAGACATTTTCTCATTCTTAATTTTTGGCTTATGTTGTTATTTTTGTTTAGCATGGAGACACCTGCTTCCCCCATTCTATTAAAATTGGGTCTTAGAGGATACATTTAAAATACAGTTACTTTCTTACAATTTTTGTTTGTCCATGAAACTCGGCAACCAGATGAGTGTTATCTTTGAATGCCCTCTGTAGCAGCTGTTACTCATAGCTGGTGTCTTACACAGCTTTGTTTTTATTCCAGTAGAATGTGAAGTTTACTTTAAAATGTAGTCCCTTTATTCCTTGGTTTGTAATCATCTTTTATCTCTTGCGGTGCTGTTACTCATGGTAGGTATTCAGTACATTTCTAAGAGATTAAGTTTTGGAATTAAAAAATGGTCAGAGGGCCTGTTAAGTATTACTGTAAAACAATTGAACAGCAACTACATTTTGACATATTCAACTATCCAGTTGATGTTTAGGAGTTGATGTTTGGGGTGGGTGTGTGTATTTTGTGGTGTTAGGGATTGAACTCTTTTTTTGTCTTTTTATAGAAACTAAAATAAGGAAATATTTGATAATTAGGTGCAGTAGTACAATGGATGAAAAAAATAGCACCAGATTTAATGTTGAGTTTGTGGCCTTTTTTATTTGTTATGATTACATGTATTTGTTTCATGGGTACTGCATTGTACTTCTTATTAAGTATAGCTCTCAAAATGTACTTGCTTGAGTTCCCTTGAGCTAATATTATCACTTCACCAAAGAAGTAGGATAGAGAGGAACTGGGTAGATCTAAAATGTTGCTCTGAATAACTGACCTTAAGAAAGAAACTATTTCGGGCCTGAATCCCAGTGGCTTGGGAGGCTGAGACAGGAGAATTGTGAGTTCAAAGCCAGCCTCAGTAAAAGCGAGGTGCTAAGCAACTCAGTGAGAACCTGTCTCTAAACAAAATGAGCTGGGGATGTGGCTCAGTGGTTGAGTGCCTCTGAGTAAAATCCCCAGTACCAAACAAGAAGAAAAGAAAAAAAGAAACTGTTTTGGGAATGGTCAGCTGCATATGGCTTTCTGTTGAGTGGCAGTACCAACACGTAATGGGATGATAAATATCTGAAAGGGGTGAGGGATTAGGAAGAATGTAAATTCATCTCTTTAAGAATTTGAGGGAAGTTAATTTGGGGTCCCCTCTAACTGGTTTGTGTGAAACCGGAGCTACTTATTTTATAGGTAGAGAGGCATTGAGTTTGCTTTTAGATTAGGAAATGTGTAAGCTTGTCACAAAAGTTAGAAGGTAGTGAACCAAGACTTTCAGTATTGTTAATAGCTAGTCATCACCTGATGTTCTTCTATTCCTTTGTTGATTCCCTGGAAAAAAGGGTTCCAGCACACCATTTCTCTTGCCTAAATGCTATCATTACTTATTTTACTTAATTTTTGGTGGTTGAATTATTGTTAGAGCTGGTAGGAGCTTTTTACATATTAAACTATTTTCTTGAGAGTAAGATTATCAGTAGTTACAGTATTGATTTTACTATTCATGCTGAAATCAGTAAGATATTTGAACTAAAATGACTTAAAGCAAAACTAGTAAAATATTTTACTTAATGAATCTTCTCAGGACCATTTTTCTAGGAAGTAGAATTAAGCATTACTGGCTGTGACCCATTTTTTTGTTTTCTGGCCTGTATCACAGAATCTTTCCTACTGAATGTCAATGGTGTATTCTTTGTATAGAAAAAAATCTGATGCTACTGACTCATATCAGTAGAACACATGCTTTGAGTTATTTTATTTTTTCAGAAGTATGGTGTGTGTGTATATATGCTCAGATATGCATAGATTTGATGGTATCTTTCTGTGATCAGTAACAGAAATTTGTAAGATAGTTAAATGTGTGTATGGTAATATGGATATCTTAAAGGTGTGTGTGTGTGTGTGTGTGTGTGTGTGTGTGTGTATGGTATAGCTGATGGGCTGAAATTAGAATTAAACTAGGTCAACTGGATTGGTAAATGTTTAGTAATTTTTCAAAATCTTTTAGCAAAGTATTGTGTATATACTCCAGAGGAGAAACTCTTCAGAATATCAACTCATATTGATAATTGTTTTTTATTTCTAATCCATTTAAGAGGAGGTATTATGGATTTTATTGTTTTTCTTTAGAAATGGTACAAGTCCATTGTTTTTATTTTTTAAAATATGTTGTTGTGTATGATATCCTGTATATCCAAAGGGAGTGTGGAAGTGAAGTGAGCTTATAAGATGTATATGAATCCTCAGTGTTCAAAGTGGGTGTTACATACGTCCCATAAATTTTTAGTAGGAGAATCTCCTATTTACAGATTCAAGGTTTAAATTTGTTCTTGCCATTAGAGTAGGGGCCATTTTTCTTAATAAATGCTACAGGTGTTTTTAAAAGTTGTGGGAGGCCATTATGGTTACTGTGAGGTCAATTCTATTTTTTTTTTTTTTTCTCTGTGGAAGACTATAGGAATCGGAGTTGGGTGGTGGCGGTATACTGGACCCAAATTAAGTGTAGAACTTCTCAGCATCCTTCAGAAAATAACCTAAATATGTTAACTGAAACTTGGATTGTTGGACTAACAGTCTTTCTTTTAAAATGCTAGTACTTCATCAAATCTTCCACAGTAGTGATTATTCAATTTTAGTTCCTTCATCTAACTATGAAAGGTGGAAAGTAAGGTATGAAACCAAGTCATACTGTTAATGTTGGTTGTAGAGAGAAGAACTTGGGTCTTATGATTTTGATCTAGCTATCTAATATATATATATATATATATATATATAATATATATATATATTCACACACATATGTGTCTATATTAGATTATAATAACATATATTATAATATTATTATCTATCTATAATGCCTTTTAAATTGACTTCTGTACACATACAGGCTTTTGATTGAGATGGGATTTGGAGTAGATATAAGGGACTAGGGTACTCTGAGTCCATCAAATCATGTACTATAGTTTTTGAGTTAAGATATGATGGTGATGGTGATGATTGTGCAGTGGTTCTAGAAATTGAACCCAGGGGCAGTCTACCACTAAGCTGTATTTCAGTCCTCTTTTCTTTTTTTTTTTTTTTTTTCTGTTTTGAGACAAAGTCTCTCTAAATTGCCCAGATTGGCCTTGAACTTGAGAGTCTCCTATTCTGTCTCACTGATATTATAGGCCTGTGCCACTTCACTCAGTTAGAATCAATAAAGTTTTAAAATTCCAGTTTCCTTAGTGTGTTGCCTCAGTCTACAGAGGTCTAGTACTAAGTGTAATAATATATTTGTGAGCTGTAAAGTAAGTAGCATAAAAGTGCATTACTATAGCTTCAGTTTAATCTACTGTAGCAGTATTTAGGACCTGTTGAACTGAGGAAGGAAAGGGAAAAGAGGAAGAGAAATAACAGGGTTCTTATCCCATACTTTCTTTTGTTTCAAGTTCAAGGTTATAGGAATTTTAAGACATGGAGTCTGATGGGCTGTAATACTGTTTATTTTTTTTGCATTTTGTTTGATGTTTGTGCTACATTTGTTTAGAATAAAAAGACATTAACATTTCAAATTTATTTTACTAAATCACAGCACTTTTTAAACCTGGAATATTAAACATTCAAGTCTTTTCAGTGAAATAAATTCTTATGACATCATAAAATAATTTTCCTAAAAATAACATGACATCACCTTCTGTGAACCTTTTAGTCACAGATGCTTGGGAGGCCGAAGTGGGAAGATCCCTTGAATCCCAGGAGTTTGAGGTTTTGAGGCCAGCCTGGGCAGCATAGCAGACTCTTTATAGAAGAGGGGAAAAAAAAAAAAAAAGGAACAAATAACTTAACATGACATTACTTCTATGATACTTCTGACACAAGCAAGTACAATGTTAAAATAGAGGTGCATAATTTATGATTTAAAAATTTAATTAAAAGATAATCTTTCTAATATTTTTTCAATCTATGGAATTACCATAATTCTTTCAAGAAGAATTTGTCCAGTCTATATTTTTTTAAGTGAAGAGAGTTTTGTTTTTTTTTTTTTTAGGTAAATCAGTGTAACAAATTTCTCTCCTCTCATCTACCATCTAATATCTATTTCTCCTTTACCTCCAACTTTACAGCTGTCCATCTGGTCACCTTTTCCCTTATTCCTTTTTTTATCAATCTGAATTTTTTCCTATTTTCTACTTGTTCCTTAGTTCTGTACTTAGTTACAAACATAAATAAACTGTTAGGTGATCTTTCCTTCCTTCATTGACTTTTCTGAAAGAATGGATTTCATTAATGACTCTTTAAGAGTGTTCTGTAAAGGGAGAGAGATTTCTAAGACCCTTTGAGGGGTTCCACCAGTTAAACACAATTTTCATAATCTGACACATGATTGCCATTTGTATTGCTAACACTTTAACACAAATCAAGGCAGTTGGCACTAAACTGTACTAGTAGTTATTGTATTCTTACTATCATACACACTCAGTTAAAAAACAAAGACCATTTCCTTAAGAATGACCTTGATAAAGCAGTAAAATATTTCAGTAAACCTTCAGTACACATCTTTTTTTTAAGAATTGCAATTGATGTTAAATTATACATAATATACAATTTACCATTTAGTCATTTTTAAGTGGCATTATGGCATTAAGTGTATTCATATTGTTGTGCCACCTTCATCAGTGTCCAGATTCAGAAATTATTCATCATCTTAAACTGAAACTCTGTGCTTGTTAAACACTAACTTCCCATTTCTCCTTCCCCCCAACCCCTCATGACCACTAGTCAACCTTCTGTCTCTGAATAGGACTATTTTAGATACCTTATAGAAATAGCAGGCAATATTTGTTTTTTTTTTTTTTTTTGTATATGGCTTATTTAGTGTAATGTCTTCAAGGTTCATTCTTGTTGTAGTTTGTATCATATCATTCCATTTTAAGACCGAAAAATATTCATATATATGTATATATATGTAGCATTGTAATTCAGTTATCTGTTCATCTATTATGGACATTTGGATTCTTTCTACCTTTTGAATGCTGTGAATAATGCTGCTGTGAACATGGGTTTACAAAATATGTTGAATCCTTGCTTTCATTTTCTTTTGTTATATATCCTGAAGTGGAATTACTGGGTCATATATGATTATTCTTTTTCAAAATTCCTTCCTTCCTTCCTTTCTCTCTCTCTCTCTCTCTCTCTCTCTCTCTCTCTCTCTCTCTCTTTTTTGTACTGGGGATTAAACCTCCACTACTGAGCTACATTCTACAGCCCCCCTTTTTTTGTTTGAGACAAGGTCTTGCTGAGTTGTTCAGGCTGGCCTTGAACTTGGTGATCCTCCTGCACAATTGGGATTATAGGCATGTGCCACCACCCCCTGTTTAATTTTTTTCTGAAGAACTGCCATAGTGTTCTTCACAGTAACTATACATTTTACGTTCCCAACAGCAGCGCACATGGGTTCCAATGTCTTCGCATCCTTGTCTTACCAATAGTCATCAATTTTCTGTTTTCTATTTTTTTCCTAGTAGTACCCTTTCTAATGAATATGAAGAGGTATCTCATGGATTTGATGAGTATTTCCAAGTAATTGGTGGTTTTGAGCATCTTTTCATGTCCTTATTGACCATTTATATCTTTCTTATATCTCATGTAGCATTATGTAGAAATGGGAAATACACATAAGCTGCTCCCAGCCCCTTTTGTACTGGGTATTGAACCCAGGCCCTGGCACATGATAGGCAAGCACTGTACCACTGGGCTACATCCCCAGTCATACATAAACCACTTTTGCTGCATGATGAAGCATGATAAGTAATTGAGGAAAAGCACTTGGAATTTCATTTTCTGGAATACCTTTTTTTTTAAAAGAATGGTTGACAAACTGTGATTATTCATTTAGACTTGGGTATTTGGCAGACATTTGCTCAAATGATGAAGTGAGTCTGTCACTTCAAGGAAGACAATTGACAGGTGTTATTATGTTGGAATTTGAACTTTTAAACAGTTATACTTTTGGAAAACTTGTATTTGCCATTGTGAGTTTGACAGTTTCCCATTATTTTAAAAGCTTTTTTGAGAGGATAAATGATGTTAACAAATTTGACTTTTAAAAAAAATAGTGTTATGGAAGATCTGTATAGCTAACTGTGACATTTTTCAGTGTGTAATGTTAAAAAGTATAAGACTGACCCATGGGTGTTAATGGTAACTGCAAAAATTTCAGCAATGTGAGTGTATATTCCATATTGCAACAAACCTTTAAGAAACTACTAATTGACATGTTTTGTTACAGGGAAAAAAAAAGAATATCTGTAGTTATCTGAAGAGACTATTAAGATAACTTTCACCTTTTCTTCTACATATCTGTGTGAGGTTGAATTTTCTTCAGAAACTTTGACCAAAATAATGTAATGAAGACTTATTCGGAAGTAGGTGTAAGTTTTCTATTAGGTTAAATATTAAAAAAAAAACTTTGCAGAAATGTAAAAAACAGTGCTATTCTTATGTATCAATTTTTGTTTTGGAAAAAAGTAGTTTTTTTTTAATGACACCTTATGAATATTAGTTTAAATGAATTAATAAAGACAATAAATGTCTCAGTTTTTGTTTCTGATATAGTAAGTGTGGATTGATAAACTGTGTAAATAAAATCCATCTGGGGTCTTCAATAATTTTTAAGAATGTAAAGGAATCCTGAGATCAAAGGGCTTGAGAATCTCTTGGTGTATTCTGTATAGTATGGTAAAACTGTCTAATATAGTAGTTGGTAGCCATATATGACTATCTAGCACTTAAAATGTGGTCAGTCTAAGTTGAGATGTATAGGATGCACAAAATGTACATGTGATTTCAATGCTTTAATATGAAAAAAGAATGCAAAAGACCCCCCTTCCCCATACACCTAAATATACTTATTTATGGTGCTGGGGATTGAACTTGGGGTCTCAGGTTTGCTAAGCTTGCTATCACTGAGCATACCCCTAGCCCCTAATATTTTTATTGTATTAATTATTGTCTTATTCCACGACTAAGCACTCAGGGTTACTCCAAGTGAACTAGCAGAGTCATACCAGATGAACTGGGCTGCACGAAATAATCACACAGAGGCAGAGAAATACCTTTTTCTTTGGGTCCTGTGATGGCTCCTCTGACCTTAAGGGTCTGTGGAAAAAGAGCCAGCCAGCATGTGTGCTGAACCCTTTTACTGGGGAGAAGCCAATCAAATGAGGCAAGGGATTAGGTTTCAGGGGGTTGAGTCTAGTATCCTGATGTCAGCTTTCAGCAGATTGACATCTAGGGAGGCCATGCCCATCTCATGAGCTGGTGTAGGGATCATGCCAGAGCAAGTGAAAGACCAGAGCAAGGCCCGCCCAAACAGGGGCAGTGCCAGTTCAGTTCACTTTGTGTGCTCAATGCTCATAGTTCACACACACACACAGCCCATGGCTGGCTTGCCACATCTCCACATTCTCATCACTTAAGGCTAAGGGGTGCTCGTTTCCTATGTGGCAGCTCCCCACAAATTCTATGTTGAAATGATAGTTTTTTGGATATTTTAAACTAAGATATGTTATTAAAATTTACTTGTTTGCCTTTTCAGTGTAGCTACTAGAAAATGTAAAATTTAATACATAGCCCATATTATGGTGGACATAGTACAATGCTGATCTGTAGTGTATACTTTATTGTGTGGACCCTATACTTTGTAATTGGAGTTATTAACCTATAGTTAATAGACATCCATGTTTGGTTTTCTTGGGAGAGGGCTTGTAGTTTTCATTATGTTCTCAAGGGGGTAGGTGAGCTGTTTGTAGTTACTTGGTTGTTGCTGGAGGCATCATTTTTTCAGTGTGATAGGGTAGGCAAAAATTGGTGGGGTGGGTGGGGCTGTAGTGAGATGAATTTTTTGATTCTCAAGTTGAAACCTGAATGAATGTTCCCATAGAAATGTTTTTATAGAAAGACTTTAGATATTTATAGCTCTACTGGTACTAAACTGCAAGTTGACTTTTGAGAACCTAATTATCACATGTGAGATTGTTTCTGTGGGAAAATATTCTGAATTCCAAAAGCAGTCTTAGAGGCTGTTGGAACACAATACACTGTGAAATTGGGAGCCTGATCAAATGAATGAATTTTAAAAACTTGAACACTCATAAAGTTTGAAAATATTTTAAAGTGGTAAACATACTAAAATTATGGTATTCTTGCATACTGTTTATCCTTATGTAAGGGGCATTATATAATTACACCACTGAATTGGGATTGATGTGAATTTAAATGGTTTCATGTTTAGTTTGAGTAGGTTCATGATGCTGTGGATATAATAGATTCTTGACTTATGTGGTCAGGTCTCATTAAGAAAGACTTCCTAAAATGAGATTTCAGGGTCTGTTTAGGAGACGATACTAGATTGAGTTTATTCCAAGCATAATTATTTCATTACAGTCTTTTGTATGTTAGTATGTTGCCTATAGAGTTCATCACAATGTATCATAATAACTTATTTTTGTTTTTGTCCCCAAATAGGCCATAAATTCAAACATATGGTATCCTACTTAAAATGTGTTCCAGAGGCTAACACAGACATTAAAATTTGTTGAAAAAAATGAGCATTAGAAGAAGTCTCAACTTTTTGTTGTGTGTTGCAATAAAGGTACTAAAAACTTTGGGGGATTGTGTATTTCTTTGAGAATCTCATGAAAATTAAATAGATTCTTTCTTCAGGAAAATCCTATAGAGTATATAAACTTTCTGTAAGTGACTCTTTGATTTCATGTAATGTTTATGATTTAAAAATTATATTCAGGGTTTGTGTTCTTATAACTTACGTATTTTTCACAGTGACTATAAGTATAATCAGCATGAAAATATTGAAAGTGAAAAGCATTTGTTTCTAACCTGTATACAAATACTTGTTTCATAGTGGAGATTCTGGTGCTGATTTAAATGTTGGATATAGATGTGTGAAGAGTTTTATGTAGGAGTTTATCAGTACAACTGGCTTTTCTATTAAAGTACATAAAGTGCTTGTAAGGCTCTGTCTGAACTTATCTCTGAATATCACAAGAGTTTGATCAGATCTCTGCTGATGTACTTTGGTAACACTGGAAGGCCACAAATGATTTACAGGTGTGCCAAGGTGATTCGCTACTCCCCACTCCCCTACCCCAAACCCTCAAAATAGTCTGGTGGTTTTGGAAGTCAATCCATGACAACTCAAGATGAAAGCAGACTTTTTCATTTATCCAGTGAATTGGTCAAGTTGTTAGAAAGCAAATATAATACTAGATGGTTTTCCATTAGAAGGATAAATACAGATTTAGTGGAATGTTAAGCAAGGGAATGGTGGAAGTTGTTAGGAGGGATATGCTCTACTCCTCCTGACAGCCCTAATAAATTAGGATATGAACATGAGTTCTCATAGGAAGGAATTATAAAAACTAATTTTCAGTTTCAAAGTCTTGTTTGTGTTCAGTAAAACCAAGATAATTTTTATTTGAAACATTGTAGAGTGTGCCTTTCTTTGGGCTTATAAGGAATGTATAACTACGTTTCTGTTTTCTGAGCCAAGGGTTTGTATCAGGCCTTGAAGTAACAGTGGGTCTCTGCTGATACTTTAGCTCTGCTCTAACTTTCCTCAGTAGTCCTCTCCTCCCTCTTCTGAAGTAATTACAGAAGGTACTGTGTTTACTTGGCACACTTGAGATTGTTAAAGTGCATGCATAAGCATGGACATGTTAGGGCTAGTGTAGTGATAAAGGATAGTGCCAGGAGGATTTGACATATTCCATAGAGCACACACTATTTTCTGTGATTTTTAAAAATTTTGTTTTATTTTTTATTGGTACATTATACGGAATAATTGAATTCATTATTCTATGTTTGTATGTGCATATAACATAAATTGATCCATCACAAATCCCAGTACATTTCCTTTCATTTCCCTCATCCCTTTTCTTGATCTGCTCGCTCTACTCTATTGATCTACTTCTGTGTCTTAAAAAACAAAAACACAAATGTTTACTCTTATTTTGAGTGGATGATGGAAAATTACTATTTCCTAACCTCTTCATATACATTCAGTAGTACTGATTATAGTGGCTTTTGTTTGCTAACCTTAGATTGTCATGTATAATTTTAATTCTACTTTAATAAACTGGATACTGGAATGTAGTTGTATGGAAGTTGTGTTTAATGTCAGGTTAGTTTAGTTTCCAGGTATTCTAAAACATGGGTGTTGCATTTTTATTTTTCTACGATCATTTTATTTATTTATTTATTTATTTGGACACTGGGGATTGAACTCAGGGGCATTAGGGGCACTCGACCACTGAACCACATCCCCAGCCCTGTTTTGTGTTTTATTTAGAGACAGGCTGTCACTGAGTTGCTTAGTGCCTCACTGTTGGTGAGGCTGGCTTCGAACTCTCAATCCTTCCGTCTCAGCCTCCTGAGCCACTGTGATTACAGATATGTGCCACCATGCTGGGCTCATTTTAATAATTTTTAATTAAATGGCTTAAACTACAGTTGTATTCAAAACTTGGAAAAAGAGCTGTTTTATCTAATAAAAGTAGAATTTGTATTACAAATTAAACATTTAAAAATGGCAAGCTCAATGCATATTTTAATTTTAGATTGAATTGCCTTATTTACCTACAAGAGGTACCTAAATATAATAAATGCTAAAACTGTATTTGTAGAGAAGTTTTTGGAGGATGAATACATTTTTTAAATTGAGTTAACCTTTTAATGTATTTCAGAACTTTTAAAAACATTTTCTTATTTTTTTCCTAATAGTTGGCTGAAATATTTTAAGATGGAGTTTAGCACATTTCATAATGCTCAAGGAACTCTTCTTCCTTTCCTTGAGCATTTCTTGCTCTTCATCTTTTCATATGATGGATGTATTCAGAAACCTCAAGTTCTCCAAGTTTCCTATCTCTATAGTCCAGACTTCCTTGCCTTTGTGAAAATACTTTTGAACTTTTGAAAACCTGAATTCCTCACCACAGTAACTTATCTTTCTTGGTTGAAAGGGAGGTGCCTGGGCACCCAGGAGAGAGACTGGAGATTCATTTACCATCTCCTTTCTGTGAATTACTTTTATTATCTATAGCTTAAATAATCCAAGTAGCTGTACATATGTATTGATGTCATAAACAATAAAGAAGTAATTTTTCATTAAAAAATAAACTGTATAAATAAGGCAAAAGTTCTTTTACCTATTCTCATTCCCTTCTTTTTCTTCTTCTTTTTTTTTTTTTTTAAAACAATGTCTTTATTTTATATTTATTTGGTGCTGAGGATTGAACCCAGTGCCTCATGCATGGTAGGCGAGTGCTCTACCACTGAGCCACAATCCCAGCCCCACATTCCCTTCTTAATGATCTTCATATATCCTTTTTTTCGAGACTTTTTCTTAGTATTGACAAATTTATTCTAATTTGTCTCCTGATTCTGTCCTTGACTTTTCAATAATGCTTACTAATTATCTTTTAAATTCTTTCCTTGCTTTATTTTGGATTACTTAAGTTTTAATTTCCTTTGTTTCATTTTTGCTTTCCATTAATTTTAATGAGATAATATTTATCGCATGCATTTTTTTCTGCCACCTCCCAGTGGTTAATGCAGTAAGACTAAAGTTAATATTTGTACACCTTACAAAATATAAGAACCTTAGAATATTCTAACTCATGTTGGCAGATGATGTGAGGTGTAGGACCATTTTCTCCTCCTGAGAGAATATGATAATATTCTTATGACTTATATTATTGCCCAGGATTTTATATCTATAATTACTTTATAAAATTGTAGATGGACACAATAGCTTTATTTTATTTATTTTTATGTGGTGCTGAGGATGGAACCCAGTGCCTCAAACATGCTAGTTAAGTACTCTACCACTGAGCTACAACCCCAGCCCCCTTTACTTTCTTTTAATCCACAAATGAGACATTCTTAAGCTTTTTGTTTATAAGTCAGTGTTTAATAGCTACAGTCTTTGTTTTTTATAACTTTTTAATAACTTGTTTTTTGTTTTTATAACTTTCTTTTAACATTTTTTTTTTTAGTTGTAAATGGACAATACCTTTATTAGTTTTTTTTTATGTGGTGCTGGGAATCGAACCCAGTGCCTCACACATGCTAGGCAAAGTGCTCCACCACTGAGCCATAACCCTAGCCCCAAGTCTTATAACTTTTCCATGGTACCTGTTAATGATATTTCATTTGCTTATTCATATTTCCTGCTAGATTGTGGGGTACTTAAGAATACTTTTTATCTGTTTCTTAAAAGTTGAATCCCTGGAGATTATTTGCAGTGTTAAAAACATAAGTTTATAAATGAGGAAACTAAAGTCTAGAAGAGAATAAGATAGTAAACATTTGAGTGAGTATTTTGTGGCAGTTGTGTCTTTGACATCTACTTTCTGCTAATTGTGCAGTGTATAATTATTAGTAAAAATAATTTAATATTTATTAATATTTTATTATTAATTTAATACTAAAGGTATGGTTCTATGTATTGCTAGATATTTTCAAGTGAACAAATTGTTTTACTAGAATTTCATATATGTACACATTAATTAAGATGAGAATTTAGATGTAAGACTAGTTAATTTTAAACAGAATATTAATATTAGAGTCTGTAAGCATATAATATCTGCATTTACAAATAACTACTTTTTTTTTGAGATGAGCTGTAAATTGAAGTGGTATTAAACATTATAGGAAACTAGTATTAATTCATTTCATGTCATTGTTATATAGGAGTATCAGCGCTAAATGCTGACTTTTTTTTCCTTCTAAATTCCTATTTGGAAATAATTCTGTACATGTAGTTTTCAGTGAGAAAGACAAGATATTTGCATTCCTATGGAAATAATCTATGGAAATGGTGGCCAGTTTCCATTTTTTTATTTTTCTTGGTGTTTGTTTAGAACTATCATGACTGCAGGTGAAAGGAACCTATCTCAAATTAGTTTACCAAATAAGAAATTGTATTGTCTGAAAGACAGAAATTTGATGTCCTGAATCCAGCTGTGCCTAAAACCAAGTAAGATAATATTTGCCTCTTATGCGTTTACAGTTGCATTAGCATTTTCATAAGCTTTGTAAATGCCTATTCAATATTACATCCTATGTGACATAGTTACCTAGTCATTTGCATGTTGATAGAAATAAAGGTTTCAACATCTTTTCTACAGTTTTGACATGGTTTGGCCCCCAAAGTAGTGGTATTAAGAGGTGGTACATCCTTGTTGGGGCTCAGTGACAGGGAATTAGGTTATTGGGGTATTGCCCTTGGAAGTGACTAGTTCTGGTCTTGAAGAATGAGTTAATGAGTTAGTTCCCACAAGAGCGGGCTGTGATAAAAAGACCCAGTCTGACTCCTAGATTCCTCATTTTCTTTTCCTGCCATGTGATCTCTCTTTCTTGGCACATGCTCCTGCCATCTGCTTCATTGTGACGTAGCCAGGGTAACCCTCACCAGAGCTGAGCAGAAACTAGCATCACATTCTTGGTCCTTCAGAAATGTGAACTAAATAAACCTTTTTATAACTACCAAACCTTGGTTATCTTGATATAGCAGCAGAAAAGAGACTAATGTAATCTTAATAATTTCTTTATGTTAGAATTCTTTAAAACCCCCACATCAAAGCATATGAATATTTTTAAGGCTCTTGATACATATTATCTTGAGTTATGATTGTGGTGCAAAGGTTTTTGTTAATTTGCATATTTACCAAGAAGTTATTAAAGGATATTTATTTTATAACATTCCTGGTAACAAATGTAATGATATTTTATTATTAAATCATGATTTTTTAAAAAATGGGATTTTTTTTTTTGGAGGGGATGCAGCAGTACTATTATTCTTCTCTCCTGGCTATAAAATAATGTAGATGTAGTAACTATGAATTAGGAAAGTTTCTAAATATATATCCCTTGCCTTGATCTCTCTTATGAACTTTACATGTGGAGTTTTCGATTTCCAATTGGATGTTCAATAATCATCTCTAATTTAACATGTATAAAAATGTACTCCTAATAATCTGCCCTGAATCTTTTTTGTTGTCTGCCAAGAACTGTTAAGAGTTTGAGATTTTACCCTACCTAGTTAGCCTGCCAGTTTTATGGATGTTGGCAGATGATGTGAGGTGTAGGACTTTATTACTCACAGCAGTAGGTATAGTCAGAGTATCAGCAATAGCTTCATTTTCCAGAGCTTCAGTTCTTATAGGATTATGGGAAAGGGCCAGGGATGCCTGCATATGCATGGGTTGCATTGTATGAGAGGAACCCTGAGTTTAGGGAATCAGAATCTTTTATAATAGGCAGTAAGTCTGTCTGAGACATTATTGCCTAGGCATACTTTGGAGATATTGCATGTCTAATTTCAGACTACACAATGAAACAAGTCACACATGTTTTGATTTCTTAGTAGATAAAAAAGTATGTTCATAGTATACTGTAGTATGTTGTGTGTAATAACAGTTTTATGTCTAAAACCTGTGCATGTCCTAGTTAAAAAATGCTTTATTGCTAAAAAATGGTAATGATCTTCTGAGCTAATGGAAAACTGGAGCTGATAGACTTGCTCAATGCAGGCTTGCAACAGACCTTCAATTAGTGAAAAACTCAGTATCTGCAAAGCACAGTAAAGTGAAGCACAATAAAACAAGGTATGCCTGTATTGAGAAGTAAACAAATCTGCCCTTTGCTCCAGAGTGATATGTTGTCTGCCTTCTAAAGCTGTTCACTCTGTAGACAATCTTGAAAATAGAGTTCCACACAGGCAGTCATGCCTCTGTGTGCAAGATATGTAGAAATTCAGGAAACCATGTAAAATTGTCTTCTAGCACAGTCTTCATTTTAGTTAATAACTTTTACTGTTAGTGTAAAAAAACTTAAAAAAAAAATTTTAGGGGCAGTACTGGGGATTGAATGTAAGGCCTTGTATATGATAGGAAAACATGGAGCTATATCCCTATCCCTTTTAAATTTCATTTTGAGACAGAATTTTGCTAAGTTGCCCAGGCTGGCTTTGAATAGATGGTCCTTCTGCCTCAGATACTGGGATTATAGATGTGTACCACCACACCCAGTTTTTTTCTTTTCTCACCCCGACCCTGTGATACTAGGGATTGAACCCAGGATTTCATGCATGCTAGGCAAGTGCTTTACCATTGAGCTATATCCCTAGCCCTTTGAGTTCAAAAACCTTTAAAGTCATTTTTGACTCTTGTTTTTCTCATACATTTCATATCCAGTCTGTCAAGAAATCTTGTCACTCTATCTTTAAACTGTATCTTGAATTCTTTATTTCTCACTAATTCACAGAGCCTTAATCAAAATCCTTGTCATCTGCCAAAGAAATTATTGCAGTAGGTTTCTCTGCTTCTGATATGTCTTCATTCTTTTCTCTACACAGCGGTCATATTAAAATCTGAGTCCTGTCATGTCACTCCTCTGCTCAGAATCCTCCAGCAGCTTTCCATCTCACTTGGAGCAAAAGTCAAAGTCTTTACCCTCATCCATATTAAGGTCCTGCATGATTAGGTTCCCTGGCCTATTTCACTTGACCTTGTTCATTCTGCTTTAGGATTTCTAGTCCCTTTGTTTCTCATACATGTTAGCTATTCTCCTACTTAGGGCCTTTACATTTTCTTTTCTCTTTACCTTGAATGCATTTGCCTTATCTACGTTGTTAGTCCCCTCACTTTCTTCCCATGTTTATTGAAAGTCATCTCATGCACCTAGATTAAATATTTCATCCTTCTCCACAACTCCCCTAACACAATTTTTCAGGGTACCATTCATCCCTGCTTTAGTTTTTTCTTTTCAGGACTTTCACTATCTTCTATGCAGTGCATATTATACTTGTTTTATTTTAGTCACTCTAGAATGTAAACTCAGGAAGGCAATTCTCTGATCCGCTTGTAGTTTTATTCCTACCACCTAGATCAGTGCTTGGCACATTATGATCATTTAATACATATTTGTCAAATGAATGAATTTGTCATTAAATGGATGTTCCTTTAGCTTAAAAGGGAAGGGTGGGGTGGAAAGACCATGTGCAGTTTTATTTTTCCCTTCTACTCCCTAGGAAAGCAAACTTGATAGGAGTAAACAACACTAATGGCCTAATCTTTTATAAACATGCAACACTTGTGTGTTGGGATGTTGGCACTGTAGGTCTCTAGGAAACCATAAACATTTTCTGCAGCAAGAGACTTATGGTTCCTTTGGGGGAAGTTTTGAGTCTAGATAATGAGTAGAGGCAGAAATCTTAAGAAAGAAAGAATTCTTAGTGGTGGTGGTAAGGTTGTATGGCCAGAAAGGAAACACCTGGGGAAAAACATACCATATCTTATGTTCTTTTTCTTCCAGTTTTACTACGAAAAATTTCAAAAGTATACAGAAAAGTTGAAAGAGTAGTAATAAATAACCTTGTGCCCATCACCCAGATACAACAACTAATGACATTCCACCATGTTTCCTGCATACATTTTTGTGGTATGTAAGTAAGTTTGAATGAGGACTGCATTAGAATAATTGTTTATTAGGTGGGACAGAGGTAATGTGGTTATATAGGATAATATGTGCATGTTTAGGTTGCATATGTGTGTAATTCCTGTTAAATATTAATAAAATCATGTAAGATAACATGATTTTCTATAACTTAATTTCAGGAAGTTCTCTACCAACAGGAAATTGTTTCTTTCATGCTAGTATTAAAGATTATCCATTGCATTTGATTATAATGTCTTAAAATCTAGAGTATCCCTCTACCCTTAATGTCTTTGGTACCAGGGATTGAACTCAGGGGCACACAACCATTGAGCCACATCCCCAGCCCTATTTTGAATTTCACTGAGGGTTTCACTGAGTTGCTTAGCATCTTGCTTTTGTTGAGGCTGGCTTTGAACTTGTGATCCTCCTGCCTCAGCTTCCCTAGCTGCTGGGATTACAGGTGTGCGCCACTGTGCCTGGCTACCCTTAATTTTTATTTATTGTTTTACTTCTATCTTTGTCTTGATTGTTTTTGTTTTTCTGTTATTTTCCTTATTATTCTGGCCCCTGAGTTTTCTGTAGCTGGAAGTTTGGTCTAAAGGTTTATCAGAGTAAAGGTTTTTGGCAAGGATACTTAATAAGTATGTTTTTTATTTTGTATCGCATCATATCAGGAAACAAGTTGTCTCAATGTTTGACCACCAGATCCATCCCTTATAAAAGGGATATATTTCCTTTTGATATTTGGGCATGATATAAATATACTATTTTCTATCAACCTTTGCCCAGAATTTTGTTACATGTTAACAAAACATTAAAAATTGGTGGATCAATTTTTAAATATCCTACTCCTCATTGCTTATTTGTGTTCCTTAATTTAGATTTTTTTTCCCTCCAGTCTCATAACAGTCTTTGTCATTTTTGTAAACAGTGTCCCTCAATTAGTTGGGCAACAAAATGAATTGAGAAACCTGGTTGCAGGAAACTAATGGTATATAATTTTTTCTTTTCTATTTTTTTACTTTTTTTTTTCTTCCAAGTTAGATTTTTATTCTCTGGAAAATACTGATTAGAAGCTGAAAGAAATTTATTGAATGCAAAGTATGCTTGACTAAGTTAATTTCTTGTAATATATGGGGAACTTACAGTTAGGTTATATCAAAGAAATGTGTTTTAAGAAGACATTCAGAAAATTCCCTCATTTTTTTTTCTTCATTGTGGGAAGCATAGTTTGTTTAATTCAAAGATGATTTACCAGTTGTGTTCTGAGCACATTGATTATTCATTGTGCATTTACTGTTGTGTGAGGCCTTCCAGAAGTAGTTATTGCTGTTGTTCTTTTTCTCCTCCTCCTCCTCCTCATTATTCTTGTACTGAGGATTGAACTCACTTTACTGCTGAGCCACATCCCCAGCCCTTTTTATCTTTTGAGACAGGGTCTTGCTGTGTTGTCCAGGTGGTCCTTAAACTTGCTATGCTACTTCAGCATCCCTAATTATCAGAATTATAAGTATGCACCACCATGCTCAGCTGTCCTCAATTTCTTAACACTGAGTGGAAAAGAGCTGCTAGTAAGCAATACCAAGCATGCTATATGGTATGGACACGAAGATGTGTGAATTTTAAGAAGTTATGTGCAATGTGAAGGAAGTATATTTGTATGAATATGTATAAATATGTATATTTACCAAGTACATATTCAATATTGTATGTTCTAAAATATCTAGTACTGACTTTTAGGGCCTTTTGGACCCTATGAGTTTGTTTTGAATATGGGTAAATTTAAAGTTTCCCAATTGTTGGCTTTAGCACATATATCTAAACAAAAAATAAGATATAACTTCTACTTTTGTGTAAGTAAGATGTGTTCCAACAAGAATTCTCTGATACCATTCAATTCTGAAACTACCTATAGAACACATACAACAAGTTCAGGGGTGCAGACCCACAAGTCTGTTGTTATATCAGATACCAGCTGCATGTAAAAGGGGTCACTGGCTTGACTACAAATTTGGGGGTTTCCATGACTCTTCCAGGTTTGATAATTTGCTAGAATGACTTATTCAGTACTTGGGAAAGTGCTACACTTAATTACCATGTTATTATAAAAGATACAGAGTATGCAGGTACATAGCACAACTGGAAGTTTGAGAAGCTCAGATGCTTCTGTCACGGTGGGATCAGGGTGTACCACTCTCCCATTACATCAGCATGTAAACCAACCAGGAAACTCTCTGAACCTCCTTATTCAGAGTTCATATTCAGGCTCTATTACATAGGCATGACTGATTAAATCATCGACCCCTGTGATCTGTAGTTCCTTTCCCATCCTCAGAGTTTGGAAGGATTGGCCTGAAAGTTCTTAGTCCTTTAATCTAACCTCTAGTTGTTTTTTCTGGCAAACCAGCCTTCATTCTGAATCTATATAGAGGCTCTGTGATGAATCACCTCATTAGCAGTGGCATGTGCATATCAGGGCATTTTAAATGTTTTAAAGAATTCTGTGTCAGGAACTGGGACAAAGATATGTATTTTTTTCTTTGATAATAGACTCAATGCATTCATAGTGTTTTTAATACACATAATCAACTATTAGGTTATTTGTCTAAACTGAACATTGGAGATGTTCATTTAGACATTATTTTGAAAGGCTTTAGTGAATTGCTATTAGACACAGAATTTTAAAAAAAAGCATAGAAATGTGTTCTTGTGTTTAAAAATTATTTTAGTCTTTAGCTGCCTTGAATTTCTAAATCTTTAAAATGAAATATTATTTTATAAAGCTGATTTTTGGGTATGAATTATATACATTTCTTATACATATGTATTCTCAAGTGATTGGACATGTTTAAGAAGTAAATAGTCTCTTTAAATATCACTGTATTTGTCCTAGTTTGTTTATCAAGCCACATGTTTGTTTTCATTATTCATATTGGTTAGAATATGTAGTCTAAATCCCGCCTTCATGTGTTGAAGCAGAATAGCAGCAGGATAGTAATTACAATACATATTCACATTTATTCTTTAGAATAGTCCTATGAGGAGATCTTATTATTTCTGCTGAATATATGAGGAAGCCAGAACTCAGATATTAATTTGATTATGGTCACAAAATTAATATTAGTGAAGTTAGTATTTAATGTCTTGTACTACTACAAAGAACTTGCTTTCCCATTCCCATTCTGGATTCTAAGAAAAAAATTAACAGCATTTTAAAAATATTTCATTGAAAAAAAATCTTTCATTGATTGATCCATTGAACAAACAATGTTGTGTGCCTACTAACTTACTGGGCATTACTCTGTCCTCTGTCTTCTGTTTATTAGTCCCTCCTTATTCAAGGGGGATGTATTACAGGACCTCTAGTATATGCCTGAAACTAATGCTAGTATAAAACCCTATGTATACTGTTTTTTTCTTATGTGCCTTGTTTCATTGCCACATAGTAGCAGAGTTCATCTGCCTTCCATGTTTTATGCCCTGATGCCTCCTTTGCATCATTACTCTTGTTCTTTGAGGCCATTATTAAGTAAGGGTTACTTAAACACTAGCTCTGAGATACTTCCACCATTGTTTTCTGATTACCAAGCTGACTACTAAGTGTACGTGCTGGAAAAAGGAACAAGTCACATCCAGGGTTGGATGAAATAGGACAGTATGAGATTTTTGTCACACTACTTAGTTGCAGATTAAAACTTATGAATTGTTTATTTCTGAAAGTTTCTATTTAATATTTTGGACCACAAAGTGAAGCTATGGAAAGTGAAACTGTGGATATGGGAGTACTACTATATACCTAGCAGGGCTTACTGCTTCAAAATCTCTAATCCCATGATATCTACTATTAACATAAAGGACCAGATTCTGTTCTATTTCTCTTGCTGATCCCTTCTTTAAAATGATTATTGGAATATTCAGTCTTCCTTACTATATAATATATGGAATTTCTAAAAAGCCATTCTATAGTAAGATGTGGATTCTAGAGTATCTTTTGGATGGTTTTACTGTTGCTTATTGGCATTGTTAATATTATTATATAATTATTTTGCAATGATTGTTCTATGATGACTGTGGAAATGCAAGCATCTTAAAGCTGTTTTAGAAATTCTTGGCATAATTTTAATTAGAGAAGGAAGTATTTAGTAAAATTATGTCATCCATATATAATGTCAATTTAAAAATAGTATTTAGCTTAATCATGCTTACACTTGTATTCTGCTTTGTAAGGTGATAGACTATGGATGTAGGTCTAAAGCTATTCCTAACTAAGGCACATTTACAATCATTCTTTCTTTCTGGTAGTTTTTGGGATTTCTTTTTCCTCTCTCCCTTCCTTCCTTTTCCTGAGCCTTCTAAAATTTTGAGCCTTGATGTGGATCTTCAGTTTTGTTCAATGTACTGAATATTTACTTAGTGAACCCTTTACATATGGAAACCCATGTACTACAGATTAGAATGTGTGTTTATACCTTCGATATATTTCTTTCTTTTTTTTCCCCCTAGAACTTCTTTTGTTTTACAACAGGCTCTGCTGGATTGGTCATTAATATTCCTCTCTTCTTTTTATTTTATCCTCTGGAAAATTTTTGAAAGACCTTCTTATTTTTATCTTCTAGCTTCTCTGTTGAAATTTTTACTTTTGATTTCTTACAAGTTGTGGAAGTCATTTCTTTTTCTCTGAATATCTCCATTGTAGGATCCTTGCTTGTATTTCATGACTACATATCTTTCATCAGCTCTAAGAATATAGGTTTTTTTAGATGATTTCGTTGGCTCCCGGCACCTCTTCAAAGTTCTATTTTTCTGTTTGTTTTTCATCTCTTGTCACGTTAGAGGCATTCTATGAATATCTAATCATCATTTTATGTCTGTTCTTTTTAAAGAATAAAGTTTCAGAGTGATGATTGGAAGCAATCTGACAAATTGTGAGGTTTCTTGATTTGAGGCTTTACTTTGGTATGGTGAAACAGAAAGCTATTTTTTAACTATGACTCCCATATTTCAGTATCTATATATTTTTTTTTCCATTCAGTTTCCCAGAAGAGAAATTCTCTATTATCTTCTTTTGTGATTAGCCCTGAATCCCTAGCTGCACGTTCCTGTAGTTGGAAAAATAAGACTTGGGTTGAGGTGTGGTGCATTTTCTTTCAGTATTTAGATTTTTACTTAATTCTTTTGTTTTTTAGGGCTGTACCTTCCTTCTCCTCCCCTTTTCTATCTCCATGCTTTAAAAATGATGCACAATATCCCACATATACTGCTGATTTAATTAATTCTGCCCATGAGCAAGTGTTCACCTGGCTGTGAGGAAGGAGGTGGGGAATCTTGAAGCCTCTATGAAGATCTTAAGTCAATCTTATTTTTCCATTGCTACCCCTCCTCTCAAAGGATTCCTAATTATTTAATGGTTCCAACTTTATGCCATTAGAATAAGATTGCTTCCTGCCCACCTTTATTCCTTCCCTGCTGGAATCAGCTCCTTAGTTGGTTTTTCTGTTAAAATGTGTCCATAAGATTTTCCATCTTTCACAAATTTGTTTATATCTCGATTCTTTCATTGTCTTTGACCATATAGATTTGTGCCTTTCAAAGTCCTTTTAGTTATTGTTTGAAAGGTGTGGAGGTAAATGCTAATGTGTGACTACCATAACTTAATTGGAAATCTGTTGACTTTTGTGAATTTTTTTTAATGATGTGTTTTACTCTGTAGCAGTTTTGCTTGTTATGTCTGTCTTCATCTTCTTGATATCTGGTCATAGTTTTTTCATTCCTTTAAAGGAGATTCTATACCATTTTTTAATTTTTTTCTTTTTTTCTTATGCTGAGCTCTCCAAGGTTGTCTTCCCCATACATTTCTTTAAAAAATTACCTATGAAGCCACCTGTGGTGGCACACACATGTAATCCCAGTGATATGGGGTGGGGGCTGAGATAGGAGAATCATAAGTTTGAGGTCATCTTGGTCAAATTAATGAGACACTCTCTCAAAATAAAAAATAAAATGGCTTGTGATATAGCTCAGTGGTAGAACATCCCTTGGCTTGAATCTCTAGTTCCTCCACCTCCAACTCGCATATGCAACTTACTAGATAAACATACACCCCTTGTACCATATAACATTATAATGGTATGTAAAGGAAAAGTTTCTTATTTATGATCTTGAGGCAAGCTTTAGCATATACTCCCACTATTTTTTATATTTCTAGAAATATTACATGTGATTTTTTACTTGTAAATGACATTATCCTTAAGCCAATTGAACAAATAATAGACCAGGAGAAATTAAAGACCAGGAGAAAATATTTGTACTTATTATATGTTGACTATGAGTTCTAATACCCTCCTACCAATTGAAAGAAAAAGATAATCGTTAGTAAAAGGGACCAAGGATATGAAGTTAAGTCACAGAAGAGGAAATATAAATGCCCAGCAAACTGAGTTTCCATTGGTAGTCAGAGAAATGCAGATAGAAATAACAATATGAGAGACTTTTCCTATCAGATTGGCAAAATTTAAAATGGCAATTTCCGATGAAGGTAAAAGAAAATTGGCTCTTTTTTAATGTTGCTGGTGGAAGCTGCAACAACCTTTTAGCACATATTCTAGCAGTATCAAATGTTTTTGTTTTTCCTTTTACTGACTTATCTTAAGAATCTCTTTTATAGGAGCAAAAGCACCTACCCTTAAGAATACAGGTATAAAAGTATTTAATGCAACTTTATTGTTAATGGCAAGAAACAGACAAAAAATCCGGAATAATCTAAATGGCCACTGTTCTGGAAATCATTAAATTATGGTATATATAACTATTGATCATTAAATCATGGGGTTTTCCAGGTAGGAATTGATATATTATTACAATATGTATAATATTATATTTAAAAACATGGGGGTAAAGGAGGTGAACCCTACAGAGGAGTATCTTAATGTTTAAAACCAGTCATTTCTATAAACATCTGGTAAAACCTGTATGAAATTACCTTAACAAGGGCCACTCCTTCCTTTTAATCTGATTACTCCTTTTGTGTGTAGAGGGAGAAAAGGCTAAATATCAACTAGGTATCTCATGGACTTGTTTCACTGGTGTAACTCATGTCTTATCCTGGAAAAATAGCTAGAGGAGGCTAAGAATCATTGTTCTTTAGAGTATATTCCTGTGAATGGGCAGAAACTCCTGTAGCTATACAATTCATACAATTACAAATAATAAAAGTTACCATTCTCCTTTTCATATTTACTTTCATTAATACACATTTATTTTTCACTTTGTCAAATCAATGTCACTACTTTTATTTCCATGGGATTTTGAGGACATTTAGAATGCTTAATAAACCCTCTGAGTCAAATTTTAAAATTATAAATTTATCACTAACAATTATGCCTTCATAGAATTGAATTGACATAGAAAAATGTAACTTTTTTTATGGTGCTGGGAATTGAACTTAAGATCTTACATGTGCTAGGCAAGCACACTACCACTGAGCTACATCCTCAACCCTAGAAATATATAATAAGTGGGATGTATGGTTGCTGCTAATGTTTTTATTTCAATTGATATGAAACGAGTAGAGAACTAAAGTACATGATAATGTAGTCAACTTTAGGTACAAGTGCCTGAGTGAATGATGAGCATGAAAGTGGGTTGGTCATGAAAGATTCCTGTGAGGAAAAATAAGTGTTGAAGAGTTATTTTCCCTTCTTCCCTCCCTATTATTATTATTATTATTATTATTAATTTTTCAGTACTGGGGATTGAACTGTTGGGGGTCTATCACATGCTAGGTAAGTTTTCTACCACTGAGCTATATCCCTAACTGGTTCTAAAGAATTTGTTAGATATGAATGGGTGGCAGGATGATACTCTTATCTTGGATTCCTTTAATGGGTTAACTACTTACTTTCCACTAAGTGCAGTCTTCAACCAGAAATAATACTAGCTAATAATGAGGAAATTCTGAAAAATATGGTATTTTTGAAAATACAAATAAATTATTCAATTTCATTCTTAAAGCAGGGAGATCACTATTTATAATGTTTAGGCATAAGTCATATTTTAAAGTTGGTAAGCATTACTTTTGTTCTGGAAACTTAATATTTGACCAGGTCTCTAAATAAGGATTAGTGGAATTGGAAAACATTCACTTTAGGGATGATTTTTATGAAGAAAACCTAGTTAATACTCTCTCCTCATTTCCCTAATTCACAGGGATAAAATCACAATGATCTACGGATGGATAAGAATAGGTATATGGGATCCATGGTTCCTCTAGGAACTATTTCTCTGGTTTAGTGGCCATATAAATTTGTGCATCAGAATCATCTGGGCAAACCTGCTTTCCACTTTATAAGCAATTTAAAACAAACAAAAAAGTAGAACAGTATAACAAGTAGGAGAATATTTAGCAATACATATTCCAAAGCTTTATTAGACCTGCTGATTCAAACATGAAACCCGTTCAAAAACTAAATTCACATTCTGTCATGCCAGGCAGTTCTGATATTAGCTTATGTTTGGTTAGCATTATGTTATTGATACAGGTAACTTTGCTCTGGTAGATAAATGTCTCAAAACAAAGGCTATTTAAATGATTTATCTTGACCTATATTCACACCAACTCCTTATCTCTATACTTTCAGCATTGTCCTTAATTTTTGTAACCAAATAAAACTTGAGTAATAATTTAAGTGGCTTTTCATTAGTAGGACTTTTACTTTTAGATTTTTTTTTTGATGTTTGAATATGAAATCAATGCTAAATGAAGCACTTTTTAAACAATATATTTTTTTAAATATTTATTTTTAGTTGTAGTTGCACATAATACCTTTATTTTATTTATTGTTTTTATGTGGTGGTGCTGAGGATTGAACTCAGGGCCTTGCACGTGCTAGGTGAGCACTCTACCCCTTAGCCACAATCCCAGCCCCAAATATTTTGTTTTTTAGTTGTAGTTGGATACAATACCTTTGTTTTATTTATTTTAGTTTCATATGGTGCTGAGGATCAAACCCAGCGCCTTGCATGTGCTAGGCAAGTGCTCTACAGCTGAGCCACAACCCCAGCCCTTAAATGAAGTAATTTAAAGTAATGCCTTGCATTGTAGAACTTTGACCAGAACTACCTTTTTTCCAACATTATCATCATATGTTCTTTCTGGTAACTGCCTTGTAAAGTGGTTAATTTCATCTCTGTTACATACATGGAAATAAGATTTACAAATGGGAATTGTACAGTTTCTTGTAACTGCAGTTGTAGAGTATGGAATGTCTGGAATGAATTTATAGTGATTTTGGAGACTCCTAGTAGATCTTTTTCCCTATTGTTTATTCCTAATAGTTTACTTTTCTTTGCTTTGTGTCAAATTGGATTACAGGTGACTTATTGTTGAGAATGCTGCTTTATAAAGACTATCAAATTAAGAAAAGTGACTCATCATTTTTAAAAAAATTATAATTAAGCTATAGAATGTTCTATGCCAGGGCAAGTTTTTTTCTTTTTTAATATGTTTAGTTGTAGAAGGACACAATACCTTTATTTATTTTATTTTATTTTTTAATATGCTGTTAGGGTTCGAACCCCAGTGCCTCATGTGTGCTAGGCAAGTGCTGTAGCACTGAGCCACAACCTCAGCCCCAGGACAATTTAAAAAAATCTTAGGTGAAATTCTTTGTTAAAGTATCACAGAAGTATTTTTTTTTTCTTTAAAATACTTATTCTAATTTTGTGTGTTTCATATATGATGCTTTTTTTAGGTATGGATAGAATATCCAAATATCTGTGGCATAAATAATGACATTTGCTATCTTACAGGAGTTCTAGAAGAAGGTTGGCTAATTCAGTAACCCAGCATTTAGTGTAGTGGGGATCATCATTCTGATGATCATGGCCACACTTTGGCTGTGTTATGTCTAAGCAAAACACTCTTTCACAACAAAATCCAAAAGCAGGAAAGGAGAGCAGGGCCCTTCCCATCAATTTCTTTTAACTGGGTGGAAAATCTTTTCTTGTAATCACAGCAGGCTTTACTTTATGTCTTTATGTCACATTAGTCAGAATTGGTTGCATACCTGTTCCTAAATCAATTACTGATAAGAAGAAATGAGATTTCTATGATTGTCTTAGAATTGAAGGAGGGAGCCAACTATGTGATCTCCATGATGTCTCATATCATTTAACATATCAAACTGTTAGTGCTTTGTCATCACAATAGGGGGTAGACTGATAAGAAGAAATGAAATTTCCATGGTTGTCTTAGAGTTGAAGGAGCAGCCTAACTATGTGATCTTCATGATGTCTAATATCATTTAACATATCAAACTGTTAGTGCTTTGTCATCACAATAGGGGGTAGACTGATGGGTAGACAATCACTAGCATATGCCAGAATGTAGTTATATTGTGACAGTTTTAGATATACTACATATCAGGTATTCCTATGAAGAAAGTAAAATTTCAGTATATTGGCTTTTTTAAAGAAAAGCAGGTTCATTTGAGAAGCATGTTAATCCCATAAGTGCTACTTTGTGATGAACGCAGGGACCCAGTGGTTTGCTTCTGGTTGTTTAGCTCTTACTATACTTATTTTTGTCTTGGGTACAGTACTTGTTTATTTTCCTCTGATATGAAGGTCCAAAATGCTACTACATTATTTTGACAGTGGTTTCTGATTCTTTAAATTAATTTGTAATTGCTCTTCTTAGGTGGATTCTCCACAGTTTTTCTGGTGCGTACTAATGGTGGAGTTCGATGTGCATTGAAGAGAATGTATGTCAATAACATGCCAGACCTCAACATTTGTAAAAGGGAAATTACAATTATGGTAAGTAAAAAAGTAATTTTGTTTTAGAAATTTTGGGTCCGTCCTTCCTTCCTTCTTTCCTTCCTTCCTTCCTTCTTTCCTTCCTTCCTTCCTTCTTTCCTTCCTTCCTTCCTTTCCTAGAGTTTAAACCTAGGTCTTTGTGCATTTAAGGTAAACACACACTACCACTGAGCTACATCTCCAGCCCTTTTTATCTTTTATTTTGAGACAGAGTCTTGCTTAGTTACACAGGCTGGCCTCGAACTTGAGATTTTCCTGTGTCTGCCTTCAGAGTAGCTGGGATTATAGGCATGCACTACCATGCTTGGCTTAATTAAGTGTATTTTCTTCTGGGTTTTATATTGTGATGTTCATAAGCTTTTTAGGAAAACTGCCTATTAGTTTATGTGAATTTAGAAAACTTTTGAAGATCATTAAATCTGAAAATTATCTGGGAATTTATAGTTCATTCAATATAGCCATACTTAAAGCTAAATACAGCCAGCCTCATTCCCTCTTCTTTCCTCTGTTCTCTACTATAGGCTCAATAGCCAAACTATTCTTGTTTCTTTTTTCTTTTCTTATATTAATTTTACTTAGGGAATATTTTGGGGATAGAAAAATTTAGATAATTATGTAATAAGCACCATCATCCATTTTAAGAAATAAAACTTTACAGATACTGTTGGAGCCTTCTCTGTATTCCTCCCCATCTGTAGTCTTGTACTATTCTCATTCAAAAAGAAACCACTGTTTTGAATTTGTTATTTAACATTCCCATCATGTTTTAAACATTTAATGTATTTATTTATATTCGTAAACAATAATTAATTTTGCTTTTCATTTTAAAAACTATGTTGTAAAGTTGATTTTCTTGAGAACTCTGTACTTTATGATGAGGTTTCCTTCAGCAAGAGAGAATTTTTTTTTAAGTATTAGGAAAAGAAAAAAATTAATAGGCCATTAACAACTTCAATGACCCTTAGTTAACTTCATAGTTATAAATAATTATAAAAATTTCTTTTCCAGCATTGCTTATTCTCAGTGCTATGGATGACTGCTTATTCTTTTCTCACTTCTCTTCCTCTGTTGTTTATCAATTGCTTTTATGTGTACATGTACGTGTATGTGTATATTTTTGTCTTGAGGTGAAATTCACATAATATAAGTGAACATTTCAGTGGCATTTAGTACATTCCCAGTATTGTACAACTATTGCTTCTATCTTATCCCCAAACCTTTCCAATATCCCAGAAGGAAACTCCCTACCATTGAGTAATTGCTCCCATTCTCCCTTTTCTCCAGTTTCTGACAAATACCCTTTTGTTTGTGAATCTCTGTGGATTTATTTGTTCTTTAAATTTTCTATAAATGGGAGTTTACAATGTGTGATCTTCTGTGTCTTCCTTTCACTTAGCATAATGTTTTTGAGGTTTCTGCCATTGTAGTGTGTATTAGTATTTCATTTCTTTTTTTGGCCAAATAATAGTCCATTGTATATATATGCCACAATTTGTTTATCCATTTATCTATTGATGGATTTAAAAAAATAATTTGATGGACATTTAGGCTGGTCTTATTTATTGTGAATAATAGGAATATGTGTAAACATTGATTTGTTTGAGTAGGTAGTTTTGGTATTTTGGATTATATACATGTAGGACTGGAATAGATGGTTGTATGGTAATTCTGTATTTAACTTTTTTTGTGTGTATGGTATGGTACTGGGGATTGAACTCAGGGCTTGGAACACAGGGCCTCATGCATGGTAGGTAAGCATGCTCTGTCACTGAGCTACATCTTCAGTCCTTTTTTTTTTATGCTTCATTTGAAAATATATTTGTTTTTTTTATTCTCAAATTCATATGATTTGTAAACAATAAGATCTTAATAACAATAATGTACAATTTGACATAATACTTTATGTCAAAAGTTTTCTTTGCTGCTCTGAATATAAAGGAAATAAAAATGAGAGGGGGGGGGAAAAAAGAAAAGTGGAGAGCGAGCTTCCTCCCCTAATTACTCACAGACCCACTTTGAATTCAGAAAACTATTCTTCATGTTTCAAGTCCTTTTTATTTTCTTTTGAGACAGGGTCTCTGAGTTGCCCAGGCTGGCCTCAAACTCACAATCTTCCTTCCTTGCTCTCCTGAGTAGTTGGGATCATGGACATGTGCCATTATACTCAATTATGTGTTTAACTTTTTGAGGAACTGCCAAACTGTGTCTTTTTTGTGTGTGTATGTGTCCCCCCCCCCCCCCCCCCCCGCACACACTTCAAAATTTTTATTTAGAGACAGGGTCTCACTGAGTTGCTGAGTACCTCTTTAAGTTGCTGAGGCTTTGTATTTGCAATCCTCTTGCCTCAGCCTCCCAAGAGGCTGGGATTACAGGCGTGCACCACCATTCCTGGCCAGTATATTTTATTAATGTCAGTGTACTTGTTCAACACTAAAGAGGGGAATTTTTTTTTTCTTTTTTTCATGCTGGGGATCAAACCCAGGGCCTCATACATGTTAGGGAAAAGGAAAAGCTCCATCACTGAGCTTTTTAAATATTGAATCTAGAGACAAGGTCTTCCAGAGTTGCTTAATTCCTTGCTAAGTTGCTGAGGCTGGATTTGAACTCTCAATCCTCCTGCCTCATATTTATAAGTCTCCTGAGCCACTGGGATTGCAGGCATGTGCCACTGTGCCTGGCCACGATTTTTGTTTTCAGGTAAAGATATTTCAGAAGGGTGAAAAGGATTTATTCCAAGATAATGGTGAAGCCTAAACCAAATTCTCTAACTTGTGGCCAGATATTGTACTATTGTGCCATAATTCATCCTTTCACTAGAATTTTTATAATTCTATGCCTTTGAAGAATGTATTTTAAGAGAGATTAGCTCTTTGGAATGGTGATCTTCCAAATTTTTTTGATGACCCATTTCTCTGTATATTACTATTTATAAGTATTTATTAGTCTGTATTACATATTTATACGTTACTTATATGTTGTTTTAGTCAGCTTTTTCACTGTTGTGATTTAAAGACCTGACAAGAATAATTTTAAGGAGGAAACGTTTATTTTGAGGCTCACGGTTTCAGAGGTCTCAGTCCATAGATGGGTGACTCCATATCCTTAGGGCCTGACGTGAGTGAGACAGGATGTTATGACAGGGGTGGCTGAGGAAAGCAGCTCAGGACATGGAAACACAGAAGTGGAGAGAGTTCCACTCAACAAGGACAAAATATATACCTCTAAGGTACATCTCCAGTGACCCACCTTATATAGCCACACCCTACTTGTATACATACCCACTTAGTCTCTGGGAGAAGACTAATGCACAGATTAGGTTAAACCTCATAATTCAATCATTTCACCTCTGAACTTTCTGTGTTGTCTCACACATGAGCTTTCTCATATCTAAATGATAACACGTATTTAGTGACCACTACCCCTTATCTGAAATTACATTGCATAATTTATTATTAATTACATTATATTGCATAGCTTATTATTAATGACAGTGGTTGTAAATTCATTTAAAATGGTATTCTTCATTATTGGGTTTTAGTTTCTAAATAGACTTGATTAGATTTTTGGAAGCGTGATAAGGGTAGTTGTTTTTGTTTTGTGATGCTGAGGATGGAACCCAGGGCCTTATGCATGATAGGCAAGCATTCTACAACTGAGCTACATCCCCAGCCCTGTTTTAAAATCATTGTATGCAGATGATTACCTTGCACCAGGGGTAGAGAATCCAGATTTGCCATTTTGTTGTTATTTTTAAAAATTACGTTATTGTGTTATTGGTGTTATCGTTAACCTTTGGGTACTTTTCACAACTTTTTGTACCTTAGTTCAGTTTTTAAGTTATTTAGTTAAAAGTACATGTAATAAATGTATGTACCCATATGTTTCAGTATGTTGCAGGCAAACAAATGAGAGTATTTCATTAATATTAGAACTTAATTATTGTTTTTTTAGTTAAAAATAAATTAAGTAACAGTTTTGATATTTTATTCTTGGGTCCCCCAAAACTTAATTGTAATAATAATACTATATTGTAATAATAATACTATTACTACTTTGGAAGCTTTCCTGATAGAAATTAAAAATAAGTATTTGTTGATTTTTTTTTTTTTAATGAAATGACAGTCTCATACAAGTAAACTGCATCAAACTATAGAAGCTTTTGGCTGTTTGAAATACGTCAGATTTCATACTTATGCATTATTTTTACCTTTAGAAAATCATTAAATATGTTAATTTAGGCTTCAGACTATTGCTAATGATACTGGTTTAATGTACATGTGGACATTTTCCAATTTAAAAGGTTTGTTTCTTTTTTACAGAAAGAGCTCTCTGGTCATAAAAATATTGTGGGCTATTTGGACTGTGCTGTTAATTCAATTAGCGATAATGTATGGGAAGTACTTATTCTGATGGAATATTGTCGAGGTAAGTATCTGTCTGCATTTATATTATACTAAAAAAAAATTCCTCTTGTATGAGTTACTAGGTATCTTGGTTTCTCCCAGGACAGCTTGTATCTGAGCATGGACATTTATTAATGCATCTTCTATTTTGATGGAAACTGCCCCCCCCATTTTTTCTTATTTTGGATTAAGTTCTGTATATCAAAGAAAACATTTGACCTTTGACTTTTTGGATCTATCTTATCTTACTTAGTATGATAGTTTCCAGTTTCATCTATTTATTGGCAAATGCTATAATTTCATTCTTCTTTATGGCTAATAATCCATTGTGTATATATACTACATTTTCTTTATTTGTTTATCTGTTGAAGAGCACTTAGGTTGGTTCTATAGTTTGTCTATTGTGAATTGTGCTGCTATAAACATCAATGTGGCTATATCCCTATAGTATGCTAATTTTAGATCTTTTGGATTATACTGAGGAGTGTGATAGCTGGGTCATATGGTGATTCCATTTCTAGTTTTCTGAGGAATCTCTGTACTGCTTTCCAGGGTAGTTGCACTCCCACCAATAATTATGAGTGTACCTGTTTCCCCACATCCTTATCAGTATGTACTGTTATTTGTATTCTTGTTAATTGCCATTCTGACTGGAGTGATATGAAATATTAATGCAGTTTTTATTTGCATTTCTCTAATTGCTAAAGTTGTTGATCATTTTTTTTCATATATTTGTTGCTATTTGTATTTTTTCTTTTGAGAACTGTCTGTTTAATTCTTTTGCCCATTTATTAGTTGGATTATTATTACTTTTTTTGATGTTAAGTTTTTTGAGTTCTTTATATATTCTGGATATTAATGCCCTATCTGTGGAGCAAGTGGCAAAGATGTTTTCTCGTTCTGTAGGCTCTCTCTTCACACTTTTGTTTCTTTTGATGTACCAGAAGCTTTTTAATTAGGTGCCATCCCAAATTTTGATTTTTTTTTTTTGTTTTATTTGTTGCACTTTAGGAGGCTTGGTCAGGATGTCAGTTCCTGTACCAACATGTTTGAGTATTTGGCGTATAGAGTTGCTGGTCTAATTTCTAGGTCTTTGATCTATTTTGAGTTGACATTTGTGCAGAGTGAGAGATATACTGGTCAAGTTTCATTTTTCTACTTATGGGTTTCTAGTTTTCTCAGCACTATTTGTTAAAAAGTCTGTCTTTTCTCCAGCTTATATTTTTGGCACCTTTGTCTTGGGTCAGATACCTGTATTTATGTGTGTTTGTTTCTGTGTCTTCAGTTTTATTCCAGTGTTTTTCATGTCTGTTTTGGTGCCATTACCATGCTGTTTTTGTTACTGTAGTACTGTAGTATAATTTGAAGTCCTGTATTGAGATGCTTCCAGCATTGCTCTTTTTGCTCAGGATTGCTTTGACTGGTCTGGGTCTCTTATTTTTCCAAATGAATTTTAGAACTTCTCTTTCTAGTTCTGTGAAGAATGTCATTGGTATTTTAATGGAGATTACATTGAATCTATATAATGCTTCTAGTAGTGTGGCTATTTTGACATTGTTTTTCTTATCTAAGAACATGGGAGGTCTTTCCCTTTTCTAAGGTCTTCTTCAGTTTCTTCTTTTAGTGTTCTATAGTTTTCATTGCAGAGCTCCTTTATTAGTTTAATTCCCAAGTATGTTAATTTTTTTGAGTTCATTTATGAATGGGATAGTTTTTCTAATTTCATTTTTCAGCAGATTCATTATTGGAGTATAGGAAACTGATTGATTTATGTATGTTGATCTTGTATCCTGCACTTTAAATTTATTTTTCTGTTCTAGAAGTCTTCTAGTGTAGTTTTTGGTATCTTCTAATTGTAGGATCATGTTGTCAGGAAACAGAGATAATTTGAACTCTTCTCTTTGTTTGTGTTCCTTTAATTTCCTTCTCTTTTCTGATTGCTTTGGCTACAGTTTTAAAACTATGATGAATGGGAGTGGTGAGAGTGGGCATTCTTGTCTTGTTCCTGTTTTTAGAGGAAATGCTTTCAGTTTTTCTTTGTTCAGTGTGATGTTGGCCTTGTGATTGTCCTGTTTAGCCTGTACAGTGTTGAAGTAAGTTTCTTCTATTCCTGGTTTCTCTAGTGTTTTAAATATGAATGGGTGCTCTTCTTTGTCAGTGCTTTTTCTGCATCTGTTGAAGTAATCATGTGATTGTTGTTGTTAACTCTATTTATGTGGTGAATTGCATTTATTTATTTTTGTATGTTGGACCAGCCTTACATCCCTGAGGTGAAACCCACTTGATCGTGGTTCACTATCTTTTAATGTTTTTTTGCATGTCATTTGGCAATATTTTATTAAGAATTTTTGCATCTATATTCATCAAAGATATTGGCCTGAGGTTTTCTTTCCTTGATATGTCTTTGGTTTTGGTATCAGGGTGATACTGGCTTCATGGAATGAATTTGGTAATGTCTCCAAATAAATGGAGTCTTGCTTCCTATCTTGTTGCTTAACTTGGATGAGGGATGGAGGAAGAAATCAGTCACCTGGCTTAAAGCAGTTCCAGTGATTCAGTCTTTGGATATTGAACAATGACCCCAAAGGTGGTTGGGGTCCTTGTTCTCACCCAGCAATAGGTTTCTCTGTGATAGGCCTGGTTCTCAGTTTTGACTCAAAGACCTGGACTTCATTCCTTCAATTCCTTCAAGCAGAAAGCACCTGTCTCCAGGCTGGGGATGGATGACCCCAGCAGCTCTTTCCTTCCTGCTTTTTCCAGCATATCTTTTCTTTTTGTTATAGTAAAACCAGGCACTGCAGTCTCTCACCTGGCTTCCTTAGCTTTTGTGAAGGTGGTTTATGATGTGTGAATATGGGTACAAATTGGTGTGTTTATGGGAAAAGGATTATTGGAGAGTCTCACTTAGCTGCCATTATGCTCTATCTATACTTACAATTTAATGTAATTGAATAAAAAATAATTATAAACCCACTTGAGTTTTATTGTCACCTGGAGGACTTTTTTCCTTTCTTTTTTATTGTGGTGGGCATTGAACTCAGCCTGCTAGGCAAGTGCACTACACTGAGTCACACCCCTAGTCCAGGAAGCATTTTAAAGAGGGAATTAAACGAGAATATTTATCTGATGTTTGAATCAGCAGGCTATATTTTATATGAATTTTAAAATTTTATCAAAGTAATATATGTATATGGTTTAAAAAATCAAATAGTTCTGTTAAACTATGGCTTATTCAGCAGCTTCCTTCCCCATCCCTCTCCTCAGATGCAGTGACTTTAAAATAAAGGAGATGTTTCTTCTCATAGTTTCTTTTATATTTGCACTATATTATGCAAGTGAGAACCAGTCGTTTTAGTGAAATTCTGAGAGTAAAAAAGAGAAGGAACTTAGAAAATCAAGAGTAATATGTGATTCTGGGCAGGGGGGTTGTGGGGTGGGTTGTTCTTAAAAGAATGCTTGTTAAGCTGGGTGTGGTGGTGCACACCTGTGATTCCAGTGGTTCGGGAGGCTGAGACAGGAGGATCAAGACATGGAGGTGCTAAGCAACTCAGTGATACCCTGTCTCTATTGAAATACAAAATTAGGCTGGGGATGTGGCTCAGTGGTTGAGTGCCCCTGAGTTCAATCCCTGGTATCCTCCCACTCTGCCGCGCAGAATGCTTGTTAGTGCTGTTTCTAATTTATGCTTTAGATATTGTTTTCAAGATGAGGATTTACTCCTAGGGTAGTCTATGCTTACTTAGTTCATGGCCTAAATAAGTGTTTTAATTATTTTGTTTGCCATTTATGGATGACATGCAATAGTGTATAATTACATTTCCTTTCTTGTACAGCTTGTTTTTCCTGGAGTTAATAATTACCTCATTTTTCACGTGTCTGGTTTCTTCAAATATATTAGTATTTTACCCCACATTCTTTAATAGAAGTACAAATCATTATGAAGTATGTTTAAATATTTCAATACTTGTGTCAGTTTTGCTTTTTCCTTCCCTTCAAAACCTGCTTTGGGGAGACTTCAGTTCATATATATATATATATATATATATATATATATATATATATACACTTATCTAAAAAATATTAATTTATTTATTTTGGTGGGGTGTGGGGTAGAAGGATTGAACCCAGGAGTGCTTAACCACTGGGTCACATCCTCAGTCTTTTCTATTTTAAGGCAGGGTCTCACTAATTCGCTTAGAGCCTCACTAAGTTGCTGAGGCTGGCTTTGAACTCTTGATCCTCCTGCCTCAGCCTCCTGAGCCACTGGGATTACAGATGTGCACCACCACACCTGGCCACCTACTTAATTTTAAACAGTATTTAGTTGTCATTCTGGGAATTCCCCTTGACTTTCTTTTCTTAAATTCTCTGCTACTTATGCCTCCCCTTTGTTTACTCCCTCTTTTGGAAGAGTATATTTTTCGGTAACTTTCTGATAAAATGAATTTGGGAGGAAACATTCTTGAAACCTAAAATATATAAAAATATCAATATTCTGCATTCATATTTGGTTGCCAATTTGGCTGCCTAAAAGATTGTAGCTTAGAAATAATATTAATGCAAAACTGGGATGACATTATTATTTTTTCTCAGTATTGCTATTGAGAGGTCTGATGCTATTGTGATTCCTTAACTTTTTTTATGTGACCTCTTTTCTCCAAAGACACTTTTAATTAGAAACTTTCCTTTATCTTCAGCATATTGAAATTTCACAATTTATGTTCCTTCATTTGGGTATTTTTGGTAGCCCCCCTTTTTGTGGGACACTTTTTTTCTCTCGTTTTTTTTCTGTTCTGTTTCTGGACTGTTAATTTTTAAAGATGTCTGTCTTTATAAATTATTCTTTTGATTTTCTTTTCATCCTCATTTTATTTCTTTTTAAAAATTTTACTTTTGTTGGAAGCATTCCTTAATGTAGCTTTGAGTTCTTCTATAGAATTTTGTATTTTTGCCATTTTAATTTCTAAGAATCCTTTATTGATCTTTCAATGTTCTTTTGTTAAAATATACCTTGCTCTTATTTGAGATGCAAATCTTTTGATTTCTGTAGATATAAATTTTAATTTTTTGGGGGGAGGGCATAGTGCTAGAGATTGAACACATGGCCTCCTGCATGCTAGGCAAATGCTTCTGCCATTGAGCCACATACCCAGTCCCCTAAATTTTAGTTCTTAAAAATATATATTTTTTCTTCATGTCTCTAATCTCAGAAACTGAGAAGCTGAGCTCACAAGTTTGAGGCCAGCCTGGACAGCTGTGATGTAGCTCAGTGGTAGAGTACCCCTTGGGTTCAATCCCAAGTATCATAAAAAAAGTGAAAAAAATTTTCTCTTTTCCTTTAATTTTAATTTTTTTTTCTGAAAATTTCCTATTGTTAACTATGCTTTCTTTTTTATGCAAGAAGTTTTTTTTTGTTTCAAATATTTCACTGGCTAAATTAGTATACTACATGTAGTACAGATCAGCATGTACCATCTGAATGGGCAGTTTTATTTTAGGAGAAGGATCCAGAAGCCTGAACTGAGTATGCTCTGTTCCTTTTTTCAGATTAATCAATTAGATAAGTTCCTTTTTCTCCCATGGGGGAGAAGTCATTTGGAGGAGCAGAGGATGAATATTCTTCTCTTCCTTTATAAAAGTCAGTTGTATGTTAAGAATGAAGGCACTTTTGTAAGGGAACCAATGTAATATAAATAGTTGGGTATATTGGTTTTGATTATGTTGGAATAAAACTATATAGGTAGTAGAAAAATGTGTTATATAACCAATATACCCTTATAAGTTTTCAGGTATCCATTGTTTAAAATAATTTCTTATGAAGTGTAATCATTTTTTGTCTCTGCAAATTTATAGTTTGCTACTGCTTAATTTGCCAATTTTCTGATATCCAGACTTCTAGAAATCTGTATTGGCCTTTTAAAAACATTTCTATTGTTTTATGAATAATGTATAAATAAATTATGAAAATTTATGAATTTAAAAATTTCTATTTTTAGGAGTTCTAAGTTCCTATGAATTATACATCTGCTAGTTTTTGCTTAATAACAAAGTATCTCCAAACTCAATAGCATAAAATAGTCATTTATTATTGCTTATCTATCTGTGGGCCAGCTGTTTTGGGTTGAATGTGGTGGGTGGCGCTGCTGATTTCAGCTGGGCTTGCTCACATGCCAGGTGCCAATCTGGGATAAGTTGAAGTAGCTTTGCTTCACATGTCTCTCATCCTCTTTCTGGCACTAGGAAGCTATTGATTGCCTCATAGAGATGGTAGAAACATAAGAGTGTATGCAGAAGCACATGAGTCCTCTTAAGGCCTACGCTTGGGACTAGGTATATTGCTACTTTTACTTTTTTCTCTTGGCAGAAGTAAATCACATGACTGAGCCTTAATCAAAGAGCAAGAGATGTTCTCTGCCTATTTTACTGGGAGGAGCAACGAATTACAGGGCAAAGATTATTGAAAAAGGGAAGGTTGAAGATTTGAATACAGTAATGCAATTTACTACTGTTAAAAATGAATAATTTCATAAGAAAGGCATTAAAATTTAAATGGAGTAATAGGTTTTACTTGAGGTTTTTAAATTGATAATAATTACACTCAGACATAAAGGTTATTGGACAACTTTAAGAGGTTAGAAAAATCTTGATTTTCTTATTAAGTTCAACAGAATGTAACATCTTTTGTTTAGGAGATAGTACTATTTGGAAAATCTGGATAGACTTGAGATCTACATGCACAGACCTTCAATGTGTAATCCTTGATTTCCAAATCTGATTTTTTTTTTTTTTACTGTTTTTCATCTGTTACTTAATTTTCACAAAACTCTGATTTTGAGTAAAAAAAATTTCTACATTTGAAATTTAACTCATATACAGTTTTAGTTATTATTGGGGACTTGGTTTTTGTGATTAAGGATTTCTACTTGAAAGATCTCTGTTGAGAAGAAAGGAAATTAACATTTGTTTACAATTATCCTGCATATTATAACACTATAAGAGGTGGAATGAGTTCAAGGTTATGATTTCTTTAGCTGTGAAGTGATATTTCAAGTTTGTGTATGAATATCAAGAACACATTTTTCTTCTGGTTTAATTTTTAGTTAAAACAGACTTTCCCTAGTTTAACAATAGACATCTGCCAAGGAAACTGCTGAACAAGGGAGTAAAGGAAGTTGCTGCCCACTTAGGTGTCTCTCAATCTTCTGAGATAACCTGAACAAATTTTCCCTGAGTTTTCTGAAAAGTCAGGGATTTCCCCCCCCCCCCCCTTTGTCAGGCTGGGGATCTAACCCAGAGCTTTTATGCATGCTAGGCAAGAATGCTACCACCGATCTGTATCCCCACTCCAGGGATTCTTAAGTAAAAATTTTTTTTTTGTTTTTTTCTGCTTTAAAATTTCAAAAGAAAAGATAAAGACAAGAGATTGCTGTTTATATAGTAATAACAAAAGCAACAAATATACTTGTTGCTTTTTACAGATTGTAGAGTATCCAGCATTCATCCTTATTTAAAAAAATTTCAAGTTAATATAAACTTTATACTTTTTTAAATTCCCAAATTTGATTTTTATAGAATACTTCTTTATGAATCATATTTTTTCTATTCTTAAAATATAATGGTGGTTACTATCAGTTATCATAGTATATTATAATTTTCTCAAGGCTCAATGGTATATGTATGGCTGTTTGATTTTAGTCATTTCCTTAGACCTGTTATTTTTTTAACCTGCATTACAGATTTAGTGTCTTAGTTCATTTCTCCATTTCTTCTCTTTTGATTCCTCTACCCCATAATCAAGTAAATCTTTTAAAAAATCAGATCAGGAAGTTTCTTGGACTGTTAAGATAAAATACACAATCTGGCTATTCCTTGTCTGTCTTATCACTCTCCTCTTCCCACTCTCTCTGCTTCATAAACCGTGTGAGCTTTGACTTTTTTTTTTTTTTTTAAGTTATTCATAGTCTTCAAAGCTCTTTCCCAAATCTGAGGTGCTTTTATATACAATTTACTATCACTAGTGTAGCATTCTCCTTAATCTCTGCCTCATTAATTCCTAATAGTTGTTAGGTCTTGACATAAATATTACTTCTTAGAGGAGCCTGATCTGATACCCTCTTCTTCCCATCCTCCTTCACCAATTAAAATAGTTTTTTTTATCTTAAATTTTCTTGTTTTTATTATATATATAAATGATTATGTATTTGTATAATTATTTATTTCTACCTTTGAATTGTAAATTCCATGATAATAATATAAACCTTATTTTTTATTTACCACAGTTTACGCAGTAAGTAGCACAGTATTGAATAACTTCTGCTTCACATCAAATATATCATCAATTATAAAGAAAACTGCAATTTCAGTGATGTTAAAATATTAAAAAATGGGCAATATTATTATTGTATATCATCTATCATAATATGTTCTGATCTTTGAGTTGTAAAATACAAAAAATGTAATTAAATCAATACAATATGATATAACAAGCATTCTTACATGAGAATTATGAAAAAGCCAATTTCTCATTACCTGAGATCTTAAAGGCATTTAATTTTTTTGTTTGTGGTAGATTTCATTTATTAAAAAATATGAAAATGACTTTTTTGCTTAGCCGGGCAGGTAGTGAATCAGATGAATAAGAAACTGCAGACAGGTTTTACAGAACCAGAAGTGTTACAGATATTCTGTGATACCTGTGAAGCTGTTGCAAGGTTGCATCAGTGTAAGACTCCTATAATTCACCGGGATCTGAAGGTAAGAATTTTAAAATACTAAGAGTAATCTGTTCTAGACTTTGGAGTTAAAATGTTCTTGGACTGTCCTCAACTAAACTAGCCCCCCCCCCCCCCCCCCAATACACACCTTTTCTTTTGCAGTGCTGGGGATGGAACCTGGGGCCTGCCTCATCTGTGCTAGGCAAGTGCTCTACTTCTGAGCTATATCCCCAGCCCTAAACAAGGTTTTATTACTAGTACTGAGATTGGTCTCTCTGTCTCCTTACACATTTCCTGAGGTCAAGTCAAGGACCCAGCAGTAGATTTGAAATTGAGATACACATGCTCCTATTCTGCATCTCCTATTCTCAGAGTAGCCTCCTTTAAAAGGTTTCATTTGAACAAAAACATGAATGTCACTGACTTACATTGAGTGTCCCTCCACACTGTTCTCTTTCAGTTCAGTATTCCTCTTATTTTCTATATTCTATATTAAGCCTCAGGGTGTTTTCAAGAGTAGACTATAAATACATCTCTTTTCCCATTTATTTGTAATTTACTATTGTTTTCTATGATTTACTGTGATTTGTGGTGATTGTCCTTGAGGTCACTTCATTTTACCTTCTCTTGGACTCTTGACCCCTTATATTTGGTACTCCCTTGTTAAATTGAAAAAATAATTCTCCAAGGGAAATGAACATTCCTGGAGATATCATTTAGATAGATGATCGTTAGACATGTCATTTCGAACCATAAGTGTCATCTTTGATGACAGACACAAAGATTATGAATATCACTCAGGTTCCTGAGTTAGATATGTAGCTCAATTGTAGAATGATTGCCTAGCAGGTGAGAGGCCCTGGGTTCTGTCCCTAGCACTGCAAAATATAAAAACTTCCTGAAGTGTTTCATGCTTATATATTACTATGGTTACCCTTTCCCCTCATTCAAGTATGCTCACATCAGCTCAGTGAGTTATGTGCTGAGTCGCTTTGTTTATAATTGAAGTCTAAGGCTGTTACTATCTGTTCTGCCTTTTATTAGCAATTATACTTTATAAGATTTTGTGTAATTTGCTTATGAGTTATGCTTATTATTTATTGTCTATCTTCTCCTGCTAGAATGTCGCTCCTTGAAGTTAGAGCTTTTTGTTTTCTTCTCAGTGGTGAAACTGTGCATTTAAAACAGTGTCTGGTACATAGCAGAGTCTTATCAACTGTTTAATGAGTGAATGAATCCTGATTCTGATTATACAGAATTTTATAAAAGATGATTATAAAATGGTCTTAAGATAAAAGAGAATAGAAGATGTAACTTAGAATATAGGTTGTTAATCATGAAAGCATCATCCAAAAAATACTTATGGTAATAGAAGGTAATTCAAAGCAGAATTGAAATGTATTATTTCAGACTTCTGTCCCTTAATCTGGATAATTAGTATAGCTCATCTCAGTTCTTTTGAATATGTAAATTTAACATATCCTCTAGTAATTTGGTGTGGTTTTTTTTTTTTTTTTGGTGCTGTCATAACTCATTATCTTTTTGTGTACAAAACTTATAGTTTTAGTTGAGTCTTGATTTAAAATTCAGGAAACATTGTTTTAGTTAATACATTTCTGATCTCCCAGTTAAGGTACAAAGTCAGGTTTGTGTTTTTCAGTGTAATATTTTAAGTAAAAACAGTACTGCAAGTTGAGCATTCCTGCTCAGAAAATCCAAAACTTGAAATACTTCACAGTCTGAAATTTTTGGTGTGTTAACATGATGCCCCAAGTGGAAAATCATATACCTTACCACATTTGGTATACTGCAGTCAAAATTCAGGCTCATTGAAAATATTGTATAAAATTATAGTCAGACTATATGTGTAAGATGAAACATAAATGAATTTTGTTCTTAGATCTGAGTCCCATCCCTAAGGTATCTTATTATACATATGCAAATATCCCCACCTCCACAATACAAAATCTGAGACTCTTCCACTCTTAGTCATTTTAGATAAGGGATACTAAATCATATCATACTTAGCATGATATTCTCTGTAGGAGTTAATTAGAGTAGAATTTAAGTGTTTTTCATCTGCTTGTCTACAGATAGGCTGAATTTTTAAAAGAACAGAAGAAAAATTGAGGTACAGTTAAAGGCAGACTAAGGGTTTCTTGACCCCTACACAAACTATCCTGGGGTGGAGAAAGTAATTAATTGTTCTTAATAAAAGAAGTAATAGAAATAGTAAAGTATATTTTTGTTCTGGTTCATTTGTCCAGATAATTTGAAGTATCTTATGTCTCACGTCTCTATATATACTTTTGTGTGTGTGTGTGTGTGTGTGTAAATGAATGATACAGACCCTCCATTATGAAAGGATTGAAAAAAAGATAATTTTGACTTTGAAAATACTAATTATTGATTTTCTTTTATTAAGGTAGAAAATATTTTGTTAAATGATGGTGGAAATTACGTACTTTGTGACTTTGGCAGTGCCACTAATAAATTTCTTAATCCTCAAAAGGATGGAGTTAATGTAGTAGAAGAAGAAATTAAAAAGTAAGTATTTATCCTCATTATATTTTGTCTCATGTCAATTTTGGTTAACTTGAGTCTGTGACCAGTTATGTTAATGCAAACTGTAGATCTTTCATTTATAGATTTCTTAAAAAATATTTTTTTAAATTAAAAAATAATTGGTATATTAAAATTATTATTTCTTCTTTAATTAGTTATATATGCAGCAGAATGCATTTCAATTCATTGTACACAAATGGAGCACAACTCTTCATTTCTCTAGTTGTACACTATGTAGAGTCACACCACATGTGTGCAGTCATATGTATTCCTAGGGTAATGATGTTCATCTCATTGTACCACCTTTCCTTCCCATGCCCCTTCCCCTTCCCTACCTCCCCTTTGCCCAAATCAAAGTTCCTCCATTTTCCCCCAAGCTGCTCGCCCCCTACCCCTTCCTGCTTATGAGTCAGCATGTCTACTTATCAGAGAGAACATTTGGCCTTTGGTTTTTTGGGATTGGCTTACTTTGCTTAGCATGATATTCTCGAATTCCATTTATTTACCTGCAAATGCCATAATTTTATTTTCTTTTAATGCTGAGTAATATTCCATTGTGTATACGTACCACAGTTTCTTTATCCATTTGTCTGTTGAAGGGTACCTAGGTTGGTTCCACAGGTTAGCTATTGTGAATTGAGCTGCTGTGAACATTGTTATGGCTGCATCACTATAGTATACTGATTTTAAGCCCTTTGGGGATAGACTGAGGAGTGGGATAGCTGGGTCAAATGGTGGTTCCATTCCACATTTTCTAAGGCATTCCATATTGCTTTCCAGAGTGGTTGTACCAGTTTGCAGTGCCACCTGCAATGTATGAGTATACCTTTTTTTCCCACATCCTCGCCAATACTCATTATTGCTTATATTCTTGATAATTACCATTCTGACTGGAGTGAGATGAAATCTCAGTGCAGTTTACTGCCTGTTGGATATTTTATTTCTTGCTTTTACATTTTGAGGTATAGTTTAGGTTTACCTGAATTTTGCTGACTGATTCAAATTTTGTGATGAATGGAAAGCTCATTTGATGTTCTCATGTTTTGGGCTTAGTTGAGGATATATTAGGTCTTCAATTCATTCAGTTAACTATTCATTTATTCAGGGCCAACACTGTTCTTGGTGCTGGGGTGTAGTAGTGAACAACAAATCTGCTGTTATGCAGTTCATATTCTGGTTTCATAGGTCATTCCTCTGTGGTACTGTCATTCAGACTGTCTGACCAATCAGGGTAATATGGAAAAACTAATATGGTAGAGTTTTAAGATACTTCTAAAATAAAATATATAAACGCTCAAAGTGAATCTTGTCATGATATAGGAAGTCCATATTCTGATAATTCTGCCATGAGATTTGAAATATATATACACGCATATATATGTAGGTATGTATGTATATATATATATATATATACACACACACACACATATACATATACACATACATATACACACGCACACACATACATATATATATAGTACTGGGGATTGAACTCATGAGCATTAAGGGCACTGAACCACTGAGCCATATCCCCAGCCCTATTTTGTATTTTATTTAGAGATAGCTCACTGAGTTGCTTAGCGCCTCGCTTTTGCTGAGGCTAGCTTTGAACTCTAGATCCTCCTGCTTCAGCCTCCTTAGCCCCTGGGATTACAGGGTCCGCCTTTCATTATTTCCTTAATGTTAATCCTAGGCTGGAATGATATTTCATTAAAGTAATCTGTTCTCAATGGATTTGGGGTTTTTATATTTGTAAACAGTGGCAGTTGGTATTAGAAGTATACATAATATGTGTATTTAGAATTATGACAACTAGATTACTTTTAAAACAATTTTTATAAAACACTTGAACATTTGCTACATATGTAAGAAATTATATTAGCATTCATATAAACAACTCCTTAAATATATAAAGTAAATTTTTAAGAGGATAGAAGTTTTACTTTTAATATACCAGATATGGTACTATTATAGTCAAATTGTATTATTTCACATAAATTCAAGAGAAATTATTTCTAGTTCCACCATCATTAAGATTTTTATAATAAAATAAATTAGGCTTTTTGGAGATTTGTACTTGTTGAATGAAAAGTCTTTAGTTGCTTTATATTGTTTAATCTTTAATGGGTTTTTAATAAACTTTAATAAATAGTATCATTTCTATATAATGTTACTGAACTTCAAAGGTTTTTTGTAGTATCTTATAGAGAAACAATGTATCATTATTTTTAATATCTCCATTTCATTTTATTTGTTTACTGCCAGGTATACGACTCTGTCATACAGAGCCCCTGAAATGATCAACCTTTATGGAGGGAAACCCATTACTACCAAGGCTGATATCTGGGTAAGGTGAAGAAAGACTGAAATTTGGTCTAACCATATATAAAATTTGATTTTAATTGACTATTTTCCTGTTGCCTCCAAAAAGGCATTACCTAAGAGCAGACAAAACTGGTATACAAGAGAGTTTCTTACTCAGGAGAAGAAAAATACTAGAACTCTTTGATCTTCTGAATCCTCAGATGGAAAACTTATATATAAAAAAAAACAAAGAACTTACATATAACGTATCTGTTTATCATAGTAAACAGATTGTTTACTTTTTTTCGATTGAGTGGAAATTTTAGTTGGTCACATTACAGAAAAAGCTGAAAATAACTCTTTTAAGTAATGACAAAATAATTTTTCAGGTTACTTTAGGATCCTTTTAATGGAAGCTGATATGAGAAACTTTTTTTCTCTAATTCTAAACATCCCCTTTTACTGTATTGAAATTATTATTGGCATAGTTGTCTAGATTACATTCATTATTGAGAAAGATTTTGTTTTTCATAGTTGAACTTTATATTAGAATTGCAACATCTTTTTAGAATTTAAACGCTATTTTAAATGTTCATTCACTTAAACTTAATGATTATTTAGTCATATTTACTTCTAAGGAGCCTGTTGGGAATAGAGGAATATAATTCTTTGAAGTAGTTCTAGGAGTTATGAAAAAGGTCAGATTTAATTTGTTTTTAAAACATGTTCATAAAGTAGTCAATTGTAATATGCGAAATCAAATTATTATCTTCTGAATTTTTCTTCCCTGTTCTCTCCCTATTGGGATTCGAGTACCAAGCAAAATCTTAAGGGTTAGGTATTATTAGAAGGTAATAAAAAAATCATTGATATCTTTTAATTTGTTTATGTAACATATACATTCTCACTAAACAGTTAACTCTTGTGATTGTTGAATTTTAAGATATATATATATATATATATATATATATATATATATATATATATAAATAAAATTCAAGTAAAATTGCAAGTAAGTTCTGTTTAGTTAATGTAATAGTATACTGGTATATATAATTCAAATTTGATTTGCTTTCCCTAGGATTAACATTTGGCTCATTGGATGGCTTATATTAAAATTGAGGTTTATGTATAAGGTAGAAAGTAAATTAAATTGAATCTTAATTTATATAATGAAAATATTATAAGAGGTGATTGGTGTACTCATTTTTTTGGCATACTTTTGTGACTGTTCAATTTCACGTTATCTGAAATAAGTATTTTGACAGCAGTTAAACAATAGGCATCATAACTCCTATATTGAAACCATTCTTGGTTATTAAGACAAAAATATTGTTCTCCTAGCACACAATTATTATCCAGTATTTTGACACGAAGGAGGAATCCTTGTTTTGTGGTTACTTATTTTTTTGTTAAGACTTAATGCACATTTTTAATACACATTTTAATACACTTTTTTGTTAAGACTTAATACATATACAAATAAAAAACAAACATGAAAAATAATAAGAAAATAGTATCTACGGTCATATGATTGAAAAATTTAGAATTTTAATTTCCATGATGACTTTTTTTATGGTTACCTTACTTAGCTCAGGTTGAACTGAAATATGCTGCATTTTAGGTGTAAAAATATTTAATTAGGTGTGAAATAGTATTTAGGTGTGAAAAAATATTCAATTTATATTGGTTAAGAATTATATTTTTTATACTACTTCAGGATAGTGTTGACTCAGATAATTATAATGTCAAGTTAAAGTATTAACTTAGCATGTCATATTTTGCAAAAAAAAAATTTTCCTTGGAAGTTTTCTTTGTAGGTTATTTTTATTTTGAAATCTTGAATGCTGATTTTATTAAGTGTTAGAAAATTCAGTTAGAGATCCTTCATGTACCTATTAATGTAGAAACTGAAGATGGTGGTCTGCCTTCAAAATTAGGTTTCTTGTTTCCTTCCTTTTCTTTTATAATTCTCATTGTATTAAATGGAAATATCTTTGGTGTCAAACAGTTAGAATACCTCATTGTGTTCATGCTTTACAAAGCAAGTGTTCAGGTTCACATTTGTAAATTATACTAGCATTGCCAAGGTATCTGGTATTCTCAGCAATGTGTGTTCTAATATACATGAGAATTGCTAAAGATTTTATTGACATGATAAAACTCTCTGAAGTATAGATCTCCTTTGCCTTGACCATCATCTGGACAGTGGAAAGAAGATATAATTTAATGCAGATTCTACTCCTTAATACTATTTTCTTTTTTAGTGCTATTAAGGAAGTCTTATTTTTGGTTTTCTATGTACTTTTTAAACTGTCTACCTTATGGATAAATAAAAAACCAAAATAAATCTTTTTTAAGTATATTGAACTAATTATTTCTATTTAGAAATCTTTACAGTTTTGTTATACAATAACTCAGTAATGTTTTGAACCAATATGTTGAAATTTCTTTTTTTCCACATTTTTTTATTGGTGTATTATAGTTGTACATAATGATGGGATTTGTTGTTACATATTCATACATGCACACAGTATAACAATGAAATTTGGCTAATATCACTCATCAACACTTTCCCCTCCCTTCCCACCTGTCATCCTTTAAGTCCCTTTTCTTTACTGATTTCCCTGAGATCCATCTCTACCTTTCTTTTCCTTTTTCCTCTTTAGCTTCCACATATGAGAGAAGACACATGAACCTTCATGTTTTGAGTTTGACTTATTTCACTTAACATAATGGTCTCTAGTTCCATTCATTTTCCTGCAAATGAAATGACATAATTTCATTTTTTATTGTGACTAAACAAAACTCCATTGTATATGTATACCACATATTCTTTATTCATTCTTCCATTAATGGACACCTAGACTGGTTCCATAGTTTGGCTATTGTGAATTAACACTGTTGCTGTAAACATGGATATGCATGTATCACTGTGGTATGATGACTTTAATTCTTCAGGATAAATAGCTAGAAGTGGTATAGTTGGGTCATATGGTGGTTCCATGCCTAGTCTTTTGAGGAACTGCCAAATTGATTTCCGGAGTGGTTGTTAGTACAATCCCACCAACAGTGTAAAAGTATTTATTTTTTTCTCTACATCCTTTCTAGTCTTTATTATTATTTGTATAATTCTTTTTTAATATGAACACAATATCTTTATTTTACTTATTTATTTATTTTATATGGTGCTGAGAATTGAACCCAGTACCTTATAAGTATGAGGCAAGCGCTCTACCTCTGAGCTATAACCCCAGCTCCATATTGTATAATTCTTGATAACTGCCATTCTGACTGGTGTGAGATAAATCTCAGTATAGTTTTGATTTGGTTTTTCTTAATTGCTACTGATATTGAACATCTTTTCATGTAATTGCCATTAGTATTTATTCTTTTGGGAAGAAAAAGAAATTCATTTGTCTTAATTGGATTATTTGATAGTTTTTGGTGTTAAACTTTTTTGAGTTTTTTATATATTCTAGATATTAGCACTCTGTCAGAAGAATAGTTAGCAAAGATTTTCTCCCATTCTATAGGTTCTCTCTTCACATTCCTAATTGTTTTCTTTGCTGTGCAGAAGGTGTTTAACTTGATGTCATCCCGTTTATTAACTCTTGATATTATTTCCTGATCTTTAGGGGTCTCTTTTTTCCTTCTCTTGCCTAATTGTTCTGGCTAGAATTTTTAGCAGTATATTAAATAGGAGTGATGAGAGTGGACATCTTTGTATTGTCACAGATTTTAAAGTAAATACTTTCAATTTTTTTCCCATTTACTATGAGGTTGACTTTGGGCATTTATGATGGGCATTTATATAAGCTTTATGATGTTGAGGTAGATTTCTTCAATCCCTAGTTTCTTCAGTGTGTTTGTCATGAATGGGTGCTAAATTTTATTAAAGGCCTTTGCATTAAACTTATTATATTTATTGATTAGTGTAGATTAAACCATCCTTACATCTTTGGAATAAAACCAACTTGATCATGGTGTACAATCTTAATATGTTGTTGAACATGATTTACTAATATTAAGTATTTTTGCATCTAAGTTCATCAGGGATATTGTTCTGTAGTTTTCTGTCCTTGATGTGTCCTTATCTGGTTTTGATATGAGTAAGATACTGGCTTCATAGAATGAATGTGGAAGTGTTCCATCCCTTTCTATTTCATGGAATAATTTGAGGAGTATTGACATTAGTTCTTCTTTAAAGGTTTTGTAGAATTCTGCTGAGAATCTGTCTGGTCCTGGACTTTGGTTTGTTGGAAGGGTTTTTATTACTGCTCTATCTCATTATGAGTTATTGGTCTGTTTAGGTTTTCTATGTCCTCTTGATGTAGTTTTGGCAGATTGTATTCATCTAGAAAAATATCCATTTCTTCTAGGTTTTCAATGATCCTCTGTATTTCTGTGAGGTCTGTGGTGTTTTCCTTTTTTATTTCTAATTTTATTAATTTGGGTTTTTTTCTCTTATGTTTTGGTTAGTTTGGCTAAGGGCTTATCAATCTTATTTTCAAAGAACCAATTCTTTGTTTCACTGATGCTTTGTCTTGTTTTTTTATTCTCAGGTTGATTGATTTGCCTTTGATTTAATTATTTCCTTTTACTAGTTTTGGAATTGGTTCCTCTCTTTTAAGGGACTTTGAGATATATCAGTAGGTTCACATTTTCTTAAGTAGGTACTCATAGCTATAAACCTTCCTCTTGGAATTGCCTTCATAGTGTCATATTTTTTAACACTATTCTTATTTGAGTCTAAAGAGTTTTTTAATTTTTAGTTTTGTTGTGTTGATTTCTAATTTATTCCATTGTGATCTGTTAAGATGCAAGGAATTATATTAATTTTTCTTTGTATTTGGTAAGAATTGCTTTGTGGCGTAAAATATGTTCAACCAATATATTGAAATTTCTAGAGCTTTTAACCTTTTTTCATTAGAATACTGTTGGTATAGTGAAAATGTTTTATAAATTAATATTGTTAAACTCAAAAGGTGTTTCTATATAATGCCATCTTCATAGCAGTTAAGTAATTTGTATATTTGTTGCTTAGTTTGTGCTTTTTTAGGTAGATATGTGGGGGGAAATCCAACAAAGGGAATCTTATTTGCTACTTTATAGATATAAGGCCAGACTTATACAATTAGCTTAGAATAGGAAATGCCCCTGTCATTCTTAATTAAGGCTTGGAGGTGACACTTTTTATGATGGTTATGATTTTTGGAGCCAGAAATCTTTTTTCTTTTTAAAATATTTCTTGGGTTTGAGAGGAGCTGCTGTTCTAGACACAATTTGTGTTTTAATTTTGCCTTTATTGTCAGTAAATAGATTCGTTGGTCTGGTGATATTTGTGAATATCACCAGATATTGGTGATATCTTGCAAGCTATGCAGACATAATCATAAATTTGTTTTTAATATTGCAAATATAATTGGTATAAGATTCAATAAACTACACAGAAATAGAGATCTAATTTCTATAGTATGAAATAATGACATAGGTACCTAGTAAATAATCAATAAAATTAATTGATGACTGTTAAGTTTGCAGTGGCTAACATGTATTTGGAATCCTAAGATTTAAAATTCTGTTTTATAGTGAAATTAAAAAAAGTTTCTGTTAGAGCTTTGTGCTTACTTTCTTGGTTATAGCTGTAGTTATATTTATATTTTTCCTTGTGGAAGAAACAGTAGATTTAATATTAAAAATGTATGTTTTTTCCCAAAAAAGGAATCGGCTACGTCAAATTTTAAGTTATATCATTCATGATCTAGAGCAGTTTAACCAATTTGTCACAGGTGTAAAAGAAAAACACGGAGATGATTAAGTTAAATGTCTTTTAAAAAGAAGTAGAATGCATTAACTTGTTTAAGCAATAATTTGTGGAAAGATTGATTCAATATGGAAGCATTAGAGTTTTTATTTTTTAAATAACATTCAATATTTGGTTTTGAGCTGTTTTAATATTTTGGGGTTGATAATTGAGCTGTAATAATGTTCATGCTTCTTTTTTTTTGCAGGCCCTGGGATGTTTACTATATAAACTTTGTTTCTTCACTCTTCCTTTTGGTGATAGTCAGGTTGCTATCTGTGATGGCAGCTTTACCATCCCAGATAATTCTCGCTACTCCCACAACATACATTGCTTAATAAGTAAGTACTTGGAAAAATATGTGAAAAAATTATTATTTTTTTTTTAGTATCCTGTTATTTACATACTTTTGCTTAAACCTTGCCTTTTAATTTCATGTGTTTTGATTTTGTGAAACTGTAGTATAAAGAAAAAGTACCTAAAATATGTTAATATGACTTTTATAGGAATGAAAGCAGTGTAACTAACTATTGATTAATATGAGGATATATTTTTAAGCCCATAGGTAAGGTTTTAGTAGCATACAACAGAAATTATATGATTAAGGCAACTGGAATTTTGGGGAGCACTTACATTTGTTTAGTTTCTATACTTTTGAAATCAGTTATCCAGAGCTATTGATACTTTAGTTGAAAACATTACTAATTTTAGATTGTAGTTTATTTTGCCACCTTTTATAAATACCTATACTTTATTAATGTATAGGTAAATACAAAGCAACCAAGGAATATCAGAAAGGTGCAGGCCTTCCATTCCAAAAGAATACTTCAGTTTTTTTTCTAGCTGCTTTTAAGATTTTTTCCTTCCCTTTAGATAGATATTGTTTTTTAACATTTAATATATGTACATGGTAAAAATTTGGGAAAAGATACTGTAAGATACATGCATTTTTAGATTGCATGATACAGATAGAGTTCAATTCAGTAAAAAAAAAATATGTGGGAATAGAAAAATTTGTTAGCCATTTTTGGATAAAAAAATAAAGCTGGATCTATACCTAATTTTTAAAGCTAAAATTTTATGCCAGTTAAAGACATGTATAAAAAAATAAAACAAATATTCTTATAAAAATAGGTAGGAAATTTATTTATAAGATTAGAATTTGCAACTAGTATACCAGGTAATCAATCCCTTAGGAACTATAAAACACTAATCCACATTATCAGACTCATGAACACCAGCATAGAATTAAATGATAAACTGCAAATAATATTTGTTACTAATGATAAATGATTGACAGATGTTATTATAATTCAAGAAGAAAAGAGTAGCCTGATGTGGTGGCATACCTGTGATCCCAAGTACTTGGGAAACCAAGACAGGAGGATTGGGTGTTAAAGCACAGTCTTTAACAATTTAGTAAACCCTGTGTTAAAACAAAAAATAAAAGAGAGGGGGTATATAGTTCAGTGACAAAGTACCCTGGGTTCAGTCCTCAGTACCAGGGAGTTAAAAAAAAAAAAAAAAAGTTTAGAAGAAAAAGGAACATAAGAAAAACTCTAGTCTAACTTTGCAAATGTATTTAAAACAGTCGTTCATTTCTGTAATGTGATCATTTTTATATGTGTTGGAAATTGGAGAATTATGTCAGTTTAATACAAAAATTACTTTGTGTCACATGAAATGTTTTTTCTAGGCAAAGGGAACCAGAATAATGGAGTGAGAAAGGAAGTTTAACTTTCAGAGGAAAGGAAATAGCTAAAGCTTGGTGGCTGCATTGCTGGCATGAATATTTTTGCTCTGTTTGGAGAACATTAAATATGAGTGCTTATACTTGGGTTTTTTCCCCCAGAGAATTGTATCTTTATTTTATGTGACTCTCTACATCTGAATGACCACCTACTTAATAGCCTCAAGGCTTTACTTTTATGTTCACTGGTTGAGCACCTGTCAGCATTGTTTTGTTGTGCTTTATATGCTTGAGGCAGCCTCCAACCAAGTTGAGTACTTGTCTGTGCATTACAAATTACCTTCATGGGTACCATTTAATAGTTTTTGTCAGCCCTTTAGTGTCAGAGTTAAATAGTTTTTAAATAGCCCACCCCAATTGTTTTTCCCATGAGTCCTGTTTTTGGCATGTCATTTTGCAAAACTTGAATGTCTTTTATAAAACATTCCTTTAGAGTAAAACATACCTTTAGAATACATTTAAATAAACATTGGATCCTTGACCTTCCCTATCTCATCTAGTTACTTTTTTACTTTTTGTCCAAAGTTTAAAGCATCAAAAGCATTTGAGGGATTTAATTATTGCATGCCCTGACTATTTACTTTTTTGTAAATAGTTTTAGCCATTATGTTTTAGTAATAGTTGAATTTAAGATGTTTAGTGGGAATCTCTGAATGTTCCCATAGAATAAAATTGTATGAGACTGGCAGTTTATACACTGATACATAATTTATTACTAAAATCTTATTATAGCATATTTGCCCCCTCCCCATATATATGTGTGTGGGTATGTGCTTATGTAATGGGAAGGTGAACAAGATAAATACTATTGATAATTTTAGGCTGTAATTGGAATTTAGTTAATTGATACTTTATATCAGATACTTCATTATCAGTAAGTATGCAGATTTTAGTTTTTATCATTTCTAGTACAAATTTGTGCCCAAAGTGAAAAGCATGTGAAAACTAGCAAAATCCTGGTATCCCTCAAAATAGGTGCTAAAATAAATACAACCCCAATAGATGTACTGATAAAAGCTAAAATAAAAAATTATTTATTATGGGAATTTAAAATATTATAAACAAGTATTGATAGGACAGTGCATAAGTTTTTATTTTACCTGTCATTCAGCTTCAGTGATTTATCAAATCATGGCCAATCTTGTTTCATATACACCCTCATCCATTTTCCTATATTATTTAAAAACAAAAAGACATTTTAATGTACTTGAAAAATAAAGATAAGGTTTTCAATCATTGGCACTAGGATTACTACTTGGGGAGTTGTAGAGGAAGGGTTTTGATCAATAACGTTTAAGGGACAGTTACCAATACTATCCCGAATATATGTCTTGGAATTATTTGTAGTACCACTTAGTGTCTTGTTTATGATCAGATGTATTTATTATCAGCTGTTAAACATAGTCTCATTTCAGTAGTATATAAAATAAGTTATGTAGGTCACATATACATAACATATAAGTTTCTATAATAATCTCCATAGGTTAACAGATAAATATAGTAAGTTAATGCTGAAAATATTTATAGTTGCAAAATAGTTATATTTTTATAGTTGCAGAGTATATGTTTTTCAGAAAAATTTAAAAAGAATAGACTGGGTGTTTTTTTCAGTAAATTATAGTCAGTATAATAAGAAACTGTGGGTTAGGGACAAGTGCCCTTATGGAAGGAAAAAATTCAAAAACTTTTAAGCAGGAAAGTGCTTTTGAGACTTATAACCAAAGTATTTTTCCTTTAAATTTGTTGAGCTGTTGGACTAGAGATGCTAGTTTATCTTTGATCAGAACTAGGCATGGATCCATTGCTTCATGTAACTTGAATGGTAACTACTTCATCTTTGGCTTGGATCCTTGATTAAAACATAGCTTGGCTGCTGCTACAGCAGCAGCAGTTCCTTTAGCTGCTGTTTTTGTTGGAATGCACAGGGATGTTGTACTTTCCTATGCAATATTAGTATAAACATCATTCATTTGCTGCAGATAAGTGTTTTTTAATAGGATATGTATGATAATATCAGTGGGAAATATTGTGGTGGTTTAATAATATATTACGGTCAATGCTAAGACTGTTTTGTGTTGTATTAGTAGTGTTTATGTCAATAGAAAGAATCACAATATTAAGATGAACAGAGAACTATTTCATATCTATGTAGCCAAGTTTTAAAAAAGTCGATTTTATATTGGTAATAGAGTCAGTGGTAATTGGTCTTGTAATGATTTACACGATCATTTTAAGTTGAGTAAACAAGGTATTTTCTACATTCTCTGCTATTTTTGTTTTAAATGTAATCCAGTTTTGCTTTTAGATAAACTGAGCATATATGTTCGTTAATGCATTCCTTCTTTGTAAATATATTTCTTGTAAATGATATGGTTTAATTGCTATCAAATAGGAGTTCATAAAACACTAGACTTGAGGTTTAATTATTATGAGAGAAAACAGTTTTGGACAAAGTATTTGAAAATTGAAGCTCTCACTCTTGATAGATATGCCCCATTGTTTAGCTGGATTAGAGCTTATATCTCTGCATTTTTAGATTATATCATTCGGTGGTCTAGTGATACATTTTATATTTCTCTTGAAAGAGTTCAAGAAATTATATTTAAATACTAAGTGATGGCTTATTATTATTATTTTTTAATGGCTAGCACTACTCAACTTAAAAATATTTAGAGATAAAAATGTAGCTATTTTACCTGGGTGTTGCGGGAATGATTATTAGTCTTTTCATACTTTTATTTGTTTTTGGTACTGGGAAGTGAACCCCCAGGGGTTCTTAACTACTGAGCCAAATCCCAGCCCTATTTATTTTTTTAAATTTTGAAATAGGGTCTCACTAAGTTGCTTAGGGCCTTGCTAAGTTGCTGAGGCTGGCTTTGAACTTGCGATCCTTCTGCCTCAGCCTCCCAAGCCACTGAAATTAAAATTGTGTGCCACATACCAAGCTCATAATTTTGAGTTTAGAATCAAATTAGAGATAGGCACAGGATTTCATCAGCTAAAACTGTCAACTTTAGTACAGGTTGAATATCCCTTTTTTGAAAATCCAAAATCTGAAAGATTTGACTTGGTGTCACTGTGGTAAATTCCATACAAACTCATGTCACCAGTTGCAGTCAAAATGCAGGTTTTGTAAAAGTATAAAATTTTCTTAAGGAGACACACACACACACACACACACACTTTATGAAACACAGGAGAATTTTTGTGTTTAGACTTAGGTCCCATTCCTGAGATGGTTCCTGGTATGTATATAAATATTCTAAAATACAAAAACTGAAAAATCAGAAACACTGCTTCCAAGCATTTCAAATAATGAGTTTCAACCTGGATTGATAAAATCTGTATCTAAAGCCAGATAGGCTTGTTCTGCACCCAACCCCTAGATTTACCTGCACTCAGTCATAGGCAATGCTATAAAGACACAGATTCTTCCTCAGAGGCAAGGCACTTTTAAAACATAATTTAGAAGAGAGCATGTATGTTCTGAGAATATCCTCATGTGAAAGAAGGAGTATCAGAGATTAACACATACAAGCATTTAATTCTTTTTTTGTAGTGTAATTATACAAGTCATTATATTTTCCGTAGGGAAATGAGTTATAATAGTAGAGAGAACTCATAATCCTAAACTCAAAGTTTTGTGGTTTCAAACTTTTTTGACTGATCCAATGTAAAAAAACACATGAGCTGAATCAAGTTTCATGAAATGTTGCTTGTACTCGGCACACTAATGTACCCTAATATTTTCTGTCTTAATTCATTAGATACAACACATGACCTTTTGAATTGAATTTATGTCACATAAATGGGATCAGTATAGTTAAACAAAAGTGGCTCAAGCAGATGTGTATTCCCAATCAAAACATGAGTCCTGGGAATTGGAGGTCCTTTTATTTGCTTATAAGATAACCTTTGTTCTATCTTCACTCTAGTCTGGCTATCTAATCTTTAAAGGATATGATATTATGCTTAACTTTAAAGATAGAAGTACTTATACCAGTATTGGTTAGAACATAAAATCTCAAATTTATTCTTTCTCCTCAATATTTCTCATCTATTGTGAAAGAAAAAAAAAATACAGGATTACCTAAAGGACCATTCTTTTTCTCCAGATACTTAAAAAGGTTTTTTTTGGATTTAGCCAGATCCCCAGGGAAGTGTATTCCTATACCAGTTTTCTACCCTTGTAGAATTTCTTAGGTGTTAAGCCACTAGACCACACTGGAAGAGTGTGTAACCAAATGTCACTCATTGCAGTTCATTAAGGATGTTGTTCATTCTTTGTGATCATCTTAAGAATCTTGACTTGAAGGAGAATTTGCTCTTTTGTGTTAGGAATACTGTTTTTCTTTCTTATCTGTTTTTTTTTGTGTGTGTGTGTGTGTGTGTGTGTGTGTGTTAGGGATACTGATTCATGTAATAGATCATGTTGCCCTTTTATATTGACAGCTATATAGTGAAAATTTTGAGCCTACATTTTCTTTGCTGACCTCATTATGCTGTCCCTCTCATCTCCCCCCAGTGAATTACTTTTCTATTAGCCCTAATTTTCTTGTATATGTAAAAAATTTTATATTCTATATGCTATTTCAAGTTTTTATAATAAATATTTATAATTAGCTATTGTTAAAACTAAACTTTAAAAGCCAAATTAACTTGTTAGAATAGAAAAATAAGATTATATTATTATAAATTTGATAGTTTTTGTGATTTGGTTGTTTTTAAAAATTATATTAATCAACACTTATTGTTAAAAGTATGTTTAGCTTTATTTTACATAATTAAATTAACTTTATGCACTGTTGCTTTTAAAACAATATTTTTGGGTATTAATATAAAATGCATTTGGGGAATAAATAAACCTTGTAAATCCCTCAGATCTTTTTGGTATGAGGTTGACTACAAACTACCAAGTATTTGAATTAAAATGTTTTTAGTTATTTCAATCTAACAATGGCGATATATCATAAAGGATAAGTTTCATCAGTAGTATGTCAGCATTTTAATTACATAAAATCATATTCTATTTAGAGCTTTTTAATTTTTAATTTTCTTTTTTCATTCTTTTTTTTTTTTTTTTGTGCAGGGGCCATGCTAACATTCTCTGTATTGTTCCAATTTTAGTATATATACTGCTGAAGCAAGCACAGCTTTTGTATTTTTTAGACCAGTCTCAAAATTTCTGAAATAAATTTTCAAGTTTTGAGTTCAATGTCACTTGCCATACAACTGTGTTTTTTTGTTTAGCTGAAATAAGTGTATCATGTTGGAGATACATTATAATTTTTGTTGAAAATATTATATTTGAAGGGAAAATTTAATTATTGTAAGTTGTTATTTAAGTGATTTATATACTTAGATCTCTTTATACATTATTAACATGTTTCAAAATATCTAAATGCCTTAAATTTTACATTTTAAATACTTAAAAAATGATCTAAACATTCTAAAAACTGAGAATTATTTAATGAAACAGGTTTAGTTGTAAAAATGTCTTAATAAAATATGAATTTTTCAGTTATAGAATTGAATAAAAATGTCAACCTTATTGTGAAATTTGGAATTAAAATTAATTCAAGAAATGGACAAGAGATAGTGACCATTTTAGTTAGAGAAAAGGTCTCTGATATTTCAAACATTGCCTAAAGTTAATATAAAATTTGTTTGTGATAAAACCATAAGACTCTGTTCATATTTCTGAACATGATATAGATAGCATGTTTAAATACAGAATTCTAGTGATCGTTGTTAGTATATATTAAAAGCATGTTTTTGGAAAACTATAGTGTCAACCCTGTGCTACTTTATTAAATGTACACAATGTAACCTTTCTCAATGATTTAGGATTATTTCAAGGTAGAGGAATTTTAGATAATAATGAGAATTATTTCAAGTGGAATTATTTTGAAAGCCTCATCTTCCCTTTACCTCCATGTCCCTGGAATTTATCTTGAATAATTCTCCAATATTAATTTATGTTGTGTGTTACTTTCTCAACAGAATGATCATGTAGGTCAGTCATACTTCTGGTAAATAGTTGTTCAATGACTTCTCTAATCTATCTTTTAGTTTGGAATAATGTTTTTAAGTTCACATATAAAATAGCAATCTGTCTGTTTCCTATAAACATTAACAAAGTTTGCTAGAATCATCCCTGTTCTTAGAATGGAACAGAATTATACTTATAATATGCCCCTAAGTATCATCTATATTCAGTAAAATTTAACATTTTGATATATTCTTACAGGGTTCATGCTTGAACCAGATCCAGAGCATAGACCTGATATATTTCAAGTGTCCTATTTTGCATTTAAATTTGCCAAAAAGGATTGTCCGATCTCCAATATCAATGTAAGTAGTTTCTGAAGTAGGATATGAATTGAAAATACATTTTATCATGTGTGGAGATACGTGTGTTTGTGTATGTGTGTGTATACACTTTGAGTACTTGTTTTATGACAAGTGATCTGCTACTGTGTTTGTGAGTATAGTTTTTGTATAAAGCCACATTTCTGAAACTATGTCCTGAGGTGTCCTGGAGAACTGCAGCAAACTCAAGAGGATATTTTGCATTTTCAAGGGAACACAATGACATTTGTCTGACATAGCACAGACTTCTTTTATCAAGTTGTTTAAGCTTAACCATTTAATAAACAGACACTAAGTGCTCTTTTAAAGACAAAAATTTGGGAAAGTTGGTTGTGAAAAGTAGATGCATGGTAAACGGAGAGACCTGAATTCAATTCTGTTGTTTTTTTGGGGAGGTTACCTAATATACATTTTTTTTCGTCTGTAAAGCAAGATAGTAATTACAAAGATTACAACTAATGTAAAACCTAGTGCTGAGTCCATGGAAAGAGCTTATATGGAAATAGCGCATATTGTTTGAAGTTTTATTCACTATGTGCACACTACATTAACTTCAGATAAATGATGTATGACAAGTCTCTGGTAATTTTAATAAGGTTGCTAGTTGTTACTGATTTTAAGCCGTTTTTAACTTTATAAAGAACATTCTGGCCTGATTTGCTTGTACATGTTTCCCTTATGTATAATTTAATCTACCTATGAAGAAAAAATGAAGGAATGTGGTACCTTTCCTTTTTTGTTTTTTAAGGCCCTTAATGTATCAAATGTAATGTTTTCTATGTTGAAGCTGAAATCATGCAGTTCTAACATTCAATAAAGAAAATAGTTTTATTTGAAATTTTACTATGGATTTTTAGCTCTCCATTCATCTAATATTTACTGATTTCTGTTGTGATCCAAACATGGGGCGTAAACACTAGTGAAGCCTTCTGTCTTCATTTTCTAGATCTTATGCTGAGTGTCATGAAAATTATCTGTAGTATTTGTAAACACTTTTTTACACTTATTTACTTCTTTTTCTTTTTTTAAAATTTTTTATTTATATATAACAGTGGAATGCATTATAATTCTTATTACATATATAGAGCACAACTTTTCATATCTCTGGTTGTATACATAGTGTATTCACACCAATTCGTGTCTTCATACATGTACTTTGAATAATAATGATCATCACATTCAACCATCATTAATTACCCCATGCCCCCTCCCTTCCCCTATATACTTCTTTTTCTGAAGTACAAAATAATCTTTGATTTATAATATTTGTAGTATAATCTTTATTTTTACCCAAATGACATTTGTATAACATGTAGTGATATTTGCAGATTATATCTGGGAAATATAATGTGGATAATTTGGGATGTGAAAATAAATGGTATCTCATACAAAGTATTTTGTGTTGTTTTGTTTTGTTTTTGAGATACTGGGGATTAAACCCAGGGCCTTAGCTGATAGGCAAGTGCTCTACCACTAAGCTACATCCCAGCCCTCACAAACAGCATAAGTTCAATAATATGTCCATAGCTTAAAAAACAAACTTGTTAAAATTAAAAACCAAAATGAAAATTTTTGTTTTTGTTTTTTTCTTTCAAGAACTCTTCTGTTCCTTCAGCTCTTCCTGAACCATTGACCGCTAGTGAAGCAGCTGCTAGAAAAAGCCAAACAAAAGCCAGGTAGGCAAAACTATGTTTGCTGAAATGAAAAAGGCATTTTGGTGGGGGTGGGGGAAGCTACAGTTCTTATTTAAATTTTAGCAAATGTCATTGATTAAATGTCATCCTCCCACAAAAAAAAAAAGGGCGTGTTACTTATTGCATGTGGTGTAGATAACAAGTACAAAATAAGGTTTAAAATCTTATATCCAGGATTTGATATCGCTCTTACCTGAACTGTCCACTCTCATTAATAAATATGTGAATTTTTAACTGATGATGCTACGGTGGGTCTTTTTTGGGGGGATGGGTGGTGAGATCATTATCTTCATAACATGACAGTCCTAATTTAGGACATTTTATGTTTCAAGTTGGTAGCTAATATGCTTTTTAAAATACTTAAATATAAAATTTATAGGCAACTAGAAAATATATGTATTTTGTAGAATTTATAGTGGGTGGTTATAACTGTTAACATGTTGTAAGACTGTTAAAGTATTATGTTTTGAAATGTATTTTTAAATTGTTTACTGCATTTATAAGTTTAAAATATATTGTGTAGATTAAGAGCTGAAACTGTTAGTGATGATATTTTCTCTGCTTTTTATTTTAACTTAAAAGTTAATAAGCAGGACTCTTAGGTTATCAGACAGGTATAATATTGCATTTGGGGAGTTTTCTTAGTCATAGCTTTTTGTATTGTTCTCACTTAGTTAAATTATTTGACATAAAATACAAAAATATATTTGTTAAATATCCTTTACATAAAAGGCATAGATATTGGAAATGTAAAGAAAAATAAGCAGTTTTTATTTCCAAGAATTTCTAATTGTAAACAGTTAGTTGTAAACCGATGGATAGCAGAACATTCTGAGAGTAGGGAGGAAGGGAAAGACTGGGAGCTGGGAGAATAAGAGCACAAAAGGAATGCTTTCCCTGGGGGTGGGCCTTTCCTTGAAGAATGAGTAGTCAGTCACCTGAAGGGGTGAGAGTGCAAATAAAACAGACAACTGAGGCTAGAAGAATGGCTCTTATGACACTACAAGGATGGAGAATAAGAGAACAGATTCAGGAGTGGTGGGGAATGAATGCATTGGTAGGTAAATGTCAGTCATAAGCAACTTTGTTTATATGTCATGGCTGAGAATTTTGGATTTTGGCCTTTCATCCTCCAGTCAACTCTGTTGTTTGGCACTTGGTTGTAAGATAGGTTGTGTGATTTGTTACTTAGAAATGTCAAAGTATCATTCATGAATGGCTTTTTTTTTTTTTTTTTAAATATGGCACCCTAAAAATATATTCACTCATTTGAATTTCAAAATATTCTCTGGAGGGAGATGAAGGAATGAATATAGCTAATTCATAGAAATCCAGTATGACCACCAGTCTGTCTTATCTATAATGTAGCTTTAATGAGCAGCCGTTGTTATAGTTGAGTGGTAATTATGAATTAAGACTGGTCAGTTGGATTTTATTGTCACTTTAAAAATTTATTAATAATTAAGAAAATATCAATAATTAAATCCTTAGGAAGGTAGGTACAAATTTTTAAAGAAACGAGTCAAATGAAGAGTGATGATTTGAATATCTTTTTGTTATGACATAAAAGTTATAGCTATATTACAAGCAAATGAAATAATGCCATTAAAATGTGTAGTATTTAACCTGTTTTAAACATTATGCAATGTATACACATATTGAAATGTAACTTGGTAATCCATTAAAATATATTTTTATGTTTATATATCATTTAAAAATTGCTATGTTTTTTATAGTATGGTGAATCTGTTCATTATACATATCAAAATATAAGGTTCATTGGTGCTTATTGGTCATTAAGATAAATTTACTCTTAATGAAAAACTTAAAATCTAAAGTATACAAAGCTTAATATTAAAATTTAGATTTTTTTTTACGTAAACGTCATATTTTGGGGAGAGGAATCTTAATTTTATTTTTGCTGAGGTTTTAAATGCTAGGCAAGTGCTCTAACAATGAACTACATTCCCAGCCCAGGGAAAAGAATCTTTAAATAAGCTTTTATAGGTGTTAGTAGCCATCTGCCCTGTCTTTAGTCTGTGACCCTCTTTGCTTTACTTCTCAGAAGCTCCCTTCTGCCTCCCCAAACTTGGCATGTGCTCTTGGGACTGCTAAACATATAAAAGTCATATGACACGTATACCTCAAAGATGGAAATGCTTCCTCTCTCGGCAGATGGAAACATTGAAGCAGGAAAGAGAGTCTGCTTTTGGAAGATTGTTCAGGTGATAGTGAGGAAGAAAGAAAAGAAGGGAAGCAGAGGAAACAGCACTGTGACTGTTGTAATAGTACAAGTGAGTCAGTGTAGCAGGGGCAGTGCAGTAATTACTTTCTTTTTTTTTGTGTCTTCATTTTGACTAATTTGCTTTGGCATTTTCTTCCTATTCACACAGAATGCTATTTCTTTTTCAGAGTTTGATAAGATAAAATTTATTTTAAAAATTTAATCTCTAATTCCTACTTGAAGTCATTTTTAGTCAAATTAAAGGTGGAATTATCCTTTATGCAACTCTTGGCAGTACTGTTTTCGCATTGATCACTTTCACTGTCTTATATTTTGTTGTGTTTTCACCAACATATAACATACCTTTCTAAGTGTTTTGCTGAATATTGGTCATTTATTTTATTGATAAAATAAATTGTGAGACATTAGATTGTAGAAATAATTCAGACTATTAATAAGCTTTTCAGAGGTTCTACCATGCTTTATTTGTGTTACGCCTCTCTAAAGAGTGGTTTAGATCAGGAATATGGCAAACTCAAGTTTGGTCTACATTACTCACTTAAGAAATAAATGGAGAGTTAGACAGAAAGATTATGTATTTTTCCCAAATTTCTTGAGATTAGGGAGTGTAAGATTGATTTTAGTGTTAAATCCCATAATTTGAACTCATAAGTATTTCATTATAAAAATGACATAATTGATTATATGTAAAAATGATCTTTTATTACCTTGGTTCAGTTTTCATATGACACGTATCATACCCATCCCTTCTAATTAAACTAAGTGTTATTTTTAGAAGATAGCACCAATATAATACATTTCTATAGTTTTCCAAATTTTTGATTCAATTTTATTTTCTTTGCTCTTGGAAAGATAGCTGTTAACAGGGCTCCCTCTTGTGGTATGTAGAGATATTAGGAAATAGCTGTAACTTGTGCAGTTGTAGATTGGGTTTCTTCAACTGCAGTAACTCTGTGCTTTCATGTGTAGTTAGAATTTTTAAGTATTAAATTACTTAAAACGTGTTAAAGAATTTAGTACAGATATTTTATGGAAAATCCTTTTGGAAAGAGAATATCTGGCCTTATTAAAATGTTTTTGAGTTTTTATACTGAATTTTTAGAAAACAAAGTTGATAATCATATAAATAAAGATTTTACTTGACTTTTTCAAGGAAAAAAAGTAAATGTCTGTCTTCTCATATCTATTGTCTCTTGTTTTCAAAATTGTGCTTACCTCTTGTCCACCCACATCTGAAGAACTAAACTAACTCCTAGAAGCAAAAGTTTTATATAGTTTCCATTTAGAGTTATAAGTAAAGCAAACTTGAAGATTAAAGAAGTTGAATGTGAGCAGGGTCTCCACTTGTTGGAAGTGTTGGCTTCTTTTGTTTTATATGCTCTAGGGTGTAGTCTTTTCTTTCTTACCCTTGAGTCCAGGCTAGGGAAGATTATTTCTTGTTTCTCTTCAAAGAGTTGGCTCGTGATTTTGTCAAAAACATTATAAGAAGGTTTCTGTTTTGTTTTCCTTTCAATCTCATTTCATCTCCTTAACAGTAATCTTTGGGAGTGTACTCCTTCTGCCAGTTTCAGCTGCAGACCTTGATGGTAGTGTACTATTTTCTTTATTTACTTTCCTGGCTTCACTAAAAACGTAGTCTTTGGGAGTTAGATTTAGGAAGAAGCCAAGAGGACTGACATGATCATCTGTAATAATTAAATGCATCTGCTGAAGTAGATACTTTACAGAAAAAAATAGTAAGAAATAAGCCCAATATTTGTAATAAAATGTGTTCTTCTATTTTAGAATAACAGATATCATTGGACCAACAGAAACCTCAATTGCACCAAGACAAAGACCAAAGGCCAACTCTACTACTGCCACTCCCAGTGTACTGACCATTCAAAGTTCAGCAACCCCTGTTAAAGTCCCTGCTCCTGGTGAATTTGGTAACCACAGACCAAAAGGTAATGCAGCTTTCATAGTCAATGGAAATAAACCTTAGATGGTTTGATTTTCAAGAGGCATAAATTACCAGTAAAAAAGTAGATAATGATACTTCAAAAAACTTTGTGCTGATATCTAATAGACTCAATTACTTTTCTTAAGGTTTTCTGAAGGCAAAGAAAAGTTACTGACAATGTAAAAGTATAATCTGAAAAGCTCAAAATTTTCCTTGATTCTAATACAAACTCTTATCCCTAGAGATAGGTTTGGCATTGATAATAAAGTTCAAGAGTATAGGGAGTTCTGTGTTGTATTGGAAAGGAGGTGGTTGAATCTCTGGTCTTAGAAAGCTATGTATCTTTCTTTGCTTTGAATTTAGAGCCTTGGTGAAGGAACCATGTGCACATTGCAACATAAGAACTGGTATTTTAGTTTGATTTTCAGAATTGTTTTTCTAATCTAAAACATCTCCTAAGTATTTTGGTAGTGTGGTACTTAAAACAGTTTTTCTCACTAAGGAAATATTCCTGACTGATGAAGTACATTTAATCTTAATCTCTCAAGGGTCTGGGGATATAAAGAAGACTTATCTCAAAGATAACTCCAGTTTACACTTCCATTTTATAACAAGCTTGTGTTTTGTTTTTAAATGTTAAATGTTTTCATTTAGAATACTCTCAATGGTTCAGAGCCTGAATTTTGAATGAATCTATGTTGAGTCTTATTTCTCTCATTTTCTTTAGTAATATATCTTATAAAAATACTAGTATTTATAGGATTATTAGAAGGCTTAAATGACTGGTTAATGTAATGCCTGGTATAGAATATGCCCTTAAGAAATATTAATCATTAGACACTCTTATTACTAGTAAGTCAAATATATGGTGAGGGAAGATAATGTTTATTTTTATATTACCTGGCATATTGCTACATATCTATGTGGTAATCAGGTACACCAATTAGAGTGGTGTTCTATGGGAAAGGGAAGAAATGTTCATTCACATTTCACCATTTCTTAGCCTCACTGTTGTTCTCTTGTGTAAAATGAGGACAGCAACTATTGTTCCTATTCTGAGGAGTAAATAGAAGGTGTATGTTATGTAGAAAAATTCTATCTCAATAAGCATTATTGATCTTTTCCCTACTGTTTTGGTTTGGAGACCTTATTAGTTTTATTTATCACATATCAGAGTTCCCTGGCAAAAGGCCAACTAGAAACACATTTGTGCTTGAACAAGTCAGATTTCTTTCTTACAAATTACTGGGAACTGTGAGGTAGTATTTGAAAAAACATTTTCAGAATTTGGACTTGTTTTGGATAATTTTGGGGAGGAGTTAAGGAAGTGGGACATCTTTGGATTCTATCCAGAAGCCTGGGCATGATATGGTTTAGGTATCAAATCTTATCCTGAAGGAGAGAAGCTAAAGCCTCAATTGGTTACAGAGTAGCAGTCAAATGAGGCAAGATAGAGGGACCTTGGGTTATTTTTGTGGTTTGGACAAAGTTCATGATTCTGTTTGTGTTCAGATATGAATATAGAGTGGTTTTGTGTCTTGATCTTTCCTAGACACAGAGTAGTAACCTTATCTGATGTTAAGTGTTTTATGAAATAAACCAACATATAAGCACTAAGACCCAGCTGTGAGGGCCAGGCCTGTTCCTGATATAAGGAGCTACATTTCTCTTATATTTGCTTCCAGCTTAAGTTGGAAAAATTATACTTTTTACTCTCCAATATATGCTCCTTTTTTAAATATTTATAATATACATTTTTTCATCATTAAACTTGTTTATTTTGTGCTTTTTTATTTATATATAACAGAATGTATTACAATTCTTATTACATATATAGAGCACAATTTTTCATATCTCTGGTTGTATAACAGTATATCCACACCAATTCGTGTCTTTATACATGTACTTAGGATAATAATGATCATTACATTCCACCATCATTTATAACCCCATGCTTCCCCTCTTCCCCTCCAACCCCTCTGTCCTATCTAGAGCTCGTCTATTCCTCCCATGCTCCCTCTACTTATCCCACTATGAATCAGCCTCCTTATATAAAAAACAAAACAAAACAAAAAAAACATTTGGCATTTGGTTTTTGGGGATTGGCTAACTTCACTTAGCATTATCTTCTCTAACTCCATCCATTTACCTGCAAATGCCATGATTTTATTCTCTTTTATTGCATTTTTAATGGCAGGCACAATCATTTGAGATAGGACAAGAGAAAATGGCTCAGTAGAGTTTTAGTATGAGCACAAGGAATGAGAAGCTCAAGATGAAAACTGAGGAAGTAGAAATGGGTCCCTCAAACATAAAAATCATGGTATATGCTATAGTTTTAATGTCCCCTCCCAAACTCATGTTAAACTCATGCTCCTTTTTAACATTTCCTTCTCCTCTGGAAATCGTATAGAAAGAAACACATATAAGAAAAGAAAGTAAAAAAGTATGTTTTCTCTTAAAATATGCAAATAATACAGAAATATTCAGAGGAAAATATAATTCTCCTTTTTTAAACTTAGAGCATATAGTTGTACATAATAGTTGGGTTCATTTTGACAAAAACATAAATGCAAGGAATTTGATTTCAGTCTCCATTCCCCCCACTTTTCCTCCCGTCCTTCTTCTATTTTTTTCTACTCTACTGATCTTCCTTTGTTCCTTTATTTATTTAGTTTATTTTATATGTGTGTGTGTGTGTGGGTGGGTGGGTGTGGGTGTGTATATACATATGTGTATATATATATATACACACACACACATACATACATACATACATATACAAAGGGGAAATTCCCTTTGGTACATTTGTGTATTCATATAACATGATTTTATCAAATTCATTGCATATTTCCTTTGCTTTCCCATCCTTCCTCCTTCCCTCTTGTCCTCCCTTCTACCCCACTGATCTTCCCTATGTATCTATGATATTATTTCTTCCCCCCTCACCTTCTTTAGCTCTGGTTTCCACTTATTAGAGGAAACGTTTGGCTTGTGATTTTCTGAAATGTAACTTATTTCACTTAGCATGATGTCCTCCATTTCCATCTGTTTATCAGCAAATGCAATTAATTCATTCTTTATGGCTGAGGAAAACTCCATTGTGTATACTATACCACATTCTCTTGATCAATATTCATTTATTCAAGGGAATCTGGATTGATTCCTTAATTTGGCTCTTGTGAATCTGGACTGATTCCTTAATTTGGCTGCTATAAACATCCATGTGGCTGTATCACTATAGTTAGTATGTTGACTTTAGTTCTTTTGAGTAAATGCCAAGGAGTGGGATAGCTGGGTCTTATGGTAATTCTTTTCCTACTAATTTTGAGGAATCTCCATACCACTTTCCAGAGTGTTTACATTAATTTGCAGTACTACCAACAATGTATCAGTGTTTTCTCTCACATCCTTGCCTGTTTTCTTGATAATTGCCATTATATTATGTAAGTCTCCTTTTTTTCTTCCCAGAGCTAACCAGAGTAGTTCAGTGTGCATTCTCTTATGTGATATATATTGATACAAGTAATTTATGTTGTCATTGACTTCAGTGAATTCATACCATATACATTTCTCTGGCAAGTTGATTTTTTCTTCTTAATATATTTTGGAAAGCTTCTTAGCTCATCATTGCATAAAGAATTACCAAGTAATTCTTAATAGGTATGTGATATTTTATACCATGAATGCTTTATACCATGATGGCTTGTATAACCATTTCTGTTATTTCCTATACTTTCTGTTACTAATAGTGTTGCAGTGAATATCCTTACATCCCATTCTTTAATGACATTAGGACATTTCTCTAAGGAAGGTGTTAGGAAGTTTTTTTTTTTTTCAATTTTGTTTATATACTTCTAAATTGCCATCCAAAAAACTCCAGAAATTTACACTGATATCAACAGTGTCAGTCTCATTCCTATTCTTGCCAGTGCTTAATGATAGAAGTTTTTAAAAATGTTGTCTTATTGGTAGGTAAAACATTTTTATTGTATTTTAATATTCCTGATTGATAGTACACTTTCATCTGTTCATGTTTTTCTTCTATGAATTAACTGTTCCAATTTTCCATGAGATTGTTTTGTTTTTATTGCTCTGAATATTTATTTTTATTTTGAACATTAAGTCTTTGACTTTTTGCCAAATACATTATAAATCTTTTCTTCCATTTTTGCCATTCATCTTTAGATTTGTGAATATACATTGAGACATAGGAAAAACAAAATTTTACAAGGTCAGTTTTACACTTTTCATTTTTCTGCATTTTGTAATGTATTTCAAAGAAATTTTTTCCATTTTTTTTTAAGTGCTGATACTTTTTTGTTGTTGTTGTTAATAGTGGTGTTTGTTTTCTGCAGTTAGCTTTTCAGTCTTCCTGGAATTTATTTTAGGGTATAGCATGGAGAAAGGACTATGTTGAGTTTTTTTTTTTTCAGTTTTCTGTAGTGCCATTTATTAATTAGTACAGTATTCTATATTCTTTCTATTCTTTCTCTCCTGATTTGAAATGCCACATTCATCATAATCTAACTTTCCATATTGTTTCCTTTCCCTCTATACTGTACTATCAGTGTAACCAGTACCCCGGTAGAGTAGAATCCTGCTTGGAGGTACAAGCCATCTGGGAAAATAAAAAGTCTGAAATAATCAGCAAGAAATGAAGACAAAACCAGAAGTTAGATTTAAAACGGAGGCACCTGATGAGTCTTCCAGCCCTGATAGGAACTGGAACTGAACAACTGAAAAAGGCCCCAATTCTTTATTTAAGGGGGGAAGTACATCAACGGCAGGGATAAGGTTTCAATGTGGCAGGGATCTTGCAGTCAACAGGTTGTTTGGTGCTTGGTAGACTACGCCCATTGGTAGTAGTGCTCTAAGCTAAAGCAGGGCACCAGTGTGATCTGGGAAATTTCATCCAGGAGTTCCTAGAAAAACAGCTTCCCTGCCTTAATGGCTCAAATAATATCCATAGTTCATACAGGGCTCTCAACACTGTATCATTGAATTGTTTTTTTAATGCCTCTTCCACAACTTTCTAGTTTTGATAAGTCTAATCAGACAAGTAGACTAACATCCTTCTCTAAAATTTTCTTCTGTATGAATTTTAAAGAAAACCTCTCAAATTACAAAATATAATTTTTAAATATTATTTAAACCTAATGACATACTGAATTTGGAGGAAATTCACGTTTTAATTTTTGATCATTATACTCATCCATGTTACTAATTCTTTTATTAATTCTAATAGATTTTAGTTGCTGATCTTGAATTTTTTTGAGAGGGAGAATCCCTTTTTGATAATGATTTGCCTTTTTCTTATGATTATTTATACATTTACTGTTTTCTTTTATAGCACTAGATAAATTAAATTCCCTTAATATTAAATAGCAATGTTGATAGTTTACATTCTTGTCATTCTCTTTTAATAAGAATGCTCCAGGTTTTATGTCTTCCCTGTGTTTCTGTTATTTATTTATTTTCAAAGTCTGGTAGATGAAGTTTTTCTTTATTCCTAGCTTATAGTTTTTTTTTTTTAGAGTTAGGAATGAATTACTTTTCTCCCCTCCAATATCTGTTGATAAATGGTATTATTTTCTCCTTTGATGTGTTATTTATTATGTTATTACATTTTTGGATAGTAAAGCCTTTTTGCCTAAATGGGATAAACCATACTTTTATTCTTTGGGTAAACTGTTGGCCTTGTGTTGGATCCTTTCCTTTATGTTTTTAAATGATTTTCTGAAAAAGAGGTATTGTTTCTTCAAAATGTATTAGAACTGAGTGAACTTAAATGAATTGTTACTGTTTAAAAAGCTAGAATTTATTTTACTTTTAAATTATTTTTGTGGTGCTGGCGATTGAACTCGGGGCCTTGCACATGCCTTGCAAGTGCTATACCATTGAGCTACATTCTCTGTACCTAGAGGTAAAATTTTGATCACATTTTCAGTTCCTTTAATTTTCATTGATTTACTATAATTTTTCACCATTTGTTATAATTTACATATATATTTAAATTGTCCAATTTATTTAGATTTTCAAATTTAGATAAAATTATAGATAGCAATTTTTTAATGTCTTTTAATTACTTTAAGTCTGTAGTATGTTGATCCCTCACTTCTAATGTTTATTTGGTGAGAGTTGCCTAGAGCTTTACCTCTTTTTATTAATCATTTCATTTCTTCCTTTCTTACCTTTTCTTTCTTTTCTTTTTGGTACTGGGGATGCACGGGCTTTGCACAGGCTAGGTAAGTGCTCTAACACTTATCTACGTCCCCAGCCCTGTTGGTCTTTTCAAAGAGCCAATGACTAGCTTTTGGTTTTATTTATTAATTTCATGTTGTGGTTTCTTTTTTTTTTTATTATTTTATACCTTGTCATTAATTCAATCCTTCTACATTCTTGGACTTATTTTCATTTGGTTATTTTATTTTTCAGTTTTCTTGTATACATTTAAGGCTAATTTTTTTTTTCTTGAGTACTGCCAGTGTTTTGTTTTATAGATTTTGCTATGTTGTATTGTCATCTCTTTAAAAATTAAAAAAAATTCAAATACGAATTTCTCTTGATCTTTAAGTTATTCCAGGGGCAGTTGTTAAATTTTCAGTAGGAATAATATTTGTGGTTAAAGTTTATTGCTCTGTAGGCAAGACTGTGTTTATTTTATCTTGGGTTTATTGCTTTGTAGCCAAGATCTTGGCCTGTGTTTAATGATTAAATCAAGAGATATATAATGAAGACCTACTATGTCTTAGGTACTAGGCTGAATCAGTGGTCAAAATAAGACCTTGACAACTGTTATGTAGCCTGTGTTTTGTGGGAGATAGGAATAGAGTTGGAGAGAAGAATGAATTTTGCCTTTGAAAATGAATTAACTACCACTTTTTAGTTTGGTGACCATATACCTGCTTCAGTTTATGTATAAAATAGAGAATGTGTGATCTGTGTCTTGTTATACAAATTATATATTAGATCAATTTTAATTGTATATTCAGAGTTTCTCTGTCTTTATTTTTATTTGATTTGTTAGCAGATTCACTTAACTTATCTGAGTCTTTGTTTCATCATTTGCAAAATGGGGAATTATAGTGTGAATGATTATGATGTACTTGAAGAAACAGTTGTTTTCATGTAAAATTGTAATGTTGTTTGTGGATTCTCTGGTGCTCTATGACTTTGGATGGAGGATCAAGGGCTTTCTGCTGCCTGATGATACTAAAGAAAAGTCAGTTTGTGAGGTGAGAAGTGATCTCACAGTCCTTACATGAAGATCCTTGGTTTATGATTGGACTCCCATATGAGCCTTCTCCAGCTGGACTTCACAGCTTTGAAAAATGAATGCATAGTTTAGGAGTGTAACTTTTAATTCTCTTTCCATTGGAAAGAAATAACATTTAAAAGATCAACGGTAATTTGGTCTGGATGGTGTGTAATTGTCATCTTCATTTTCTTCCTTAAATTTTTATAAATATTTTCAAGAAAAACATAGACCTGAATTTTTCTTAAAATTAGAAGAATTAGAAATAGAAAGCTCTTTTCATGGAAGTTCTGGACTTAGGCCTGAGGAAGTTTGAATATATTAACTGATGAAAAAGAATCCTTCTCTCTTCGTATTCTACCCTTTTCTGCCTTGGAATTGAACAGTTATTTTAGTCAGGCTTCCCTCACCATAACAAAATACCTGAGATAACTAACTAAATAAGAGAAAGGGTTTGTTATGACTTGTAGTTTTAGAGGTTCTGGATCATGTTTGAATGGACCCATTGCTTTTTAAGCCTTTGGTGAGGGTGCCCATGGCAATGAATTTTCCTTTGTCTAATTCAGTGAACTTCTGTTGGTCCCTTACCTGACTTACTATGTGTTAGCATCTACATGTCATAGAAAACATTTGGCCTTTGGTTTTTTGGGACTGGCTTATTTTATTTAGCACGATAGTGCCCAGTTCCATCCATTCACTTGCAAATATCATAATTCCATTCTTCTTTATTGTTGAGTAATATTCCATTGTGTATACCACATTTTCTTTATCCATTCATCTGTTGAAGGGCACCCAGGTTGGTTCCATAGCTTAGCTATTGTGAATTTAGCTGCTATAAACATTGATTTGGCTGCATCACTGTAGTATGCTGGTTTTAAGTCTTTTGTGTATATGCCAAAGAGTGGGATAACTGGGTCAAATGGTGGTTCCAGTCCAAGTTTTCTGAGGAATTCCCATTACTGCTTTCCAGAGTAGTGGCACCAATTCTCAGTCTCACCACCAATGCATGAGTGAACCTTTTTCCCAACATTCTTGCCAACATTTATCGTTACTTGTGTTTTTGATAATTGCCATTCTGACTGGAATGATATAGAATCACAGCATACTTCTAATATGCATTTCTCTAATTGCTAGAGATGTTGAACATTTTTTCATATTGTTGAACATTCATATTTTTTCTGGGAAGTGCCTGTTCAGTTCCTTTGCCCATTTATTGGTTGGGTTATTTTATTTTATTTTTTTCAATGTTTTTGAGTTCATTATATATCCAAGAGATTAATGCTCTATCTGAAGTGCAGGTGGCAAAGATTTTTCTCCCATTCTGTAGGGTCTCCCTTCATATTCTTGATTGTTTCCTTTGCAATGAAGAAGGTTTTTAGTTTGATACCATTCCGTTTATTGATTCTCACTTTCACTTCTTGTGCTTTAGGAGTCTTATTGAGGAATTTGGTTCCCAAACTGGTATGATGGAGAGTTGGGCCTACTTTCTCTTCTAGTGGGTTCAGATCTCTGGTCTAACATCTACGTTCTTGATCCACATTGAGTTGAGTTTTGTGCTACATATGGATTTCTAGTTTTCCCAGCACTATGTGTTGAAGAGGCTATCTTTCCTCCATTGTATGTTTATGGCACCTTTGTCTAGTATAGGATCATTTTTCAATGTGGGTTTGTCTTTGTGTTTTCTATTCTTTCATGTCTGTTTTGGTGCCAATACTATGCTGTTTTTCTTACTTTGGATCCACAGTATAATTGAAGATGTGGTATTGTGATGCTTCCTGCTTTACTTTTCTTGCTAAGGATTGCTTTGGCTATTCTGGGCCTCTTGTTTTTCCAAATGAGTTTTACGACTGTATTTTCTATTTCTATGAAGAACATCATTGGAATTTTAATAGGAATTGCATTAAATCAGCATAGTGCTTTTGGTAGTAGGGCCATTTGACAATATGAATTGTGCCTATCCATGAATGTGGGAGATCTCTTTATCTTCTAAGGTCTTTTTCAATTTCTTTCTTTAATGTTCTGTAGTTTTCATTGTAGAGGTATTTTACCTCTTTTGTTAGATATATTCCCAATAATTTTATGATTTTTTTTTGAGGCTAATGTGAATGGAATAGTTTTTCTAATTTCTCTTTCAGCTGATTCATTGCTGATGCATAGGAACACAATTGACTTATATTAATTTTATATCCTACTACTTAGCTGAATTCATTTATGAGTTCTGAAAGTTTTCTGGTGGAATTTTTTGGTCTGCTAAATATAGAATCATGTCATTGGCAAGTAGGGGTAGTTTGAACTCTTCTTTTCCTATTTGTACCCCTTTAATTTCTTTCTTTTGTCTACTTGCTCTGGCTAGGGTTTCAAGGACTGTGTTGAGCAGATGCTTTAAATTTTTCTCCATTTCGAATGATGTTGGCCTTGGGTTTAATATATACAGTTTTTAGAATGTTGACGTACCTTCATATTACTCACTAGTTTTTTTACTATTTTGAACATAAATGGATTCTGTATTTTGTGAAGTGCCTTTTCTGCATATATTGAGAAAAATCATGTGATTCTTGTCTTTAAGTGTATTGATGTGATGAATTATGTTTATTGATTTCCATATATTGAACCAACCTTGCATCCCTGGGATGAACCTCACTTCATCATGGTGCACTGTCTTTTTTAATGTTTTGTATGTGATTTGCCAGCATTTTATTAAGAATTTTTGCATCTGTATTCATCAGGGATATTGTTCTGAAGTTTTCTATCCTTGATGTATTTTGTCTGGTTTTGGTATCAGGATGATGCTTTGGAAGGGTTCCCTCCTTTTCTATTTTATGAAATAATTGGAGGAGGATTGGTGTTAGTTTTTCTTGGAAGGTCTAGTCCTGGGCTTCTCTTATTGGTAAGCTTTTGATGGTATTTTCAGTTTCATTGCTTGAAATTTATCTATTTAAATTTTGTATGCTCTCCTAATTGAATTTGGGTGGGTCATATTTTTGTGGAAACTTATTGATGTCTTCAAGATTTTCTATTTGAATGGAGTATAAATTTTCAAAATAGTTCTGATTTATTGTCTGTATTTCAGTAGTGTCTGTGGTAATGTTTCCTTTTTATCACTTTTTAAAAATATATTAATTTGAGTTTTATTCTTTTTCTCTTTGTTAGCTTGGCTAAAGGTTTATGAATTTTATTTATTTTTTCAAAGAACCAACGTTTTTTTGATTTTTTTTTTTTTTTGTTTCAGTTTCATTGATTTTGGCTCTGATTTAATTATTTCCTCTCTTCTACTGCTTTTGGTGTTGATTTATTCCCTTTCTAGAGATGTTATTTATTTGGTGACTTTCTATTCTTTTAATGAATGAGTGCAATGCAAACTTTCCTCTTAAAACCACCTTCATAATGTCCCAAAGATTTTGAAATGTTGTGTTGCTTTTCTCATGTATCTCTAAGTATTTTTTTATATCAGCCCTGATTTCTTCAGCTATCTATTGGTCACTTAATAGCATATTATTTAGTCTCCAGGTATTAGAGTAGCTTTTATTTTTTTATTTTATCATTGATTTCTAATTTCGTTCCATTATGGTCTGATAGAATGCAAGGTTTCTCCCTCCCTCCCCTCCTCCCCTCTCTCTCCAGTATTTGCTGAAAATTGCTTTGTGGCCCAAGATATGGTTTATTTTAGAGAAGGATCCGTGTGCTGCTGAGAAGAAAGTGTATTCAGTCATTGATAGATGAAATAGTCTATATGTATCTGATAAGTCTAAATTATTGATTGTATTTTTTAGTTCTATAGCTTTTTAAATTTGTTTTTGTTTGGTGGATCTATCCAGTGGTGAGAGAGTTGTGTTAAAGTCACTCAGTGTTACTGTGTTGTGGTCTATTTGATTCCGAAATTAAGCAGGGTTTGTTTAATGTATGTAGATAGATGCTCTTTGGTTTGGGGCATAAATATTTACGATTGTTATATCTTGTTGATGTGTAATTTCCTTACACATATGAAATGCCCTTATTTGTCCCTTTGGATTAACTTTGGTTTGAAGTTCACTGTATCTGATATGAGGATAGAAACCTCTGCTTGTTAATGAGATCCATGTAAATGATATATTTTTTTCCTATCCTTTTATCTTCAATCTATGGATATCTTTGCTTATGAGGTGAGTCTCTTGGAGACAGCATATTGTTGGATCTTGTTCTTTTATACAGTCTGCCAGTCTGTTTCTTTTGATTGATGAGTTTAAGCCATTCAATGTTTGACTTCAAGTTTGAAGGATATGAATTTCAATTGGTGTAAAATGACATTCTGAACTGATAGAATTCTATTGGCAAGGGAACATAGTCATAATAGTACATGATATTTTGAGATATGTAGAATAAACTTTTTCTTGGTGTGTTCATGGAGAGATGAAACTTAAAACACAAAATGTTTCTAACATTCTAAATCATTTGGGTTGTAGTTGATGACTTTGGGCTCTTAAAGTTCCAGGAAATAATTCCGTCAGACAAAGTGCATATGGAAGTTTCTCTTAAATAAGAATATAACTGCCTTAGTTAAATAATTATTGAAATATAGCCATTTATTGAAAATTATTAGTTTGTAAATGTAAGTTTTGGAAATCTATCATAGGATCACTGAGACCTGGAAATGACCCTGAAATCTTATTGGGTCAGGGGCCCCCACAGCATCCTCCACAGCAGCATAGAGTACTTCAACAACTACAACAGGGAGATTGGAGATTACAGCAATTTCATTTACAGCATCATCACCCTCACCAGCAGCAGCAGCAACATCAGCTACTTCAGGATGCTTATATGCAGCAGGTAGTTCTTTTACTAGTTTAGATCTGGAAGTAGAATTGTGAAATCATGTAGCAGTTGAAAAATCATTGAATTGCTTTTTTGTATTATGGGCATCTTGAACTAGATTCAAGTAAACATGTTCTTTAATTTCCTGATTATTAAAGAATATGTAGTTAATTTGCATTTGATGAGCTACTTAAGGATACCTTATTAAAACAGGTTGCATCAGGGCCTAATGAAGCAGAGAATGTTCAGTTAGTATTCAGGAATAAGCATTGTGATTGGTAATGAATATTATCTGAGGTCTTGTTTTGAGTTCACAGACTATTGTAGACAATGTGTTATTGTTCTTTCCAAAAGTACCATTGTATTAAATTTTTAAATTCTTTTTTTTTTCTTTTCTTTTCTTTTCTTTCTTCCTTTTTTTTTGACGAGGTTGGTATAGGGGTAAGAGGAAGCATTTAGAATTGAAAGGACGTAAGGAAAAAAATGTCCTTCATCTCATCAGAACCAATAGATTTCTAGTTTCATTAAACTTTTAAATTGAACTACTATTACCATCATCACTTTGATTTCCTAAACTATTTTTTGATCCAATTACATTCATGACATTTTTCATGGGTGTCACTTTTCTCTAATTATGATTGATATAGCCAGAGTGGAGGGTAATAAGTAAATGGTGTTATGGGATGGCCGAAGACACTACTGAAGAGGAGGTGGAGAAGAGTGGGGATTTTCTGTAATGGGTCCTGGTCACAAGTCACTTCAGGGGAATTTGTCAACTGGGAAAAGATGATAAAAATGTTTAGCATTGGCATTCTTGCAGGCATTCTTAAATTATACTGCATATGGTTTTAGTTGAATCTCTGTTGTATTTTGTTGACAATCTTAAAACCAATTCTAATAAGCATATGTAAATTATAGTCACTCTACAGCTATTTTGTACTGGAGTTTAGACTACTGATATGGTAAAATGAATATTTAAGTAAAGGACTCTGGCATAAAAAATGCATGGATAATATTGATTATTTATTTATTTTTATCTTATAGTATCAGCATGCAATGCATCAACAACATTTACTCCAGCAACAATTTTTAATGCATTCAGTGTATCAACCGCAACCTCCTGCATCACAGTATCCTCCAATGGTAAAATGTTACATAATTTCTAGAGATTTCTTTCTGGATATGCATTATAATGTTGGAATTCACAGTGTTAATGGGGTTACTCAGAATTTAATAATCCAGAACCAGTTCAGATTATTTAATTGACATGTATTTTATTGAAGACAGGTGTATGTTCTCAAGTAGTCATAAACTATTTTGAACTGTGGCTCCCAAGTGTATGGCACATTGTAATTGACAGACAACATACTTCTCTTATAGTTTAAGGGAAATGATCTTTTACGTGATCTTTGCCACGTGTCTCTTTCATTCCGTGTCAGTTGAATAAAAATGAAATTCAAAGGGAAAGAACATTTGATTCAGAGAATAGTTTGACTTTTTACAGCACCAGCATTCTACTGACTAAGACACTCTCTTGTCTTTTTCTTAAAATATTTAAGGGAGAATTTTTGAATCTGGCCAAGTGAGCTTAGATTCACAAATTCTTAAATAGGTAAAATTCCTCCTGCTGTAGTTTTCTAGTAAGAGAGCTGTTCCTTCAAATAAAATTCATTATTTTCTAGGTTTCTGCTTTTGTCACCAAAGTAAAAAGAAAGAAGGATAGTAAACAAAAACAATGCTGATAGTACTTTATTGACTTGAGCATTGATTTATGTAATATCATTCTTGTTTCAGATGCAGCAGTATCAGCAGACTTTCTTGCAGCAGCAGATGCTAGCTCAACATCAGCAATCCCAACAGCAGGCATCACCTGAATATCTTACTTCCCCTCAAGAGTTTTCACCAGCCTTAGTTTCCTACACTTCGTCACTTCCAGCTCAGGTTGGAACCATAATGGACTCCTCTTATAGTGCTAGGCAAGTATTTTTCTAGTGAATGCAGGATTTAAAACATTGGCTGGGAAAAGGTCTCCACAAGCATCAACTGGGAATTGGGCATGAGAAGCAGTAACATTGGTAGCATAATTGTACTGTGTGTATCTCAAAAGAGTGTGAAAGTACACAGTTTACTATAGAACAATTCCCAACTTCTGTGTGTGTATGAGATAAGAGAGAGAGAGAAAGAAAAAAGCAATAGTGATAAATTATTGATTAGGGGGAAATAGGGAAGGAGAGGGGAAAAATGAATTTAATGAAGTGCTTTCCTAAAACAAAACTTGAGTATATGAAATAGGACAGATTTGTCTTAAGTCGAGAGCAGAACTTAAATGTACAAATCATTATTTGTCATTAGCTTACTCTAGTTATAGGTTTTTCTTTCTCACAAAGCATTTTTTCTTGAATAAATTAATTGGATTGTAAATAGTAAAATTAAAGCATATGCTATGATATTCTAAACTAATTAGAATCAATAAAATATAAACTATGAAATACAAGTAGTAATCTAATAAATTTGCATAATTAGTCCCCCCATAGTGATGATAAGAATGGAATTCTTTTCCATATTAAAAATAGGATATTCTGCTTGATATTGTATAGTTTAAGATACTGACGAAGCTATTGTATTAATTAGAATCGTTGTGGCAGGGGACTGAGGCCTCCTGTACAAAGTCAGGTTAGTGAGCCATCCTGTAAACAGATCATTCAGCACCAGCCAATGCAGACTCAGTCATAACAGCCTTTCAGCTAAATCACTCCTATATTTTTCACTGGAGAAAGGGTATAAGATAATAAATGTTTGTTGTTGTTTTAAACTATTAAGTTTTGTGTAATTTACCATGTAGAGACAGATAACTAATATACTAGGGCAATTATATTAGTTAATATGATAGTTAATATAATAGGGCAATTATAAGATATAAGATAATGTATATGTAGAGGATGTTTATTTTAACTTATTGAAATATTATTTGATATTCATACCAAAGATAAGTTAACACAGTAGAAGAGGAGGAATTTTAGATTTGGGGAGAAGGGGAAAATCATTCTAAGATAATATTTAGAGACAAACAGTTGTCACCTTCCACTGATAAGCAGGAACATCTGCTTACAGAGCTCTTTTAAAATTGCTAGAGAAGATGTTATACTCAAAATTAACCTGATATCAAGTAGTATAATAATATCGATGAAGGAACATTGAGGCACCAAACAAATGTAGCTTCCTATAGGAAGTTCTGTATTCCTAAGCTCTAGTGGCTATAGTATATAATTGTTTCTACCTATTAAATAATCAGCCCTTTCCTGCTCCATGTTCCCATCCAGTAGTACACAGCTCCATTGGAGAGGGAATAAAATAAGTCCTATATGCATTTGAAGATACTGAATCCAGTGTTTCCCAACCTTGGGTATGCAAGATGATTTTGGTGATAAACCAAGTTTTAAAAATTTTAGTAATTAAACAAAAATTAGGGGAAAATACGTATTATAACTATGATTCCATGAGCAGTATTACTAAAAGATAAGATTAAAGTAGGGAATACTGTAGTAATTCAGCTTAATATCTTTTGTACTTTCCAACTAATTTCACTAGATTAATTAATATTTTGATGCTAGTTAACACCAAAAGTTAAAAAAAAAGCAGTCATGTAATTGATACATTACTTTCATCAATATCTTAAGGAATATAGAGCACAATATCCATTTATTTATTTATTGGTACTGGAGATTGAACCAAGGGCCTCAGACATACTATAGCCCATTAATCCCTATCCTATTTTTAATAAGAAAAATTATTCCATTCTTATTACTGGGGACTTATTTCCAGGTATGTCATTTTTGGAAATTTATTAAATTATTACTTGCATTTCATAATTTACATTTTAGTACTTCTACTTAGTGTTACATGATTTTATTATTTATAATATTAATAAAGAAAAGTGCTATTTGGAAAAGTAAAAATTGTAATTAGACTAGGAAAAAACAAAGAGCAGAATTAGATTTTATTCTTGTAGGGAGGAATATCAGAGAACATGTGTGTGTTTGTGTTTATTTTTATTTTTTCTTGGGGACTGAACCCAGGACCTTGGGCATGCTAGACTCTACCAATAATCTATATTCCCAGTGCTGGTAGACATAGTTTAATGTGTCTTTGAACTGTAGGTAAGCTGTAGGTTAAGGTAACATACCCTATTGAGTACAGTCTGCCAGGATTCATCATAGGAATTGGAGGAGTGATTCAAATAGGAAGTCAAAAGGCTCTGAAAGAAATTTATAGGAGGGAAAATGTTGTTCTTTGAATTTCCCTTTCTCTGATCTGTGTTAAGGACTCTGAAAGTCCTTGAAAACAGTTTTGGAATAAAGATGGAATTTTGTCACATGGAGGCAGATTTTTAGGCCTTGGCAATATCTAGGTTCTGTTTACTAAGCAAGTGTACTTATAGTTTATTTTCTTTTCTTATCCTCTAGCCTTCAATAATTGTTTAAATATTCTATTCTTGGCACAGATATTCTGAGGGGGCTTGGACTAAGGGATTAAATGGATGTCTTTTGCTGACTTTTACCTTCTAGGACCTATGTGGTGGCAAGGACATTGAGCTGCCAAAGGGAAAGTAAATTCAAAGGGATGAGTCAAGGCTTGCAAAATGGAGATACTTGTTTAAACATAGAGACTTTCTCTCCATTGTCAATATTAAAGGGTTTAGATCTGAATTATGTAAGGAATTTGATAGATTTGTTAAATTGCCTCATTCCTGTGCTGTATTTCCAGGCTGGTTGAGGGAGAGGTACCCAGGGATTCTTAAGAAGTCTTTAGACTTACATTTTCCCTTAAAAACCAAGAGGCCTATCTGGCAAATTGCATAGAATCAGTGGTCTTAGGCTCCTGACTCGATAGTTTTGTATTTAATGATTGTTTGACTGATATTTGCAATCTAAGTATTGAACTCAGGGCCTTGTATATGCTAAGCAAGCTACCAAAAAGCCATCTCCCCAGCCCCAGACTTTAGGTACTTTAAACACCATGAATAATTACATATTTACAGAATAACTTTCTTTCAACTTTAGCTAATTTATTAGTAAGGCAATCCTAAAATTCATCTTTTGTTTGTAGTTAAATTATTGTGGTGTTTCCACATAACCAGGACATGATCACTATACAGTTATTCTGAAGTAATTTTGGAGTGATACTGCTTGGTATGGTAACAGATTGTCACTTTCCAACTTGTTCACTGTAAGAATAATAACTCATTTATTGACTGCTTGGTTTTCTTTACCAGACCTGTTCTCTTTATATGTGTATTAAATCATTTAATTTCTTCAGAAATGCTTTGAAGTAGATACTGTCACTCCTTTCCAATAGATGAGAAAGCTGAAGCATAGAGGGGTTAAGGAATACGTTATGTACCTTTTGTAGGTGATTATAGAGCTAGTGTGCCTTATGGATTATGGAACTAGTCTGCCTTATAGAGGTGTTTCAGATCCCATACCCTTAACCTGCCATCTCAACTGCAATAAAATTGTATGGTTTTCTAAGCATTTATAAAATACAAACTGGGGCAATGTGAAATTTTTTAAATTCTCATTTTCTTTCTTTTCCTCTCTCAATTATTATAATAGGCCAGTTGCTGAGAAAGAGGCAGTTGCAAATTTTACAAATCAGAAGAACATCAGTAACCCACCTGATATGTCAGGGTGGAATCCTTTTGGAGAGGATAATTTCTCCAAGTTAACAGAAGAGGAACTGTTGGACAGAGAATTTGACCTTCTAAGATCAAGTAAGGGACACTTGAAGGCTTATTTTGCTTCACAGTAAAATAACAGCTCCATAATTTTTCAGCAAGGCCAAAGACTGTTTTGAGGTGGTGTACATTAAATTCTTTTTGTGCATTTGAGGGCAAAATTCAGGCCATCTTCTTTCATATACACTATCAAACTATATTATGCACATTAGGGATTTATTGCTTTATAGTAGCTATTCAAAACCCAAGATTGCTGAAAGTATTCTGATATTAACACTTTAAAAAACTGCATAACTGTGAATGTTAAATTCAGAACAACTCCAAAAGATGGAAATTTAATGTTGAAATAAAAAGGGAGACATTAGTATCTTGCCTTACTAATCATTTTGGAGCTCTGTTTTTTTGCACACTTAATAGAAAATATTGTGGGTCTGAGATGCCCTTTGAAAATGCCTGAAAGAAAACATGGGCTAGTTACTACATTATGTTAATGTTTTGTAATGCCCTTTTAATGAGTGGTGACATAAAAGGGCTGCTTTGTTGTCCTGATATGGCAAAAGTTAAATAAATTTTTTTTCACTGTAAATCAGATATCTCAATGTTTTTACTTGAAATCATTGCCTTTTCTTAAACTACCTAATATATATGTGAAGCTTCACCATACACACACACACACACACACACACACACACATTTTTTTTGGCGGGGAAGAAAGTTGTAGGATGTTTTCAGGTTTGCAAAACAGGAACAAAAAACTCACTTCTGGAGGATGTAGATAATTTTCAGATTTCTGAGGCTTGTGCGTTATGTGTGTGCACTGCACACACACAAGTGTGTTTTCCTTTTTGTATGTGAAAAGGTTGAAATTGTTCCCAGTTCCTAGTTTCTATATTATTTAGGTAACCAGTGTTATGAATAAATTTAATAGATTGAAATGCTTTGTTCCAAATTAGTATATATTTTATGTACACTTTATAAATGCCTTGCATTCATGTAATAATAGTTGTTTAGGATTTAAATTTGTATTTTACATATTGGTAATATATAATGGAAATTTAATTGATGATTAAATGTAGATATATAAATGAGTTCTGAGGCCTTATCAAAGGTTTGTTAACTTGGGTAAAACCAATCTTACATCATTAAAAAAAAAATCTTTTTAAACCACAACTTTTTGTTTGGTATTTTTCCTAGAATTTGTGTTGAGTGACCCCCAAAACAAGGTTTTAAAAAAGGAAATAAAGTATCTCTTTTGGAGAGATGATAGAGAGTAGCCCAATTATTATAATGTATAGGATTTTTTTAAAAGCAAAAGGTTTTAATTTTGATGTGTTCTAATAAGGTTTTGCTAAATCAGTATTTGCTACTCCTTGGGTGAATAAACCCCCTTTTAAAATAACAGAATAGGAAAAAATTCTCATTTTTTACCTTACAGAGTATGCTGTTCTATGCTCCTGAGAATTTGTAATGACACCTAACTTTTGTTTGGCATAGGCAGGAATGGTATATGAATATACCTATATGTGTTCTTTCATAAAGAATTGGGTTTAACTTTAAATTTTTGAACTAGTTATTTATTTTTAAATTTGAAGATCAGGTAATATGTGTGTGTGCTTGTGCACATATGTATACCAAAGACAGTTCAAATTTTATTGCAGTATTAACTGTAGAAAGATATTAGGTTCCAATTGAAAGTTCAGGAGGAACTTTTTTTGCAGGTCAGACTTGGAATAACCTCTGTCATTTGGAAAAATATCTCAATGGTACCTCATCTACAGAAATCATTGCTACAGGCCTTTGTACTTATTTAATTCAGCACATTTATACCAGAAAATACAAATTCTAATACCTGACAATGTATTTACTAGTAGGAAACTCAGTAAAATCACATAGCCAGGTATCAGTTTCACTTAATGGTACTTCACTCAGGGTTGTCAGAAGAATTAAATGAAATAATGTCTTAAAAAGAGTCTGGGCACCCAGTTGATAAATGCACTTTCCCTTTCCTTGCCTTCTGTATATTTCTTTAGGCTCTGACTTACAGGTTTTTTGACTTTCAACTGGCATTTAAAAATTATATCTAAATTATTAAGTTTCTTAGTTGGTCACTTAAAAATCAAAGTAGAAAAGGGATTTGTGGACAGACATGTCAACAACAAAAGGGACAGTGACAGCAAGGAAACAGATAGAAAAAAATCTACTTTTCTCTTTGGGGGTCCAAAGAAGGAGAAACATCTTTTATAAAATTTATTAAGAAATCAGTAATGTATAGAATATAGTATTGAAACATTTCTGCTTATGATTTTAATATTCAGTCATAGTCATTTTAATTGTCTCTTTAAATAGAAGCTGTCATGTGTCTAATATTTCATCTTTTTGATAGGGCTTAAATTATACTGATAGGCAAATGGCCTCTACTAGAACCTTAAGAATTTCACTGCAAGGGTAACTGCAGTGAAACTTGATGTTTGTCATTATTGGTTGGTTTCTTCTGTCCCTAACAACCTTTTCAAAAATGAATAAATACAATATTGATGTATTTGAAATGCCAAATAGGATGTTTGTACCTTTTTTCCTTGGTATAAATATTAATTTGTTAATTTGTTAATAATTTTCCAATATTATTCTAAATTAGTTTATTTTTTGTTTATGAAATGCTTTGAATTGAGAGGCTGGAAATCTTTATATGGTCCTTAAAGTACAGGCATTGCCCATGTAATGATGTAATGGTTGCAATCAGTCAGAATAATACTTTCACATTTGGGGTTATTTCCTTAATGAAAGACAAAGGATATGCTGTCTAGGAAGTATTTTTTTTGAGGTATTATCAAGAAGGTAATTTTAAGAACATATTAATATTTTGAAAATTCTAAAATATTAGCAATTGGTAACAATTCTTTTTAGTGATTTTCAGAAAAACAATTGATTCTGTATAGGAGGCAAAGGGATTTAACATGAAAGAAACTAGTCTTTTACTTTCAGTGTAAATGAATGTTATTTATGGTTCAGAAGCTTTACTGGTTCTTAAGAGCAATACATTAAATCAAGATTAAGCTTTAGTAATAAAGCTTGTCTCAATATTTATTAAAAATTTAAGCCGGGTGCTGTGGCACATGCCTGTAATCCCTGTGGCTTGAGAGGCTGAGGTAGGAGGATCAGAAGTTCAAAGCCATCCTCAGCAATTTAGTGAGGCCCTAAGCAACTTAATGACACCCTTTCTCCAAATAAAATATATACAAAAAAGGGCTGGGGATGTGGCTCAGTGATTAAGTGCCCCTGGGTTCAATCTTTAGCGTGAAGTAAATAAACAAATAAATAATTTAAAAAAAATTTAAGCTTCTATCTGTTTTTTGTACCAAAATGTCTGGATTTGGTATGCAAACTTCAGAAACCTAATTGTCATAGTATTTAACATATTAAGCAGTAATTAAACAAAATACAGGTGTTTGGGGAAATTTCGACTTGCACTTGTTCACATAGTTGTGTAGGTGTAAATGTTAAGGATAATATTTAATGAAACATTTTTTGGTTGATTTATTTGTTTTTATTTGAAAGTTCATAAAAATAACTGAAAGGAAGAATAGAAGATGCTAAATACTGTGATTGCTTTTCAGTACTTCTGAATATGTTTTATCTATGAAGCCACAGAATAAAATTTGTGAGTCTATAATTAGTTTCTTTTAAAACATTAACTCTCACACAACTTTTCAGGTATATTAGAATATTAGTATTACATTGAGACTGCTCTTTTAAAAAATCTTATTCATTGACGTTTGGGCCCTGTAGGACATTATCCATATAAGCAGCACAATTCATTTTTTAGATTATTTTAATTTTATGGTGATATTGTAGAATATACTTTGCTTTTAGGAGTTTTAAGTCCTATATTTTTTCCATCTGTATCAATTAAAATTCTTAAATTATTTTGGTGAATACAGTTTATTTTTTTTTGGAAGGCAGAAGGAGGTAAGTTTCTTATATTGGCCAAATTGAACTCAAGCTTTGATCTATGTTAAAGAAAACTAATCATTTAAAAATGATAGTTAAATACATTTTAGGGGTGACTGTATTTGAAAAGTAGCTTTATATAACCATTTTATTTTTTATTTATAGATAATTGATTGTTAAAAATTAATATGTATATTTGTATTTTTTTGTTCTGGGTCTCAGATTGTCATGTAAATTTTAGAAACCTTAAATGATTAAAAATATTCCATTAAAAGTGATTCTGTTTTGTGGAACACTAAGAACATGATTTATTTTATTATAAATTTATTTTGATTTCGGTTTTAAAATAACTGGATAAATGAACTTTTCATAGAACCATGTCTTCCATATTTTTTATTTGTGGTGACTTCTATATAAAAATTAGTTTATCCCTGTGTGATAATGTTTGTACTCTTGTCTTAACTGCATGATACTATTTGTATATTTACCATGAACTTACCAAAGTTTGATGGAAATAATATACCAAATGCATAAATATTCAAAGAGCCTTAGTAGTTATTTTGCAGTTTTATAACCTGGAAACTATTGGTATAGTAGTGGTTTATAAATTTGGTGACTATGTTAAAATGCAGATTCCCACGTTCCTACTTATAATTTATCTGACTCATTAGGTTGTGGGTATGGTTAGTAATTGCATTTTATGTAGCAGTCTTCAAATCATGATGTAGATGGTTTATGGTTAAAGTCTGGTCCTAATTCAGATTTAAATAAATACCTAATACTCTTAATCTTGCTTTTTAGAGGGCTCTTGGATATTGCTATTGTATTGCTATGCTATTGCTATCATTTTGAATTAGTCTCCCCCATTTGTGTTTTCCCACTCCCTATTTCCTTTGTCCTTAGTTTTAGATACTAGAATCTGGGAGATGGAGAAGAATGGGGAGTCTAGGAGAATTCTGATACAAGGCATAATTCCCTGGTATATAGTTATTCTGTAAGTACATTCAGGGCCTAACTTAAAAAAACAAAAAACAAAAAACATGGGTATCCATAGGTAATCACTGTGAATCATAGGATGGTCCTTAAAGTCTAATTGTGGCATCTCACAATAGGTGAGGAACCCTTCATTATATAAATTATTCTCCAACCTTACTTTTTCAGAAAGAGATATGAGACTACCTTCTCTTTAATAGTTGTTTTTGACAGCAAAGTCAATGGTTCAATGAACATTTGTTACTGGTTTCCTAAATTGAATATATGGTTAATATCTTTAAAATTAATGCCTAATATTTCTCTGTTATCCATTTCAGTATTGGAATTGAAGAGTAGCATTTTAGGAAGTTTTGTTTGTTCTGCAATCAATTGTCAGATGTGTTCAGCAACTCTTTATCAGTGCCTCACACCTCAACAAAACATTAGAGCTTCAACAAAATTTTAAATAAAAATTTAAATCCATAGTGCCATGTGGATGTTGCAGAGTTTGTCTTTGCTGTAAAAGCTGGCAGTTGTATCCACTGTCCTAAAGGCAATTAGTAGTCCATAGGAGTAATTAATAAATTCAGAATAAAGATGTGCTCCAGGGTCTTGCTTTGTCAAGAGTGTACTCCTTGGACCAGTGATATCAATACTACCTTGGAACTTGTTGAGGTGCAAAATCTCAGAATGCACTCTATACCTGTGGAACCAGAAGCTGCATTTTAACAAATCCCCGGATGATTGCAATGCACATTACGTTTCAGAAGTATTATTATAGGGGATACTGCTTTACCTTGGTACTTTCTGCTTCTCTCTAAAGTACAAGTTATTTTAAGGAGTTTCATATCTGTTTGGATTCCCCTTCCACACTCTGCAGTCCTTTAGGATTCTATTGAAACCAAAATAATTACACAAAGAATTTTTGAAATTAGGCCAACCTAAATATGAATTGAACTTCATTGAAGGATATGGACCAAAGGTCTAGTCCCAGGAATGCCAAAATATCTACCTGAGTGAGTCTCAAGTAATATAATTTTGATTGCTAAGAATCAGAGGAAAGAGACATCCTACAAAAGTCTGGAAGTTTCTAATTGATATAAGGATCTGCTATGTGGAAAGTTTGAGAGCTGCGAAAAGATAATCATTTCTAGGGAATGAAAACGTAACAGCTCTTCCTCAAACACGCCAGGCCTGCTTCTGCCTTTGAGTTTGTTTCAGCTCTAATTCTTCCTATGTGTTCTTTCCCCAGGTATTCACTCCTTAGCCTGTAAGATATTTCTTACCTAAATAACTATTAGAATCAGTCTATTTATTAATGCCCACTTCTTTAATTCCTTTTATTCTGTACTACATTTTTTCTTTATAACTTTATTCATTTTAAGCATACTACATATATTTATTATCTCATTGCTTATTAATTTTTTTCACACCAACATAGACTACATGAAGACAGGATCTTTGTTTTATGTTATGTACCAATTGTCTGGAACAGTGCTTGGCACATATTAGATGCTCAAATATTTGTTGAATGAATAAATAAACTTCTTATCTGTGTTTTTGCATCTCCATGTTATGTGTGTGGGTAAATGATTTGATAGTAAAACAAATGAGAAATGAGTAATAAAATATAGGGAATTAATTTATTGCTATCAAGAAATAGGATTTCCTGTTTTTATGATGAATGATCATTTGTGATGTTTTTTTCCCATATTTATTTGAAGAAAGTTTTCCTTTCTTTAATAAGTAGGGTTCAAATTTAGATTTAATATGTTATAAATAGTCATCAAGTAATATTTAACTGAACCTAACTAACCTATTAGGTTAATTGTATTTTAGTGTAACCTAGCACTGATTATATTGTGAAATTTGCTTTTGTAGCAACAAATATGTATTAAATTCAGGACTACGTTTTAATACTTAGAATAATGGAACTCTGAATCTAATATTTTCCAAAAAGCTGTTACTTTGATTTTTGCTTTTATTTATACAGAAGTATATCACTTTTAATTTAAAGACCATTTTTGTTTTGTTTTATTTTTTTTGTTTTGTTTCGTCTTATTTTTACAGATAGGCTCGAGGAGAGAGCATCCTCAGATAAGAATATAGAACCACTTTCTGCTCCACATAATCATCCTCCAGAAGATCCTTTTGGTTCTGTTCCTTTCATTTCTCACTCAGGCAAGTTACATATGTAACATTACTGTCATTAAAAAATACACACAAGAATAACAAAACCTTATTAATAGAAAGTGGAAGTAAGAATCAGGTATTGGTTATAGAAAATAGATTATTTTAACCCTTACCCATCTTGGTCTTCCTGATGTTTGTCCCATTGAATTATTCAGTTGTGCCTTTGCCAATGTAAAAAAAAATACTTATTTACATAACAGAAACATAACTATTTCTTTTTACCTTTTTTGTGGGTACTGCTAAAAAAAACAAGCCATGCATGAAAATATCTCCCTTTTATATATTTAAGATATAAAAATATTTTTATATTTTTGCATAAGAATATGGCATTTTTCTAGTTTATGTGTACTTTTGTAGTTACATTTAAAAAGTATTAATGATTTTGTATTTGTCAAATCATTTTGGTTTAGCTACTCTTTTCTTCTAACATCTCTGCTTTTGATTTCAATCCAGAATTTAAATATTGATATTATGTACTCTTTAAAAATATTTGTAGTAATAATTTCAAAGTGTTTACCCAGTTAACAGTTGGAATATAATAGGATGGAATAAAATTCTACTTTGGAGTAAATTAATTTTTGTGTCTGAATGGCAATAGTGGAGAAAATTGGTTTCAAGTCCTGGTAAAGGGAATGATATTGGAAGAAATTATTGTTTGACAGAAGCTGAAGGTTTAGTTTAACGTAGTCAGCCACTTTCTTTGGTTTTGTTCTTTTATTTCTCACTCAAGTAAGTTATATAGTAACATCTTACTACTATTTTAAAAATACTTGCAAGAACGATAGCAAAAGGAAAACTTAAGAATGTAAAGTCAAGGTGTGAATTGTGTATTTAGGATTTCTTATGGATACATGTAGCTTGTCAGCATTCAGATTTGGTTATCTAGACTATATGATACAGTAAGCAAGATTGTTTCTAACTGCTTTCACATTCTGTTTTTCTCTTTGCCATTTTTGAAAGTAGTCCATATTCTTTTCATTTTCTGCTTGCTGTCTTCAATGTGTCTCTTTCATGGATGACTCGACATCCTTAACTTGGAAAATAGCTATCTGTGTGCATTAATTTAATTTGCATAAATGTGCTTCCTTACACCCCTTTATCCTAGGTGACAAAAGTATTATTTTTTTCTTTAATTATAATGTCTTAAAATAATCTTTTATCAGCTTTCAAAAGCCTAGTATTCAATGAGTCGAGATACTTATGTGTGTGCCTAAAGCAGTTTCCGGACTAACTCCTTTCCATACTCTAAAGAAGTGCATTATCTTCTTCAGCTTTTCATGTAGCTGTGCAACTACTTTATTTTGTATACACACACATACACACACACATTTATGATTTATCATTTGTAATTTTAGATAGAAATAAAATATTGGGGTATTCATCATCCTTTAGGAGTAAAATTAATTAAATCTACTGAAACAAAAATTGTCCTTAGAAGCTTTTTAAAAAAATATTTAAAAAAATTTTTAAAATTATAAATGGCACACAATATTTTTTGTTTGTTTATTTTTATGTGGTACTGAGAATCAAACCCAGTGCCTCACATGTGCAAGGCAAGCGCTCTCACTGAGCCACAACCCCAGCCCCTTTCTCATAAGCTTTAAGGAAAAAGAAAAATGAATTCTAGCTAATGAAAATATACTCTACCTAACGTTGTGAGACTAAAAAGCATCTGGAGATTTCTCGGACATAGGAGAGATAAAGACAAGAAGTTACAACATATGTGTTACATATACAATACAGAATTAAGTGTGTATGATGTCATCTTACTTGAATTTGAGAGTAGACAATTACTAAACAATTTTAAGTGCACCATATAGAGGGTGTTACTTGAGAATAAAATGAATTTAATCGTACAGCAGAATGCTATAAGAATTTAGCAAGTTTTAAGTCCAATGTTAATATGTATTTGGGAAGTACCATTGTTCTGCTCTTTTTATTTAAAAAAATCTGTTAGGACATTCTTTTTCTTTTTTGTGGTACTGGGAATTGAACTCAGGTCCTTGCTTATGCTAAGCAGATACACTACCACTGAGCTACATTCCAGCCCTCTGTTAGAATTTTATTTTTTTAATTTTATTTATTTTTTATTTTTTTAAAATTTTTATTATTGGTTGTTCAAAACATTACATAGTTCTTGACATATCATATTTCATACATTTGATTCAAGTGGGTTATGAACTCCCTTTTTTACCCCTTATACAGATTGCAGAATCACATCGGTTACACATCCACTGTTTTACATACTGCCATACTAGTGTCTGATGTGTTCTGCTGCCTTTCCTATCCTCTATTATCCCCCCTCCCCACCCCTCCCATCTTCTCTCTCTACCCCATCTACTGTAATTCATTTCTCCCCCTTGTTTTTTTTCCCTTTCCCCTCACTTCCAGTATAACAGTATAATAATGAGGGTCTCCTTCCATTTCCATGCAATTTCCCTTCTCTCTCCCTTTCCCTCCCACCTCTCGTCCCTGTTTATTGTTAATCTTCTTCTCATGCTCTTCCTCCCTGCTCTGTTCTTAGTTGTTCTCCTTATATCATAGAAGACATTTGGCATTTGTTTTTTAGGGATTGGCTAGCTTCACTTAGCATAATCTGCTCTAATGCCATCCATTTCCCTGCAAATTCCATTATTTTGTCATTTTTTAGTACAGAGTAATATTCCATTGTGTATAAATGCCACATTTTTTTTTTATCCATTCATCTATTGAAGGGCATCTAGGTTGGTTCCACAGTCTAGCTATTGTGAATTGTGCTGCTATGAACATCGATGTAGCAGTATCCCTGTAGTATGCTCTTTTTAGGTCTTTAGGGAATAGACCAAGAAGGGGAATAGCTGGGTCAAATGGTGGTTCCATTCCCAGCTTTCCCAGGAATCTCCATACTGCTTTCCAAATTGGCCGCACCAATTTGCAGTCCCACCAGCAATGTACAAGTGTACCCTTTTCCCCACATCCTCTCCAGCACTTGTTGTTGTTTGACTTCATAATGGCTGCCAATCTTACTGGAGTGAGATGGTATCTTAGGGTGGTTTTGATTTGCATTTCTCTGACTGCTAGAGATGGTGAGCATTTTTTCATGTACTTGTTGATTGATTGTATGTCCTCCTCTGAGAAGTGTCTGTTCAGGTCCTTGGCCCATTTGTTGATTGGGTTATTTGTTTTCTTATTGTTTAATTTTTTGAGTTCTTTGTATACTCTGGATATTAGGGCTCTATCTGAAGTGTGAGGAGTAAAGATTTGTTCCCAGGATGTAGGCTCCCTATTTACCTCTCTTATTGTTTCTCTTGCTGAGAAAAAACTTTTTAGTTTGAGTAAGTCCCATTTGTTGATTCTTGTTATTAACTCTTATGCTACGGGTGTCCTATTAAGGAATTTGGAGCCCGACCCCACAATATGTAGATTGGAGCCAATATTTTCTTCTATCAGACGCAGAGTCTCTGATTTGATATCAAGATCTTTGATCCATTTTGAGTTAACTTTTGTGCATGGTGAGAGAAAGGGATTCAGTTTCATTTTGTTGCATATGAATTTCCAGTTTTCCCAGCAACATTTGTTGAAGATGCTATCCTTCCTCCATTGCATGCTTTTAGCACCTTTATCAAATATAAGATAGTTGTAATTTTGTGGATTGGTCTCTGTGTCCTCTATTCTGTACCATTGGTCTACCCGTCTGTTTTGGTACCCGTACCATGCTGTTTTTGTTACTATTGCTCTGTAGTATAGTTTGAAGTCTGGTATTGCTATACCGCCTGATTCACCTTTCCTGCTTAGAATTGTTTTTGCTATTCTGGGTCTTTTATTTTTCCATATGAATTTCATGATTGCTTTATCTATTTCTATAAGAAATGCCGTTGGGATTTTGATTGGCATTGCATTAAACCTATAGAGAACTTTTGGTAATATTGACATTTTGATGATGTCAGTTCTGCCTATCCATTAACAGGGTATATTTTTCCATCTTCTAAGATCTTCTTCTATTTCTCTTTAGGGTTCTGTAGTTTTCATTGTATAAGTCTTTCACCTCTTTTGTTAGGTTAATTCCCAAGTATTTTATTTTTTTTTTTGAGGATATTGTGAATGGGGTGGTTTTCCTCATTTCCATTTCAGAGGATTTGTCGCTGATATACAGGAATGCCTTTGATTTATGCGTGTTGATTTTATATCCTGCCACTTTGCTGAATTCATTTATTAGCTCTAGTAGTTTCTTTGTAGACCCTTTTGGGTCTGCTAGGTATAGAATTATGTCACCTGCAAATAGTGATAATTTAAGTTCTTCTTTTCCTATTTTTATGCCTTTAATTTCTTTCTTCTGTCTATTGCTCTGGCCAGTGTTTCGAGAACTATGTTGAACAGAAGTGGTGAGAGAGGGCATCCCTGTCTTGTTCCAGATTTTAGAGGGAATGCCTTCAATTTTTCTCCATTCAGAATGATGCTAGCCTGAGGCTTAGCATAGATAGCTTTTACAATATTGAGGTATGTTCCTGTTATCCCTAGTTTTTCTAGTGTTTTGAACATAAAGGGATGCTATACTTTGTCGAATGCTTTTTCTGCATCTATCGAGATGATCATATGATTCTTATCTTTTAAGTCTATTGATGTGGTGAATAACATTTATTGGTTTCCGTATATTGAACCAGCCTTGCATCCCAGGGATGAATAGATCATATATTATGTCACAGGGCAACTCTTAGAAGTTATAAAGGAGTAGAGATAATACCATGCATCCTGTCTGATCATAATGGAATGAAACTGGAAATCAACGATAAAAGAAGGAAGGAAAAATCATGCATCACTTGGAGAATGAACAATAGGTTACTGAATGATCAATGGGTTACAGAAGACATCAAGGAGGAAATTAAAAAATTCTTAGAGATAAATGAAAACACAGACACAGCATATCGGAATCTGTGGGACACAATGAAAACAGTTCTAAGAGGAAAATTCATTGCTTGGAGTTCATTCCTTAAAAAAAGAAAAAACCAACAAATAAATGATCTCACACTTCATCTCAAAACCCTAGAAAAAGAAGAGCAAAACAACAGCAAAAGTAGTAGAAGGCAAGAAATAATTAAAATCAGAGCTGAAATCAATGAAATTGAAACAAAAGAAACAATTGAAAAAATTGACAAAACTAAAAGTTGGTTCTTTGAAAAAATAAATAAGATCGATAGACCCTTAGCCATGCTAACGAAGAGAAGAAGAGACAGAACCCAAATTACTAGCATACGGGATGAAAAAGGCAATATCACAACAGACACTTCAGAAATACAGAAGATAATTAGAAATTATTTTGAATCCTTATACTCCAATAAAATAGAAGATAGTGAAGACATCGATAAATTTCTTAAGTCATAGATCTGCCCAGATTGAGTCAGGAGGATATAGACAACCTAAACAGACCAATATCAATTGAGGAAATAGAAGAAGCCATCAAAAACTACCAACTAAGAAAAGCCCAGGACCGGATGGGTATACAGCAGAGTTTTACAAAACCTTTAAAGAAGAACTAATACCAATACTTTTCAAGTTATTTCAGGAAATAGGAAAAGAGGGAGAACTTCCAAATTCATTCTACAAGGCCAACATCTCCCTGATTCCTAAACCTGACAAAGACACTTCAAAGAAAGAAAACTATAGACCAGTATAATGAACATAGATGCAAAAATCCTCAATAAAATTCTGGCAAATTGGATACAGAAACATATCAAAAAGATCGTGCATCATGATCAAGTAGGATTCATCCCTGTTAGAATTTTAAATCTTAACTTTGATATTGTAATAGATTAGCTTATATTTTGTCTTTTTTCAATTTATTATTATTTTACAAAATAACTTTCTTTGTGATACTGGCAGTTGAACCCAGGATATAGCACATGCTAGGAAAGTGTGCTATCATTGAGCTATGTCCCTAGTCTTGTTTTGTTTTGGTTTTTGGATGAAGTTTTGCTGTGTTGTCCAGGCTGGTTTCAAGTAATTTTCCCACCTTAGTGTCCCTAGTAGCCAGGATGACAGGTGCCATTATTGCTTGGTCTGAGGAGTGTTTTTTTTTTTTTTGAATGTATGTGTGGTGCTGGGAATGGAACCTGGGCCTTACACATGCTAGGGAAGTATTCTATCACTGAGTTGTATTCCCAACCCTCAAATAATTTTTAATTGAAACTTCATTTTTATTAAAATAATGTGTGTGTGTGTGCGTGTGTTTTAAAGTCAGATATAAACTAGGCTTATTATGGAAAAAAAAAAGCTATGATTGCTTCCTTTTGATACTCTTCCCTGTTAAATACCTCTTCCCTGTTAAATACCTCTTCCTTAGAGGTGATTTTTTTCCTTCTGGTCTTTTAATATATCATGCTATTTTGCTACGTTTTATCCCTTCCACCACAATTTTAGATAATACCTACAAACTTCTTGTTATGGGTAATGAGGATTTAGATTAATTGCACTGCTGCTGGCCCCTGTCACACAAATATACTAACCGTGACATACAGTCGTGTGGCACATAATGATATTTGGTCAATGAAGGACCATATATATGATCACAACTGCATAAGATTATAATTAAGATTATATATCTAGGAGGTGGGCATGTAGCTCATTGGTAGTGTGTGTTTAGCATGCCTGTGGCCTTGGGTTGGGTCTTTAGTGTGTTTGCACATGTGGACACACACACACAGTTACATTGCCTACTGATGCTGTAGCTATCTTAGTTTCTATCAGCTCACTGATGTTCACATTAAGTGGACTAATGATGCATTTCTCAGAACATATCCTAGTTTCTTATAGTTTTTAAGTGATGCATGACTGCATATATGGGTATCCTTTTCCTCCCATTCTTCCAGCACAATTTTTAGGTGAATCAGTATTCAACATGTGCATTCTTTGAATATGTAAGTATTTGTCATCACAGAGGTCCAGTGTGCCATGCACATTGCCTGTCCTCTGTAAGGTTTTGTTTCTCCTGGAGTTGATTTCTGTGTTTATAATTACTATGAATTCTCTTTGCTTAGTTTTTTAAAAAATATTTTTTTTAGTTGTAGATGGATACAATGTATTTATTTTTATGTGGTGCAGAAGATCGAACCCAGTGCCTCACAAATGTAAGGCAGGTGCTCTACCACTGAGCTACAGCCTTTTTAATACATCCTGCATTGATTAATCTGCATTTGGAAGTGCAAATTTCTTTCCAGTTTAAGGTGGCTATCATTTTCATTTTTATCTGATTATATCTCTTCTGGAACTGTGCAGTCTGAGCTGATTACTTTTTGGGCCTGCAATGCAACTGTAATCCTAATATGTTCTTTAATTTTACCCTTTGGTCTTCTGAAAATTCCTGTATCTCCTCTGTTCTTTGTAGAACAACTCTTCTGATCATTTCTTGAGAAAGTATTCATGGTAGAACAAATTTTAATAAACTTTGATACCTAAAAGTCTCTCTTTTTTCTCTTAAAACTGACACTAGACCAATCAAATGATTAGGAAAATAGTTTTAGGTTAAACTTTTCTCTGTGAATTCTAGAGGCACTGCTTTATTGTATTCTGCCTTCTCGTAGTGCCACTTTGAAATCCAATGCCATTCTTATCATTGATCTTTGTAGGTGACCTGTACTGGGTTTTTATTTAGTTATTGTTTTTCTTCTCTTTCCTTTCTTAACCTTTTTAAGCAATTATTAACTTGCTGTGAATATTCAAGGTATTTTACCTTAATATGCGTCTTTTTTAATTCATTGTGCTTGGAGCCTTGTGGACCTTTTCAATCTGGAAACTTACGTTTTCTTGCCTTATATCTTTTGGTAATTTTCTTTTATTCTTTCTCACTCTTTTTTCCCTACCATACTTCTTTCTTTTTTTGGTAAATCCTATTATTAGGATATGGTGCTTTGTGGATTGATCCTTTAATTATTTTTTTTCCCTGTTCTCCATCTCTTTGTCTTTTATATTTGCATCTTAGAAATTCCCTTAATTTTGTATTACCAAAATTATTTCTTATCAGACATAGCATTTATTTCTTGTATTCAGTATATTTTTATTTATCAAAGGATAACTTTTGTACATCTTTGTCATGATTTTACTCATCTTTTATTCTTTGTCTTTCACTTTAAGTATAGATGCTGATCCTTTACTTCCCAAGAAGGTGGCATGTAAACTAAGACTTAAAAGTTGTAAAGTAGTTTGCTTATTACATTCAGTGTTCCCCAGGCATTTTAAAGACAAAATGTGATGCAGAAGTGGAGGAAGATCAGATTAGGGGAATGCCTAGTCTTAGATACACTCTTGAATTTCTTAGATCCATTCTACTTGACCATGATGTAGTTTAAACAACAACAACAAAAAAATATATTGTGTTTTCAGTTTTTAAAAGGAAGTTTAATTCACGAAGGATATTGGAGATTTATCTCAGCTTTGTCTTTAAACATCTAACACCATTAGAAAATAATTTTTAGAGCAAAACACCATAATATTATTGTCAAGTATACTCTAATTTTATATAAAAACATTTTAATTAGTTGCAATCATAGTATGCATTTAATTTTTTCCACTTTGCCTTTTGAGTTAGAACCTAATGTTCTTTGCAGTGAATATTATAAATGCCATTCATTTCCTCACAACTAATGATCTAGGTGTCATTACCAGAGATAGAATATTGGGTATGGTGAGCTAATGATCAAACTAAACTTTGGCAGTTTTGTGTACAGATGTCTGTATTCTGGTACAGTACTCAAAGAATGTGTATTGAAAAAGTCAGAATTAGAAATAACATTTAATTATACTTAAATATTTAAAAATTATCCAGCTATGAAGCCAAGATTATGTGAGTTAAGTTTAAGCTTCATTTCTTACTAATTGTGTGACCAAGGCAAATGACCTCTCTGAATCATTTCCTCATATAAAATGAGGATAATAATAGTATGTAACACATGATTTATAGGGTTTTTTTAGTTGTAGATGGACACAATAACTTTATTTTGTTTATTTTTATGTAGTGCTGGGATTGAACCCAGTGCCTCACACATGCTCTGCAAGCGCTCTACCACTGAGCCACAACCCTGGCTCACTTATAGGGTTTTTTTTAATGATTAATAAGAAAAGTATTTTTTGAAGCATGAAAAATGTCTGACAACAGTAGTTTAAGGAAATGTTTATTTTTGTCTTGTTTTCTATTAAATATGCTGAATACAGTACAGTGAGATCCTAACATCTTAAAAACTATTACTTTGCATTTTCAAACAGGTGATATGTGTACTTGATTTTTACAAATCTTTTTAATTGCACAGGAATTTCTAATTTCTAATATTTGGTTACACTGTATTTGATCACATTATGTCTTTTCTACTTTCTGCAAATTCAACAGAAGTTGACAATATTTTGAATAATTCTTTACTAAATAGTCACATATATTAGTATTTGACACATAACATTATTCCTTAAGGAATAATGAGCATTTGCAAAATTGATTAATTGCTAGATATTCCTACAGAATTAATACCTCAATTTATATACTCAGTACAGCATTTGAAAATGCATATTTACTTACAGTGTTTAATTTTAGAATTTTGATATTTCCCTCAAATATATTGTTTTAAGTATTTTGTTTTAAATAAATTGTTTTTTTGGGGGGAGAAATTGTACAAATGAACTGTGTTAAAATCATATAGTATTATTTTTTAAATATATAGATAGATACACATACATGTATATATACACATGTTTGTGTATATTTATGAATATATGTATACATGTATTCTTGAATACATGTGAGTGACTTGCAGGAAAAATATATAATGCTTAAAATATGGAATGAAATTACTATGCTGATATTTTGCTGATCATACAACTTTTTGGAAAGCTGTTTAAGAATAAAATGTTTATGTTCTTTGAGTTTTTTAAAAAAACTTTTATTTCTGGGAACTTATTCTAAAGAAATTTAAAGTTTTTTGGGAAAAGGCAGCTATAGAAATGTTAAATATAGCATTAGTTGTAGAAGTAAATTTAATCATACAAATCACCCAGTATTAGACAAATTATTAAATTATGACCTGTTTTGTAGACGAAATTTGATGCAGCTTATTTTAGTAATAGTAAGGAATATTATATAGTAGTATACAAAAATATGCTATAATTGAATTAAAATTTTAAATGAAATTTTTAAATGAAAAGATAGAAAAATGCAAGTAAAATGAAAAATATCATGAAACTTTGAATAATATAAAACAAAACACTCTTAATCTTATTATCACCATTTTAACAGAGTTACAGTTACTTAATACAAAATGTGTCTCAAGAAATATAAGATGATTTCAAACTTCACAGTGTTTATACACTAATATGGCTAGATCATCACTAATTGACATAATCTTACAGGACTTGCAACTGCTAGATAAGCACTCTACCAATGAGCTGTGCCTCCAACTCATAAATTTTATACTTTTTAAGACTAGTGTATTTAAAACTTTTGATTATTTTTCTTTCCACTTAGTGCCTTGTTTTCATAGCATTTTTACAATAAGTTCTCAGCCATGTACAGATAAACTTCTGTTTTAATTTGCATTTGCATTGGTGCCTCTTATTTCTTCCACTTTCCAATTTCCCAGCCTTGGTTAATGTGGGTGTAGTCTCAGAAGTTAATAATTTAGAAGCTATTACTACTTATGGTTTTGCTTAAAAATCTAAAAAGGATTATAATAAAGATTAAAGTATTTGCCTGTCAAGGCTCAGAGTTTATTTAGGTAGAGATGGACATGAAAACCATGTGCAATTAAATATTGAAGGTGCTATGATAGATGTATACTCAGTGGGCGCACAAAGGAGATAGGGGTCTTGTTTTGGCTAAATTGTGATTGGGAAATGAGGAAAGCTTTGTGGAAAAGGTGTTATTTATTGTAAATGTTGAGAAAAGAATACCTTTGAGTGAACTTGCAGGAAAAAATAATGCAGGGTATTCAAGTAGAGAAAATAGTTGTGAGCAAAGGTCAGAGACATTTAGTATGTTCAGGGAACTGCATGCATTTGAGGATGACAGCATTAGGTGAGGGGGGAAAATTAAACCATAGAAGCAGGCAGGGGCTATGATACGAAGATGGTAACAGAGATGGGAGGACTTTAAACAGGAAAGGAATTTGATTAGATATGCATTCTAGAAAGAATACATAGTAGAATATAAACTAGATGACTGAAATCAGAGCTGGGAAGACTGAGTACTCCTCAGTGTGGACTATAGCAAAATTACTCCAGAAATTAACAGCAAGTAAGAAATTAACTTTATGTGTGTTGAATCACTTGGACAATGTGAATTGGAAATTAATAATGAAAATAAGAAGTAAACTTGTTTCTTTACCACAGATCATTTTAATTAGTGGTTAAAATTTTTTTAAAGACTTGTTAAAGTGCAAAAAACATGCATTGGATCTCCAGTGCTTATTATGGATTTATCAACTCAAAATATAGCAGTCCTAAGGGTATGTGATTTGATTTACTTAAAAAAAGTTTTAGTTTTTGATTATAAGCATTATAGTAAAAGAATAGTAGATTGCCAGGCATGGTGATGCATGACTGTAATCCCAGTGGCTCAGGAGGCTGAGGCAGGAGGCTCTCGAATTCAAAGCCAGCCTCAGCAAAAAGCAAGGTGCTAAGCAACTCAGTGAGATCCTGTCTCTAAATAAAATACAAAATAGGTCTGGGAATATGGCTTAGTGGTTGGGCATGCCCCTGAGTTTAATCCCCTGTGCCCCTCCCCCCCGCCAAAAAAAAAGAACAGTAGATAATTGAAAGAAGAGCAAAACATAAAAAAGCAAAAAATTGATGTATAATTTCTTTACACAGACATAAATAGTATTCACGTTCTGATGTGTTCCCATACTACCTTTATTTTACCTTCATATGTAAATATTTATTTGGAATTTAGGGTCATTCTATATAAAATTTTCTTTTCAAAAATATTTATTTATTTTATGTTTTTTTAATATAAGTAAAAAAATGATGGCCTGAGAGATGTTACAGAGGCAAGAATCTATAGCATTTAATATCATATGGGAAGGAACAAGAGGCATTGAGGGAAAGAAAGAAACCTAAAGTGATTATCAGGATTTTGGTTTAATGAAATTGGTGATGTTTTTTTTCTAGAAAGGGAAAACATAAAGTAGATTAAGGGGAAGTGTTCAGTTTCACATAGATTGTGTTTGAGTTTTGGTGGGTGTGCTGCGGCAGCACTGAAATATTATTAGTAGGCATTTAGGCACGGGGAACTTGCCTTCAAGTCGGAAATCTTGGCCAGAGAGGCAGATTTACATCAGAGAGGAAAGAGAGTAAAATGCTGAGAAGTGAATTCAGGGTAATTCTATGACACTTAAGGGGCAAAACAGAGGAGATGGGGTGGGGAAAGGACCATAGAGACAAGAGAAGTAGAAGAGAGCTGAGGAAAGGGGAGAGGGGATTAACCATGCCTTGGAAAATGCTCATGAGAATAAGATGACTGGAAGCGATCTATTAAAGTTAGCATTTAGTAATTATTTCATATTGGTCAAAATAATGTAATTGGAATCCTGATTGTAGTGGATTGACAAATGAATGGGTGATGAAGACATTAAGATATCAATGGTGTGTTATTCTTTGCAGGCATCCAACTGTACTAATAGAGAAAGATAGGTAAGGATTAAGGGAAAGATTTTATATATAAAGACTGAAGATAAAGGAAAAAAGAAAGAATAGTATTATAAAAAATTACAAAAAAAAAAAAAGAAAAAGACCCCCAAGCCCCAAAACTGCCCTAAAGGAGATGGCAATAATAGCATAGATGGAAGGATCAGTGTCTACCAAGATATGACAGTTTCTCTTCTTGAGACTGGATATAGATATAAAGGTTTGTGATTGGAAATTAAGAAGAATTAATGCTCAGTGGCTTTACTTTTTCTGTGAAGTATGGGGCAAGGTTGTCTGCTGAGATAAAATAATGGCAGGGCCAGTGGCTTGAGAAGTCAGATAGTTTGGAATATGTGGGTATGAGACAGCTGTTGTGGATTTATAAGGTTCCCAGGTTTCAGTCTAGCTTGCTGTTAACTGGGGTACAGGGATGTCAGTCTCCTTTACTGTATAATTTCTGTTGGTTGGTTGCAGTTAGTTTAGAAGAAGAGGCAAGTATTATAAAATTGTGTGTGATTGTGTGATGAAAATCTACAATAATATGGGGCTGTGGTTGTAGCTCAGTGGTTGAGCGCTTACCTCGTATGTGTGAGGCACTGGATTCTATCCTCAACACCACATAAAAAAATAAATAAAGATTGCCTCATCTACAACTAAAAAAAATCTACAATTATTCATAACATAATAGAGATGTTAGTTTTATGGCATTTTTAGTCTGGTGGAGGGAAGCTGTGTTTACAACTACCATGATTCTCTTCTTTTATAAACCCTGTCACCTACTGTGTCTTTAGAGAAATCGTACAGACTTTGATAAAACCTAATCTTAATCCACTAATCCTTGGGCCTACATGGTAAACTGCATGGAAATGATGGTTGGCAGTATGCTACCAATTCAAAGTACGCTTTAGAATCTTACAACCCTCCTTTTTACCCTCAGTGATGAGACAACAGAAGGCATGTAATTACAATAGCAGTTTCAAGCCATTGATCCTCTATAATCTGATAGCAAAGAAAAGAACATCAAAACAAATTTTCTGGTTTTTTTTTTTTCTGGAAGCTTTGTACGAGATTAAAAGTGTACCACCTGTTTTATAACTAAAAGAAAACTGCCCTCTACTCTACATGGAAACCTGATTAGAAGAGTGGGTGATGAGGACGATATGATGTAATATATGCGTCTCTCCTCTCACTTTGTGTTTTCTACATATTTTGGTACAGTATTTTTGAAGGTTCAGTGTGGGATTAACTAGAATCTCACTTATGAAGTATTTATTTAAAAGAATACTATAACAAATACATAAAAACCTACTCAGAGAAATATCATTTTAAGTATTGACTAAAAATTTGGCTTTTGAGTTTGAGCCCTGTTTTGATCTTTGAAATTTGAACACTTGGAAATTTTCTTTTTGGAAAACTCACAAACATAAAATAGGTAAATTTATGTCTTAGATCCATTTGATGAGGTAAACTTGTTTTTCAGAACTGCCTTGTTGTTTTTTACCTTCATCACTCATTTTCCAAATCAGTAGAATCAGGATTAATAATGGGATTCTGAGTGCATAAGTGAACATAATCATTTTAAGAATCTGTTGAAATAAAGGATAAGCTTCTTGAAGTTAGGTACTATCTCATTTATCTTTGAATGCCATTCAGTATCTCAATGAATGAATTCATTATTAAACTATACTTGAGTAATCTAATCTTTGTCTCTCTCACATATACCTCCACCAATATTTAATAAAATTTCACCAAATAAGAAAGACTGTTATAATTTTGAATTCTTTCAGGTAAGTTACAATATTGTCCCTATTTTATAGGAGAGGAAACTAAGGCTTATTTGGATGTTTTTCTTCTGTGGATCTTGTAAAGTTGAGTATTATTTTTTATTTTTAAATAAAAACTTTATAATATTTCTACAATGTAACCTTATGCATTATAAAACATTCTCAAGTATACCATACTACAGAGTACTATTTGGTAAAATGGAAACAATACATTGTTTGTCCTGTTGGAAATTTTTACTTGTCAGGTAGGGGTTTGTAAAAAGGCTATATATATATATATATATGACAAATTTATGGTTGTATTTTGTAAAGGGTTGATTGTCAGGTATGGGTTTGTAAAAAGGAGATATATATATGAATGACAAATTTATGGTTGTCTTTTGTAAAGGGTTGATGATAAGCTGTGTTAAATATCCTAGTGTTAGGTTAATTCTTGAATTTACAGATAAGAATTTGTCAGCAGCAAGAGAAATCCCCATGGCTTTGTTATGTGGCCTTAAACTTGATCCGCTTTAAATTTCTTATGTATTCAGAAAGACTGGACTAAATATATAGAAATACCTTCTTGTTTTATGCTTTAAAAATACAGTTGAAGCAATGAAATAGGATTAAGATTATCCAAAAGAAAAAAGTAGAAAAAAGTCAAGAACTGAGATTTGGGTGGTAACTATGTATATCTTTGAAATGGTAGGAAGTCATAACAGTGATCCAACATGGAAAACAAGAGGGAAAAATTTGAAGCTGTAGTTATTAAGATGGAAGAGAAGAACTCTGAGCAAGATTGTAGCATACCTTACAGAGCATTTTCACTCAAATGTGGGAACCTAATACTGGGGAATTGAGAGATAGTATATGAAAAGCTGTTGGCACTACATTTGTACACTTGACAGTGTTACTTCCTAATCCATCTGGTTTCATTTCTTAGTACCATTAGAAGTATACAGTTAGGTACTCTATGAGTAACTAAAAACTGATAATATAATTGGTATCATATAGTAGCAATAACCATAATGACCCTTTAATGAGTACCTACAAGGTACTACTACTTTACATGTATTTTCACTTTAATTCCTGCTACAAATTTGTGAGGCAGATGTTTATTGTTATCCCTACTTTACAGATGAAGAGAGTCAAACACTAAATAAGGCATGATTCCAAATAATACAGGTCATCAAAAGGCATTTTCATTTTGTATTTTCTACTGATGAAAGAGGGGAAATATGATATATATTTTTAAATAGTTGCCAAATGGCTAATTGGTTATCTCACTTGTTTAGCTTATTTTTTTCTGAGATTGCTTGATTATTGAAACATAGCTTTGATTATTGACTGTTTTCCTGTTCTGTATATAAAATAAAGTAAAACAATAAGAATGATTTTAATCATCAGAATTTATATGTATAAATAAGTACTGATCCTCTTGACATTTACTTCAGTGATACTTACTCTTAACATTTTTTATAGTACTTGGAATTTCTTTGAGAATTTCTAACTTAAATAGAATTTAGGACTTAATAACCTACCTTTGCTATTCTTAATAATTTTCTTAAATCTGCATTGCTTATCTTAATCACTTGCCTTATTTTCATTTAGTCTTTGGCTTTGAACGAACTTTGGCTGTTTCCAGCCATCAAAACCAACCTCAAAAGACTAGAATTGCTATTATTTCAGATAATGGAGTCCAATGGAAGTAAAGAATCTAAAGATCTCTAAACCAAAAGTTAAGACCTGCATTCTGGTCCAAGTGCTTCTGGTAGTTAGATATGTCCCCTCAGGTGAAAGTTTCAGTTCATGTTGAAATGGTTTAGACCATTATTCATTATATAATCTTCGAAGTTTCTTCCAATTTTGAAAGTGTGTCATTTTACAAATGTAGGCTCTGAACATTTAGTATTCTTAATTCACAATGCTGAATCTTTGAAAATGTTTTTCTTATTTAAAAATAGAAACAAATATCCTTAGTACATGCCATAAAGTTTTATCCCATACTTTTCTTACATATACTTATATATACGTGGAATATATTAATGTATTCACTATTTTGAGTTTTTTCACACAAAAAATAATATGTTTTGACTTGATGGTCTTCTTGTTTGTTGTTCTTTGGGGAACAGTGAAATAATAGCTCTCAGTTGATTAACCCTTTTTTAAAGATTTGCTGATAAATGATCACAGATTTTTTCATACCATTTGCATATTAAATAACTGAATAAATTAATAAGTACTTCATTGTGACTTCATTTAGTATCTTAGCTTCTTGCTAAGATACTAAAAACTGAAATTTTTAGGTTGTAGTTTTATGGCACAAAATGAAGAACATTGACTTGAGTAGAAGTCATCCCATCAAAATATCATTCTACTATATTTCTTTTTTTAATATACCTTTATTTTATTTATTTATTTTTATGTGGTGCTATCAAACCCAGCACGTCCCATGTGCTAGGTGAGTGCTCTGCCGCTAAACCACAACCCCATCCCCATTATTATATATATTTAGTTTAAGGAAAGAGACATTCTCTGCTTAAAGCCACAGATAAAAATTAATGGATCAACATAGGAAATTTTACAGTGTGTTACCAAAATGAATTAATAAAGAAAAGATGTAACTGAGATAAGATCCACATTCTAAACATTTATTTATGCTGTAAGTACACATTCCTAGTGCTTATTTTAAGTATTATAGATTCCCTTCCACTCACTTGAAAAACACCCATTTTTTGTTATAATCTCCACATTTACTGAGATTTGTATTATTAGGATTTATGATATATTGAATTAAAAAGCAACATATTTAGGGCTATACTTTTGAGAAATTAACTTTGGCAGTGAGATAATCCTGATTAAATTTCATAGTAGATCAATTATGTCTAACAACTGAGAAGAAGCAGTCTGTCTTCAGAAGCAAATAAGGGGAATAATTGACTTTTTTTTTTTTTTTTTAAATTACAGGACTATGTTTAGGAAAATAAATGGATTTTGCTAGGGCCCAGATTTTAAAGTACTATATACATTGTATGGCTAAAACCAACTTTCTAACTTGTTATACTCACTTTGACCATCTTTTGTGTCTATAGATCAGGATTAAAAGCCTTAAAATACAGTTGACCTTCTACATCCTTGGATTCAACCAATTGTGGATCAGAAATATTAAAAACTAGTTCACTTGAATTGAACATGTTCAGATTTTTTTCTTGTCATCATTCCTTAAACAATACAGTTGTTAAAAACAACTTTTTACATAGCATTTATGTTGTGTTATTATAAGTCATCTAGAGATGATTTAAGGTATACAGGAGGATGAAGTGGCTTATATGCAAATGCTACATCATTTTATTTAAGGGATTTGAGCATAAAGAGGATTTTGATATCTGGGAAAGGTCCTATAACAATTCCCTTCAGATACTGAGGAATGCCTGTATATTGACACAATTTTTTTTTTAAAGAGAGAATTTTTAATATTTTTTAGTTTTCGGTGGACACAACATCTTTATTTTATTTTTGTGTGTGTGGTGCTAAGGATTGAACCCAGCGCCCTGCGCATGCCAGGCGAGCGCGCTACCGCTTGAGCTACATCCCCAGCCCATTATATTTTTTTTCCTTTGTATAATTCCCATTTCTTTCTTGGGTCTTTTAGCTTCACAGTGAAGAGGGGATGCTTAGATAGATTGCTTTTACTGCAGAATGTAAACTTATCTAGGATTATTCTGGCAGGTCAGAATCTTCTTTTTAATCTTCTTTTAACAGGAGGTACTAGAGAGATCTGACAACATAGACTTAAATCTGGTTTAATGGTGCTTACCACTAAAGTTGTTATGTTTTCAGAGAGCCTTATTATTGCTCTTGACTACAAAGTTTATGAAGGAGTAGAAATTTGAAGAAGTAGAGAGTAATGGACTATGAGAATATGGGAGACAAAGGAATTTAGATGAATATTTTAGTTTTATGAAGTGAAGATAATAATAAATAAAACTATTCTGTCTACATCAATCAGTTGCCTATACTTTTTATGGACCTATTCTGAAACCACAAAGACGCCATCACTGTGTGTTTTCTTGCTCTTTTTAAAATTAGTTCTTTTTCATTTCTTATACTGTGCTCTCTAATGTAGCTATTTAAAAATCAGAGATATAATTTCCAGGATCAAAAATATATCCTTGGGTGTGGATATACATTTGTTAGCATACTTTGTTTCTGGTCATTTCTAAAGTGGACCTGAGCTTCTCTTGAATTATTGATAAGAGTTGCTTCTTCTCTTCTCCCTCCTCCCCATTTTCCTCTCATTTAGATTAATTAAGCCCTGAAAAATTACTAGAAGATTATTGAATGTGGTGGATGAAATAATTGAATTTGGCTTTTCCCTGGAGAGGATGATGATAATAAGGTGCTTACAGTGTGTCATGCACTGTTTTTAGTCTTTTCTTCACAACAACAATATGAAATAAAACCTATTATTATTCCGTTGCATGCATGAGGAAAGGTTAGAATAGCTGTGATTTTTGGCAGGATTGTTATTGAGTTATTTTTATACTACACACATATATATATCCTTATGTGTATTATTCATAAGAAGGAAATAACAATAAATGGATAAAATCAAAGTGCTAAAAGGGAGGGTTTTTTTCCTTAAGGAAAAAAAAAGGTGCACAAGTGACATGGTTCTATTTTAAATGCAGTAAAACTAGAAACAATGTAGTGATAAATATTTAAAAGTGTTATATACAATATTTTTTTATGCTCCGATCAGAATAATGGGCAATGTTTTCATTGGAAAGATATGTTTTAAAAAATGGTAAGTAAAAAGACCTCACAAATTTATATCCACACTGACAGTTACAAAAATGTAATGCATGGCACTTCACAACAAATATTTTTATCTCTTTTTATGCAATGTTGAGAAGATAACAGGGCAGTCAGAATAAGAGTGCAGCAGGTGTGTTCTGGAAAGAAGAGATGGCTAGTTGGGTAATGGAAACAATATATTTTAAGAAGACTGTAATTGAACTATAAAAATAATAAAGTAAAGGTGAATTGAAGGACACTCTGCAAAGTGGACTATATACTGCGTTAAATGTTCCAGAAGATCTTCAGGAATAAAATTAAGTTCCCTAGAAATGGAAAATCTCCCAGAAAAGCATTTCCCCAAAGTGCTTGGGTACATCATTGTTTATAAAGGTTAACAGGTGTTACCTGTAAATAAAAGCACAGAGAAGAAAATTTGGGAAATGCTAGTTTTATAAAAATTAAAGATTCTTCTGTGTGGGGTTCATTAGCACCTCTAACAAGCATATTCCAGGTGAGTGGGGTGGAAGCAGAATATTGAGTGCATCATTCCATAGACTTGGTTGCCTGAGACCACAGAATTGTTTGCTTCTTATTACAGGAATAGCATTCTTTGAAATGTATATTAGGAAACATTGTGATGTTACTGGAGGTGTCCATGAACAAAGGTGAGGGTTGTGCATAGCAGGTTACTAAGCTATTCAGTAGCTTGAGGTAATAAGATAAAATGTATCTTAGCAGAAATAGTCCATGAGTGATGACTGGGAGTTTCCTGGAACCATACATATTTTGAGTTAATAATCCATGAAAATAAATTCTACTCAATATGAAAGTAATTTTTGTTTTTTAATATCAGAAGTATGCTGTATGGGAGAATAGTCAAACTTGAGAATGTATTTGATTTGGTCCTACTCTGTTAGGATAAAAGGTAGCATATAGCTCTTAACTGATTTTAAGGAATTGGCAGGTTATATTTCTATTTAAGTATAACCTGATGGAATTTTCTATAATCTTATCTCCCACTCAGTCTTTACTAGCACTACCAAGGTCAAGGTTGCCAATAAACCTCTAAAGATGAGTAGATCAATGGCCACATTCTGTTTTCAGTTTAGTGTAGCTCTTTGCACCTTCTGGCTCTGTTGTCTCTCATCTCTCCTGGAAACTGTCTTCTCTATTGGCTTCCATGACATTGCACTTGCATGGGCTTAGTCCTCTTAGACTGGTACTTATCAATTCACTTTGCAATTTCCTCTTCTACTGACTTCTGAATGTTTTGCACCCTGGGGCTCAGTTTTTTATGGTGATGTCATCTTTTTAGGTGATGTCCTTTAGTCTGTGACTCTCTCTCTACATGGTGATAATACCCAAATCTATTTTCTTTAAACACTAAACGTGCTCAAGCCGTGGATATCTGCTTTATCCTTAACTGCATGTCAAATGATTTACACATCATCAAGCTTAATGTGTCCAAAATGAAATTTTTATTATCTCTACTTCCCAGCTTCTTTAGGAAAAAAAATTTTTTTTTCAATGCTGGGGATTGTACCCAGGGCAAGCCCATGTTAGGTGAGCACTCATTCACCAAGTTATATATCATTATATATGATATAATGATATATATCCCCAGTTCAACTTATTTCTTACTTACTCTTTGTATGTTAATGGTATTGCCATCTTTCCTGAATTTTTCTCTTCAATCTGACTCTTCCACTTTTTTTTAGTTATACATGACAATAGAATGTATATTTTGTTATTTAAAAAAAATTTGTTCTAATTAGTTATACACGACAGTAGATGTATTCCACTTTTATTTACCCTTCTGCTATTGTCATCAAAGCTAACATAATCTCTAACTGGAATTACTGCAATTTTCTTTTCCCTGATGCCTCCTCTACACCCCCCCCCCCCGCCCACACACACACATACCTTTTCCACTTCATTTTACTTTTCTACATAAGTCATCTTTTTGGAATATAATTCTCATCCTGACACACATTTTAAAGCTTTTTAATAGTCTTATTCATGGCTTACAGGGACCTACACAATTCTGTTCTTTTCCATTCTTTCCTACTTCATTTTGTACAGTGTCCTCCTTGCTCACTGTGCTTCAACCACTCCAGCCCATTTATAGTCCCACCAACGTGTCATTACTCTTTTATTTGGAGCAGATTCCAGCTTATCCTTTGCACAGCTGGCTCCTTCTCATTGTGCAGTCCTTCACTGACTGCCCATGGTAGACTTATGCACCCATCCTCCCTACTTTGTCATTTCAAAGCACTGAATGAAATAAGAAAATGCAAGTGACTGAATTCTGAGCTGAAAATATCCACAGATGTAGAGTTTATTTTTATTCCTTCATATTTCTTGTATATTCTGAATATAGTTGAACTCACAGTAGTCAATGCTTCATTTTAATACATATTGATTCAGTCAGTGCTAGGGTAGAGATGAATACATTTGCAGTTCAGTGGAGATATTACAATTAAGGTTTCTCAGGCACACCAAATACAGTATGGTATTTTTTTAAGGGGTGGCTCTGAAGGGCTATGATTTGGGCTGGGTCTTGAAACATAGCCACCTTCATGAGGCAGTGGTAGAATATTCATATTAAAGTGCAGTGGGAACGAGATGTTAAGATAGGTGAGTATTACAGGTTATTTCACAAGTATATTCCTAAGATAGCCATTTGGTTCCTGAGTTTGAGTAGGCTGTAATAAAGAATAACATGGGAAACACAGGGTGTGAGACTATAGATTTGGCAAAACAGAACCTAAATAGAGAACCCTGCATTATGCTAAGGGTTCCACTTCAAACAGCCACTGGAAGATTTTAAGCAAAGAGCCATGGGATTAGTTTTTCAGAAAAAAAAATTTATTATGGTGACAAGGTAAAGGAACCATTTGGGGACTATGAAAATCATGGCAAAGAAGCAAGTTTAGAGGCTTAGTTTCTAGATAAGAAATAATGAGGGAGTGAATAGATAAGTGGAAGAGGGAGGAAAGGGAAATTCAGGAGATTTAAAAACCACAGGCACACACTGGTAGGAAGAGGGGAGATGATTTCCAGATTTCTTCTGGTCTGAGGAACCTATGTACACACTGGTAGGAAGAGGGGAGATGATTTCCAGATTTCTTCTGGTCTGAGGAACCTACGTACATGGAAGTGCTGTCCACTAAAGGGAACTGCTGGTGAAGAATACCTTAACAAAAAAGATGGTCCCTTTTGAAATGTTTGAGTTTGAGGGTAATGGTAGGATACATATTCTGATAGGTAGGTATTCATGGTACTTACTAGAGATCTGCATCTATAACTCATGAGTAAGATCTGGGTTAGAAAAATACAACTCAGCCAAAAGCTATTAGTATATTTTGAGGTCAACATACAAGTAGTTAAAACCCCAGAGAGAAGCCACAGAGGGAGAAACACATCCAAGGATTGAACTCTAGGGAAGACACATTTTAAGCAGATGTTAGTGAAAGACAAGGCTTACACAGTTGTAGGAAGATGATAGTGCTGACTTTAAAAAAGGAGAAGATAACCCAGAGGTAACATATACCAGAGATCATCATGTTAATGATGACGAAGTAATGGTCCCTCCTCCATCACAAGCTAACTCGTTCTTGTGATGACAGACTGTACTCCCAGCCCTATCTAATTGTTTTGAAAATATTTGGTCCTGAAGGGAAGGGATGAGTATGTATGACTAAATCAAATTGACTGCTACCTCTGGTAAAATCAATTCAGTATACCAATGTATTGGGAAGGTAGTATATTTTCATGTATACTAATAAACTATATTTCTTTTCTAAATACAATATAGATTTTAAAGCTCTATATTTGGTGAAATTTAATTGCCTATCACTGATAGTTAGCCTACTGATAGTTTACAGTTGTTTTAAAGATAGCCTTTAATGGAATGTCTAGTACAATAGATACTGTAATTAAAGGAAGAACATTTTTGATACATTTTGGTCCTTAGCTTTGATTAGGCTATGAAGAATGCACTGACGCTAAATTAACTCAGAAGATACTGATTTAAACCAGGTGCAGTAGTGCACACCTGTAATCTCAGTGACTTGGGAGTCTGAGACAGGAGGAATGCAAGTTCAAGGCCAGCCTGGCCAACTTAGTGAGACCCTGTCTCAAAAAGGGTTGGGGATATAGCCCAGTGGTAGAGTATCCCTAGGTTCAATCCTCAGTATGGCACAAAACAAAATTTACATTGTAAAAGTCAAAATGCTGATTTGAAAAAAATTAGTGAAACATATAACTAAACAGACAAGGTATCCATGCCTATAGAAATGTATTGATTTCTATGAGAAAAAAAAAGGTTGAAATATAAATACAATGTTGTTTGGTGACTAATCTTACATCAGTGGTGGTGAGAAAAAACTTTTTTGCTTTTTTATCTTCAGGGTCTTAGTCTGGATGCTATAAGTAAAATTTAGCTATCAGTGAGGGTCTGTGACATAGGGACCAGAGACAAGTATGTATAACTGCAATAAGGACCTAACCATGTAGCTGAGGACAGTGACAAAGACTTGACAACATTATTTTTTCCTCTGAGGTAATTGGTATGAGGGATTATATGCTTCATGAAAATGGAGTTTGAAATGTACAGGAAGGCTATAATATTTTTTATTTGAACCTGCAGGTTCTCCTGAAAAGAAAGGTGAATATCCATCCATGAATCAAGAAAATAGCACCAGAAACCCTATCAAGAATGGAAAAGCAAGTCCAGTATCTAAAGATCAGCGGGTTGGAAAGAAAACCTCAGAGAATTTATCAGTACGGGGTCATGTACAAAAGGGGAATGATGACTCTGAAAGTGATTTTGAGTCAGATCCCCCTTCTCCTAAGAGCAGTGAAGAGGAAGAGCAAGACGATGAAGAAGTTCCTGGAGAACAAGGAGATTTTAATGATGATGATACTGAACCAGAAAATCTGGGTCATAGGCCTCTCCTCATGGACTCTGAAGATGAGGAAGAAGAAGAGAAACACAGCTCTGATTCTGAGTATGAGCAGGCCAAAGCAAAGTACAGCAGCGTGAGCCCTGTCTACAGAGACAAATCTGGCAGTGGAACAACCCAAGATCCTAATGCAGCACTCCTTGCCCTAACACATGTATCCTCTGATGTTGGGAGGGAGACTCCCAAACAGGAATTTGACGTATTTGGTGCTGTTCCCTTCTTCGCAGTGCGTGCTCAACAGCCCCAGCAAGGAGAGAATGAAAAGAACCTTTCTCAACAGATGTTTCCTACTGTAGGACTAGAGCAAGAGGAATTTGATGTCTTCACTAAAGCACCCTTCAGCAAGAAGGTGAATGTCCAGGACTGCCCTGTAGTGGGGTCTGAGGCACATGCTCTTCCTGGTTGTCCCAAAAGTGTAGATATATTTGGCTCCACTCCTTTTCAGCCTTTTCCCACATCAACAAGTAAAAGCGAAAGTAAGGAGGACCTTTTTGGGCTTGTGCCCTTTGAGGAGATAACCGGAAGTCAGCAGCAAAAAGTCAAACAGCGCAGCTTACAGAAACTGTCCTCTCGCCAGAGGCGCACAAAGCAGGATATGTCCAAAAGTAACGGGAAACGGCATCACGGCACACCAACTAGCGTGAAGAAGACATTGAAGCCTATCTACCGCACTCCAGAGAGGGCTCGCAGGCACAAGAAAGTGGGCCGCAGAGACTCTCAAAGCAGCAATGAATTTTTAACCATCTCAGACTCCAAGGAGAACATCAGTGTTGCACTGACTGATGGGAAAGACAGAGGGAGTGTCCTACAACCAGAGGAGAATCTGTTGGATCCCTTTGGTGCCAAGCCCTTCCATCCTCCAGACCTATCATGGCACCAGCCACATCAGGGCCTGAGTGACATCCGTGCTGATCACAATACTGTCCTGCCTGGGCGGCCAAGACAGAATTCACTACATGGGTCATTCCATAGTGCAGATGCGTTGAAAATGGATGACTTTGGTGCAGTGCCCTTTACAGAACTTGTGGTGCAAAGCATCCCGCCACATCAGTCCCAACAGTCCCAACCAGTTGAATTAGACCCATTTGGTGCTGCTCCATTTCCTTCTAAACAGTAGATACTTCTGATGGATTCTTGGCATTATTCCTGTTTCAAAAAAGTATGAATAGTTTTATGAATTTGAAGAAAATTTATTTGTATAGCTCTTTATATCATTCATTCTTACAGGTCAGTGAGGATAGGTGATTTTTAAATAAACCAAATAGAAAAAGGAAGTATCTCTACAGGGTAGTAACTTGATGCCTCTTCAAAGCAGAAAAGGGAGCTAAATTGAAAGCTGCACCCAAGCGTTTCTGCTACTGACATCACAGTATGGAAATGCAAAGTGTGGTACTTCCAATGAAAGCACATGGCACCTTTCCATTCCAGGTGTGTAGACACTGAGAAGGGACAGTAAAGCTGTATCATTATTTTTGACATCACAGTGTCACTTATGTGCATATCCCAGGCTCATTCCAGATCCAGCATTTAAAACTAGGCTCCTTTGTACATACATTGATTGTGTTTATGAATTTTATGGTCTTTCTAATTTTCACACAGAAAATAAACAAGCAATCTAGCTCTCCTTAAGAATTAGGAGGATCTTATCTGGAGAGTATAGAGACTTTAGTTCATACACGCTTCTCTACAAAGCAGAGCCAGAAGAAACTGACTATTGTGCCTAAAACTCTGTTTATTTTAAAAAATAAGTGCCATTAATATGGGATATCTTATGATAATTATGTGAAATAATGTATGTTAATTAGTTCAATTTAGCTCTTCTACAATGTATACAAATTTTGAAACATGTACATGATAAATATATATAATTTTTATTTGTCAATTAAGAAATTTTAGAAATATGGAGTATCTAATTGAAACCTAGAGCAAAACTGTAAAGAGACATATCTGGCATTTGAAAAATGTAGAAGACATGAATGTTATGTAAGAACAAAAAAACATTGAATACTTTAGAAACACTATTGTTTTCAAATGGCTTCTTGCCAAAACTTTAATCATGTCCTTAAGGAAGCAGATAATTGAAAAACAAACAAAAATATTAAAAAACTGGGAGTGAGGACAAGGGTTATATAGAAATTTTATTTCAGGAAAAACAAATGTGGCTGAACCCCTGAATTTTTAAGATGTTTACAATGTAAAATCATGTTGTATTTCATAATGTACTTTGTTAAATTACCACCTTCATCAATATTCCCCAAGTCATGAGCAACAGTTATTTTACTTAGGTTAAGACAGTGGAGTAATTTTAATAAAGTGCACAGAACAATGACACCCTCAAAGCCTTATAGGCAGGACTTGTGCATCCTGCTACAAGTACCTCTGCATTAACACACCAGATCTTAATATGGATATAAGGTATTAGATGATGAGGGACTAGCATCTTAATTCTGCTAGCTGATTGTGTCTCTCGTGAAAAGAGCCCAGCTACCAAATTGCCTTTTTTCTACACCATAAATCCTAATTAGAAACTTGAGATTTTATAGAAATCATGTTTAATGATAATAATGACATATGAATTAATGTGAATATCTATCTAAGCTTTAAGTTATAATTAACTCTTCCCTCTCAGATTAACATTTGTAAGTTTCTAGGACAATTATGAAAAGGAATGGAAATTCATCAGCTAGCACTTTCTTTGGTTGCTCTTTGCATCCAATTAAAGTGTATTTTATGAGTAATTTTATGAGTAATCTTAAAAGACTATCTTAATTATAGTGCCCCACTAGGGTAAATTATTTGCCTGTTTTCACAGTTCTGCACTTGGAATGAAGCAAAGCATATGTAACTAATCCACATTTTTTATTGCTTTCTACATGCTAAATTGGATAGAAATTGATGAATGTGGAAGCAATATGTGAATCACAATGTAGCAGAGGCAGACCAGGCATTACATTACTATTTACAGTTGTGCTTCTAGAGCTGGACTGCACCAATTACTTATCCTTGTGCCAAAGGCAAATATTATGTTTGCACCTTTTTTTCTGATTCTCAGGTTGATTAATACTGCTAATGCATATGTGAAAGTAGATGTTCTTTTAAACTACAAAATAGATTCAAGTGATACTTTCTTTTAAAAGTGAAGAGTAAATTCATGAGCTACAGTAGGTTTGTATCAAGATTTTTTTAAAAAAAGGAAATCTGTTGGATAATGTGTTCACAATATGTTCTTTGACTATTTAGTCTTCCATCTCTTGATCCTCATTAGCTCATCTTTTAGAAGGGTAGTAAACTAATATGGTCTCCTTCAGATGTAAACATAAAATACGTAGTTTTATTTTGCTCTTCAGTACACTGAATAATGTAAATGATTCAGACAGTGATGAAACCCTTTGGCTTATAATGTTGGACAGATTTCCAAGGAAACAATTCTGCCCTGGCTTAAAATATTTACATTCTTGTTTATTATAGCATAGTTTGGTGACTTTCCTCTTTTGAGATGGTAGGTAGGAGGAAAAAATTAGGATTCGATTGGGGAATCCAATGGAATAAAAATGGGAAAATTCCTTTGTGTTGAAGTAAGAGGCATTTTTCCAAGGAGCAGAAATTCATACTTTTCCATTTTCATTGATCATCTTCCCCACCATAATCAACTGATGCCCAGGTTAATTCCCTGATAAGAATTAAATTCCCAAGGCACATGGTAGCATTTAACATAGTACCTGGCACACAGCACTCAGTAGAAGTTTGGTTCTATTATGGGGTGGTCAAGTTCTGATTTAAGGAAGTTAAAAGAAAAGTATAATCCTATTACTATTTGGCTGTGCCTTGTGCTTCTAAGGATGCAAAGTAGTTATAACTCTAAACCTGCTATACTTGAACATCACACTAAGGGAAGTAACACAAAAAGCTAGCAAAATTCTGAGGCCAAAGTTGTTTCCTAACAGCTTTAACAGTGCTTGTTGATTCTGAATCATCTTTTTAAAAGTGGACCATTTGCCTATTTTAATATCACTTCAATAAAATGTTAGTATTAAAAAGATCAGTTTTTATGACATTGAAGAATGTATCTGCTAAAACAGAAAAACTGGTATATATATATATATGTATATTTATACATAAATATACATATATATTTATATATATAAACTAGGTGGAGGAAGGGAAGTTGCAGGCTAAATGAAATGTAACTGATTAGAATATTTATTCAGAAGTGGTAACACTCATTTGTCATCCTTGGGTATGTGTATTTGGGCATAGTTATAACATTATCTAGATTTGCTGATACATGCACCTTTCAGTCCTACCCTGTTTACTGTGTAACAATGATAGACTATTTTCTTTTTGCTGGTGGAACATACTAAGTTGGAATCCACTCTTCTTTGTTGGTGTTCATCAGAACAGTTTCTTACTACTCAGCTCTTCTGCTAAGTTTAAGTTCTGGTACTTCACATAAGCACTGTCAGAAGGTACAAGTGTATTTAATCACTAGTTCTGAGGAGTTTGGGTACATTTGTTTATATATAGAATGTGCAGTGAATTTTTTCATTTTTTTCTTTTTAGCAAAACTACTCTTACCATTTTAGGTCCAATTACTGAATAGACAGTCTACTGTGAGGATGAGATGACATATCTACTGTGAGAATAACAATAATTATTTGAGAACTTTTATACTCAGTGGTGTTTTATATATTAAGATATAATTATATACACATGCATGAACATCACATCTCTCTACTGTGGAGTTAATGTGAATTTTTAAAAAATGGAATTGCAACCACAATCATAGCTAAAAGAACATTCACTCCTAGTGAAGGTTTACAAAAGCCACTAAAAGAATAAAGTAAGTGAAAATGCAAAGGGTCACTTGGGGTTTTGTTTTATTTTAAAATTTATAGTGCTACTTTTGAAAGAGAATTGTTTTTATTACTATGCTCTTTTGTGATCAAGAAGTCATCTAATAGCAGTATAGAAGCTACTTTTTTTAATTGCTGGCAAACAGCTTTAAGTGCACTTTCTTTGATTACACTTCCATTTTTGTTAAACTTGAATTTTCTGAAGCCTTTTATGTACCACTAAGCAAATAACTTTAACCTTTAAAAAAAACGGATTACATCATTATTGTATTTCTAGTAGTTGTAAAACATACTTGCTAAAATAACTTCAGTCCTCAAATGTAGCTGGGAAACTTGTGAGACAGGATTGGTTATCCCCCCTCCCATATCTAATTAAGCACTAACTAACTTTATGACTTTATTGCCTTTATATTGCTTATTCTTGTATTCTGTCCCTGATACACTTTGTTTTGTTTGAAATTTGAAGTTATTTTCTTACTGTATTTATCATACCTCTTTTAATAATCTGCTTTCTTTAAATGCAATAAATTAAAAATGGATTACCTATTCTTTATAATCAGTGACTTTGGAGTTTTTCATTATTGTCTTATTAAAATATTGGATATAAACTTCTATTGAGTTCTTTCATTTATACCATGGACCTTTAAACATCTATTGTGTACCAGCAAAATAATATAAAAATAAGACTGTTCTTAAGGAGCCTTTATGATTTAAGTAAGAAAATACATTTGACCTAAATTTTTTACAATAAAAAGAATATAGCACCATTATTTTAATCACTTACTGACACTTATACTGATGATGGTAAGGCAGAAACATGAGACCTTGAAAATACCTTTAGGATAACTTGTTTGGCATAGTTTTTACATTATTTCTACTTTTTAAAAAACTACTAAAAGCCTGCTAACATATATAATTGTTAAAAATCTTTTGAATATTTTGGTCTTTGACTATGTCCGAAAAGCAGTTTTGGAACATTAATGAGGAAAACATGGGGTTGATGAGGAAAACAAAGGCTTGGTGTCAAGGTTGTGGTATTATAATGTAATATCCCCCAAACTGGAGTCTAGATTGGTGGCTTATGACAAGTTTCTCAACCAAAAACAAGATTCATCTTACTTTGTACTTTTTTTTTTTTTGAAGTAGTAACATTCATTTCAAGTTATGTGGAAAAATAAGGGCTTTTGTATCTTCTTAATGAATAGTGCAAAACACCATAGTATCACAAATGGAGAGAAAGTTATATTAAAAAGTTCGTATCACTGTTCAAATTGTTATAGTTAACCCCTTATGGTGCAACTTGAACTGTTTGGTTTGAATAGTTCCTTTTTCAGGAAGCCGAGCTTAAGCTTCATATGTAGTTAATATTCTCATATTAAAAGTTTGAACTCTAGCACATGCATGCTAGGTAGTGTTTAATCCTACATTTGTAGAGCAAGATGAAGGCTTTTGTGGCTGTTCGTTTCAGGCATGTGAGTATACAGAGGTTCACTTTTCATAAGTGGGCCATACTATTTCTATCTCCCTTCAAAAAGTGTTCTTTTAAGGTAGTTTCAATTCTTGATCATTACCTTACTACAGTACAGAAGTATGGTATCAAATTTCAGGGGAGCTCAGTACTCAAGAACATCTATACCTCTCTTCAGTATAAACATGATTATTGTGATAATGCAGATAAAATATACTTCTGCCTCTCTTCTAATAGCTGAGCTGATTCTTTACACACTTCTTTGGCAGGAATGGAATTACTAAGAATGATGATTTGGTGTGGATATGGACCCATTCAGCAACTGGCAGGAATGTAGAAATGCAAGCTTTGCCCCTTGACAGTTAGTACAGGGCAAAGTATATCTCTAGTAGGTACCTGCCACATGGAGAGCTGTACAGCTTTATGCCAGTCAATCACAATCTTCAAATCGTACACTCTGTCCAGGTGGGATGCCATGTGATGTGACAAGATATTCCCTGATTCTTCATTCCTGATTCTAAAATATGATTTTTAAAGCTGTTATGTATTAAAAAAGAATGACAAGCAGCACTTAATATATTTAGTAAACCCAGTTTATTTACATAATACATATTTTACCATGCAGCTTACGGAATTGCACTCAGAATAATAAACAAAAACAAACCGGCACTATCTTGCTATTTGAAAATGGCTTTATAGAGAAAGATAACTTTCTTAAACGAGTTAACTAAACTATAAAAATTGCTATGGTAACTTAAAAAAAAAGCTAAAAATAATTTTAAAATATACTTGTAAAGTCTGTAGATAAAGAGCTTTTATAATTTACACATTGGTAAAAATTAAAAGTAGTCTTTTTTAGTATTGTAGCTGGAAATTATACTTTTAATTAACTAATAACAAAAAATAACTTACATATACATTATTACAAGGCTCAGATTTCTAGGCAACTTTTAAATATTCTTTAATGTTAACAGTGTCTTAAAACATTTTACCAGTAGTACTGTGCACATAGTAGGTGGTCAGTAAATGCTGACATACATAAGTATTTATAGTTGACAGCAACCCACATTCATGTGAATATTCCTTTACAATAAATACATCATAGTAAAGATAAAAATCAGAGGATAGCTTTCTTACAATATTTAACATTTTCAGAAAACACTTAAGTATTAATAAGGAATAATTCTTCCTATAGACCTGTATGCCCTTTAAATTCAAAAAAATAATCATTTAAAAACAAAATATGCTCTTTTTTAATGTATTAATTTGGGTGGCAAGTATTACATAATTCATACACTATGTAAGATGGGAATTTTTTTAAAAATTAAACTTAAAAGGTTATTTTTTAGAATATTTTATTGGAAAAAAATGATTCCACACCTAAAATAACTGGACTTTCCCCTCATTTTTAACTTGATGATAACTACTTAGTGTATTTCATTTGGATGAAATGTCAATTTAGAAGCAGTAGTATTATGTAAGCCAATAAAGGATGTTTTAGGGGAAATATGTCCTATTTACACCAAAATCTCCTATTACTTAGTATATAAATCACACTGTGGTCTATGAGATACTATAGCCATTTTCAAAATAGCATTCCACCATAATAATGAGTATGATGTAGCATGCCCTTACTGGGCCCACTAGAAGAAAATTCTCCTTGCTGAGATACCAACATGGAAAATGTATATTCCAAAATCACTACACTGGAAAGGAACAACATTTTACAGATGGATAAACTGAGGCACATTAAAGTAACTTTTCTAATACTAAATGTAAAAAAGGCATATTGGGAATAAGATTCAACATCAATGAACATTTTTCTAGATATCCAGTCAGTTCTATCTTGAAAACATACCAATATTTAAAACAGTTTGTCAACTCATTAAGAAATGTTGGTAATAATTTATAGTCTAACAACAATTTTTTACGTATGTCTGCTTTAAGAGATTTAATTTATGCATATGAAATGATCAATGAACGAACGGCAACAACTGTATTAGTAAAACTATTTTTTTAAGTATAAACAATGACAAATTTAATGCTTCATGTCCAAATTGTATTCATTTTTAATTTTTTTGGTATTGGGGATTGAACCCAGAGGCACTCTACCAGTGAGCTATATCTATATCCCCTGTTCTTTTTATTTTTTATTTTGATACAGGGTCTCACTAAGTTGCTTAGGACCTTGCTAAATTGCTTAGGTTGGTCTCAAACTTGTGATCCACCTGCGTCAGCCTCTCTCGAGTTGTTGGGGTTACAGACATGCACTGCTGCATCCAGCTTCAAGTCCAAATTTTAGATGGTGAATATAAACATTTTATCAATGCAATGTTAACTTACGCATAAGCTGAAGACTAAAGCACAATCCTCATCAAGTGGGGCATCAGCATGACTTTATTCTAAGGCTTAAGGTTCAGTTCAGGGTCAAATCAGGGCCATGTAAATCTTATGGCCTTGAAAGTAGCACCCATATAGCTGGGAGTCCTCATCATCAAATTTCTTTTAGAATTTTGGGATCAAAATCTTCTATAATCCACTTGCAAGAATTCAATTATGATATGGAATTAAATAAACTCTGGAATTAAAAGGCTTGAGTAATGATTTGATTATTAGATCATGGAATTTGTTGCTTAATCATGTCCTTAGTTTCTAATGTGATTCTTCGCTGATAAAAAGTAACATTGCATGTTCATTTCCTCTTCTTAATACCTCCCTTAAAGAAGAACTCTTGTTCTGACGAACTGAAAATTCCTAATGTTTCTAAGGAGAGAACCTGTGGCTAAAGGAAATAATATTTTAAGTGCCAGATTTTCACAAACCATGTATTTAAAGGCTATGATTACTCCAAATCACTATCTTAGCTTGTATTAAACATAGGCTGTAACAAACGTCACCTTGATTAGGCACTTAAATTTGACGATTTAACGAAAATACCTTCTATTAAAGCCATCACACAGGATGACTCCATTTCAAATGGAGATGAGCCCTTCCTAAGGAAATTAAGCTGGTGTCAAGTAAACTGAATCCTATTTCTACAATAGTTTCACATTCATTGTTACCATTCAGATTATTTGTTATGATCGCCAACTAATTCTCATTTTCTATATAAGCAGCAAATTAGTAGTTTTAAGGGTCTACAAAGCAGTTATTACTACAGATCCCTAGGTATATTTTTCCATTTTTATAAAGCATTACCCATGATACCTTAATCAAGAAGAAAAAGAAAAAGATGAATGGGAACCTTAGAAATAGTGGGGTATACAAGTCCCCATTTTATATTGCTTAACAACTGAATTCACCAGGTGGCCATACCTGAATTCTTCACAAATGTGAAACATAGTCAGGACAAGGCTTGCTATGTCTGTACTGCATGACATAGACTGTTGACTGATGCCACCAATATAACATCACTACTGCAAGGATATGCCATATTTGGTGGCTAGATCCGAGGTAGTTTAGTTGTCCTAGAAGGAAGGTAGAAAGAAATTAATACTGATTGTACTATTTTGATATTAAAAGAAAATAAGTTTCTGGGGCTGGGTTGTGGCTCAGTGGTAGAGTGCTTGCCTAGCATGTGTGAGGCACTGGGTTTGATTCTCAGTACCACATAAAAATAAATAACTGACAACTAAAAAAATATTTAAAAAAAAAGAATTTTCTAATCTTCAGGCTTGGAAATATGGCTTAGCAGCAGAACATTTTTGTTAGTCTCAGTGCCTGGAGATCCAAGTTTTGTTTTTGTTTTTTTTAAGGATGAACACACATTTGGGTTTCTAATTTTAAGGTTTTATCAAGAACACAAGTAATTTTTAGAAATGATATTCACAATGTATTTTTAAAAATCTAACTTGTAATTTTCAGGAATTTGACCTTTTGCCTCCCATGTCTCAATTCCTATCTGGTGTAATGGGAAAAAAAAAAAAAAAACTGAAGAAATGAGGGTTACAAATCAGCGAGTAATTTAGGTATGAATCTGTGAGTAGGAAATGCACTGTTGTGTTTAGATATGAACCTGTTAGCAAATGCACTGTTGTGTTTAGATATGAACCTGCTAGAAGCACTTCTTTATTTTATGCATGTATGCAAGGAGAAACCTCAGTCCCGAATCTTAATACTCTAATGGAATAATGTGCAAAATTCTGTGGTAGTAATGGGTTAATTAACTAAGGTTGATTAGTTCACATACAATTTCAGAAAACAATTTAATTTCTCTTTATGGCTAAATATTAAATTCCATGGAGATTAATAATTAAAATGTGGAAAGCTTCTTGATCTTTCCTGGTGTAAAACAGAAGAACAGCTATAAAAACAAGTGTAAACTTTCTCTTAGTGAGTCTACGGTCGTGTAATGTGACTATTCTCCAACCTCTTCTTATTTTTGTCTTACCAAGAATAATAATTAGTGCAGAACATTAATATTAAAGTGTAAGTCAACAGGATTCTTTCTATATAGGTTCTTGGCTTTTTTTTCTTTTCTTTTTTTTGGGGGGGGTGGGGTAGGGCACTAGGGGTAGGGTAGGGTAGACTTCTTGACTCCTAAAGAAGCTTACAGATTCAGTTTTAAAAACCAAATTCAGCCCAAGCAACTTAGTGAGAACCTGACTCAAAATAAAAAATAAAAATGGCTGGGGATGTGACTCAGTGGTAAAGTACCCCTGGGTTCAATCCCCAGTACCAAAGAAACAAACAAACAAAAAAAGCAAATACAGGGAATTTGAAAAGAAACTGGTTATCTTGTAATAGTAAACAGTAGTACAAGGGATCTATTCAATTCCATTCATGATACCTTGGACATCCTTGGGTCCATCAAATACCACTGTGGTGTTTATGTATTTAAAAAATTTAATGTGAGCTGAATTTAAATTTTTAGGCTTAATTTTTTTTTAATATCCCATTATTCACCACCTACATTTCCCCACAGTTCTCTCATACATGAAAGAAGGTACTTATCCCTGAGACTATCACTTTCACCTGTAAAGCCTGTAGTGTTTATGGTCTCCATATCTCTACTGCTTTCACGTACCTGCACTAAACCACACATTCAACTTCAAGGGGCACATTTTATATCAAGCTCATCTTGGATAAAAGTTAAGTTACAGAACATTTGATCTTTTGTAGGTTTTCTATATTAGACAATTCTAAAACCTGGACATTGATATTTTAAGGTCTAAAAACACTATAGCCACAATCACATACTGTAAAAAGAATTTATGGCTTGATCTTCTACTTGTCTGTGATCAGGAACAGAATTTTTAAAAGAATCATTAACAAAGTTATAAAAAAATATATTTTACCAGAATCTGTTTTCTGAGGAAAATTCTGGCCCTGCCTGGAAGATAGTTGATCTTCAATTCAGGAGCATATCTTAGTAATGTTCCCACAGCCTGATGTGTACACACTCAGGCTCTTAGTATTCCCATTCCTATTCAAACCTCAGGGTGAAAAATCAAGTACAGAGGAATGCCTGAGAATCTGTGGTGGATTCATTCTCTATTCCAGGGTTTTTCATATTTTCTCCTTCCCGTCTTTAATTCACTGTGGAAGAGATTCCTAACCTAGGAAGAAGGAGCATTGAGTTTGCAGTTTGGATTTAAACAAATCCTTGTTTTCTGTCTTCCAAATTTAAAAAGAAAAATAAAACACTGTTTTATGTACTACATAAAAGTTGTTCTTGAGTCAAGCTAAGGCTTACCTGGATTTGCATCATTTTGCCTTTCATTAAACTACATATCTCACTTTGAAGACCAAGTTGAGTGATATCATTATACTAATTGCTAGCATTTATTGAGGGCTTACGACATGTTAGGAACTGTGCTGTTTTATGTTCATTTTCTCATCTAATCCTGACAAGAACCCCAAATAAGTATTATCCCTGTGTTTCATATAAGGAAACTAGAACTGCAAAAGTTTAAGTTATTTTGCTCATGCAGCTGACATAGTATTTTCCAGGCAATCTGACTTCAGAGAGAGAGTGTCAAAACAAATATATATTTTGGAGAATAATCACTCCACCCAGTGTCCTCTCTGTTATTTTCCATCAGAAATACTTTTCTTTGGACTGAAGAATGTAGAAAACTATCCTTTTCTTAAGTGACTGGCTTATAACTATCTTGGGGACAAACAGACTCATCAATTTTATTATTTTTCTTAGCTCTGGGTAACAGGAAGCAGAAAGTAAAATCACAGATAAGGGGGGGACTATTGTTTTATGACCCTCACCACTTATTGGATTCAACTCATACTCTGAGAAAGAGCTTGTGAAAGCCCTTTGAAAGGTAGGGCTTTATATAACATTAAGAAATAGAAGAATTACTCTATAATCAAAAATGCTGAAAAATAAATCTAAGTTTTGATTCTGTGAAGCATTTACTTAAAGCTTATACTTAAGAATAAAGCTGCAAAACCTCTGTGAAAGAACACCCACCTGGAAAGTACCGCTCTGGAACTTTGGAGATGTAGAATAGGAAAGCAAGAAGAGCAATCACATACATCACAATTACACGAGGTGCAAAATCCTGAAAAGTAAAACATGTTTTTTATTTTTTTTTTCCACAGATCTTTCTACTTTACTGAAGTCTAAATTTATTATGAATATGATGGTAGAATTTAAGACTGTTCAATCTGAATGGTTCTATAGATAAATCTCCAATAATAAGCCTGATTTTCATTCTTCAGGAAGAAGTCCACAGAAATGGAGCACAGTGGATGCCCTAAAGGTTAGGCTACTAAAAGAGTGAGGGCTTTATGCTGCTGAAGGTCCTAGTGTGTCTGAATCCTCTACAATGTATGCATCTGGGTTGGATACATATGGGAATGGAGTAGTCTCTTGGCTTACTCATTATCAAATGAGTAAGCCAAGAGACTACTGATTAGTGACTTATAATCAGAAATGATCTACACAGCTTGGTCCAAGACAAAAATCTTCCAATATCAAAGGAAAAAATGGTTCTCTTGGATATCAAGCACTCTATCTTACTGCTAATGCTCTATTAGAAAAGTTTTCCTGGAGAAAAATTGAAAGCATTCCTCTAAGAACTGGAACAAGACAGGCTGTCCTCTTTTACCACTTCTATTCAGCACAGTCCTTGAAACTCTAGCCAGAGCAATTAGGCAAAAGGAAGAAATTAAAGGGATACAAATAGGGAAAGAAGAGTTCAAACGATCCCTATCTGCTGATGACATGATTCTGTATTTAAAAGAACCCCCCACCCCAAAATAAAAACTCCACCAGAAAATTTCCAGAACTCATAAATGAATTTGGCAAAGAAGCAGGATATATAATTAACACTGATAAATCAATTGCCTTACCAATCACCAATGATGAATTAGCTGAAAGAGAAATAAGGAAAACCATCCCATTCACAACAGCTCAAAAAAAAAAAAAAAAAACTTGGAACTCAATCTAACAAAAGAAATGAAAGACCTCTACAATGAAAAGTATAGAACATTAAAGAAAGAAATTGAAGAAGACCTTAGAAGATGAACAGCTCTCCCATGTTCTTTGATAAGCAGAACTAATATTGTCAAAATGGCCATATCAAAAGTGCTATACTGATGTAATGGAATCCCTATTAAAATTCCAATAATGTTCTTCATAGAAATAGAAAGAGCAGTCACAATATTCATTTGGAAAAACTAGAGGCCCAGAATAGCCAAAGCAGTCCTTACTGAGAAAATGAAGCAGGATGTACCATAATACCAGATCTTAAATTATACTATAGAGCTATAGTAACAAAAACAGCATAGTATTGCCAAAACAGACATGAAGCCCAATGGAACAGAATAGAAGACACAGAGATAAACCCACAAAAATATTATCTCATGCTAGACAAAGGCACATAAACACACATTAGAGAAAAAAAGAGCCTCTTCAACAGATAGTGCTGGGAAAACTGGAAATCCATATGTAGCAAAATGAAACTGAACCCCTAGCTCACCCTGCACAAAACTCAACTCAATATGGATCAAGGATCTAGGCATTAGACCAGAGACCCTGTACCTACGAGAAGAAAATGTAGGCCCAACTCTCCATCATTTTGGCTTAGGAACTGAATTCTTCAACAAGACTCCTAAAGTGCAAGAAGTAAAACCAAGAATCAATAAATGGAATTGTATCAAACTAAAAAGTTTCTTCACGCAAAGAAAACAATCAAGACCATGAAGACAGAGCCTACAGAATGGGACAGAAGCTTTGCTACCTGCCCCTCAAATAGAGCATTAATCTCAAAGATATATAAAGAACTCAAAAAACTTAACACCAAAACAAACAACAACAAAAAAACCCAAACAAAAAACCAAATGATCCAATCAATAAATGGGCAAAGAAATTAAGCAGGCACTTCACAGAAAAATAAATATGAATGATCAAAAAAAAAAAAAAAAAAAAGAAGAAGAAGGAATGTTCAACAATCTTCTCTAGCAATTAGAGAAATGCAAATTAAAACTAAACTGAGATTTCATCTCACTCCAGGCACAATGGCAATTATCAAGAAAACAAGTAACAATAAATGTAGGTGAGGATGTGGAAGGAAAGGTTCACTCATACATTGCTGGTGGGATTGCAAATTGGTGCAACCACTCTGGAAAGCAGTATGGAGATTCCTCAGAAAACTTGGAATGGAACCACCATTTGACCCAGTTATCCCACTCTTTGGCATATACCCCAAAGGACTTAAAATCAGCACACTACAGTGATGCAGCAACATCAATGTTTATGGCAGCTCAATTCACAATAGCTAAGCTATGAAACCAACCTAGGTGCCCTTCAGCAGATGAATAGATAAAGAAAATGTGGTATATATACCCAAGGGAATTTTACTCAGCCATAAAGAAGAATGAAATTATGGCATTTGCTAGTGAATGGATGGAAATGGAGACTATTACACTAAGTGAAATAAGCCAATCCCCCAAAACCAAAGGCCCATTGTTCTCTCTGATATGCAGAAGGTTAACACACAATAATGTGGGGGGAGAATAGAAGTCATTGAATTAGGGAAATTAAGGGCAGGAGAGAGTATGGGAATAGGATTGACAGTAGAATGAATCCAACATAACTTTGCTATGTTCATATGTGAATACAAGACCACTGTAACTCCACATCATGTATAACCACAATAATGGGATCCTAATTAGAATAAGTTATACTCCATACATGCATAATATATCAAAATACACTCTACTGTCATATATTGCTAAAAAGAACAAATATAAAAATAAGTTTTCCTGGCCTTGAGAAAATAGCCAGCTATAACTTATACATATTGTTCTTAATTCTGATTATAAAACAAACTTACCAAAAATCCATTTGAGAAATAAAAATAAGTTATCTCTCTTCCTAATTCAAATACATACATGAGAATTACCAGATTCCTCAGATTAATTAACCTCAGATTTCTCAAGACTTTCTAGAAAATACAACTTCACCCCACCTCTTAGGATTATCCCTTCTGGAACTTTTCACCTTTTGTAACAACCTCTACAGCTTTTAAATATTAAAGCTTATTAGAGAATTTTCTGAAAGTTTCCCTTTGTTTTCTCACTGGAATGATCCATGATCATATGATTCATAGAATTCATCTTTAATAACCATTGTCTTCCTATTTCATATTTCAATTTTAAACTTTTAAACATGAAAAAATTTCTCATTTTTTCCTACATTTCTTTAATATCCATTGAATTAATAGGTCTTGTTTTTTTATTATTATTATAAGCTTAAAAGGATGTGTTCACCACATCCAAATTTTAATTACTTCTATATTAACAAAAGTTATCCATTTGTTGGAACTAAATTTACAGTGGCAGCTTCCTATTCTATTTTCTTATTTTTAGGGTATCAAAACTCTCAGAAAATGTTTTCCCACAGAGAGGATCATTTACATCCCTCATCATTACTATCTCACTGTTCTTACAGTTTCCTAATCTTATGAAGAAAGCATCACCCTTGTCCTCAAATGAACCAGATTAAATCACTGATTCACTGTCATAGAATATTCTTTGTTTTCAGTGTATATCCAAGTGCTTCCCACCATACTGTTGCCAACTTCATGTAAGTGAATGTAAGCCTACTACTAATAGTTTTTCCTCTTCTATTAATGCATGATCCTTACTAATAATGGATTCTTTTGAAAAAAGCCTGCTTTTAAAATCCCACATTCCAGACTAAAGGCCTCAATGCAAAAAATATACATGATTTCTGCCAGCTTCATTTTCTTTTTTTTTTTTTTTCCTTTTGGTACTGGGGATTGAATCCAGCAGTACTTTAACACTGAGTTATATCCTTTTTATTTTTTTTATTTTGAGACAGGGTCTTGTTACATTTCTGAGGATTTCACTAAGTTGTGAGGTTGGCCTTTAACTTGTGATCCTCCTGCCTCATCCCCACCTCCAGCTGGCTGGGATTGTAGGTGTCCACTACTGTTCCCAGCATTCTGGCAGCTTTCTTGGTATATGTGCTCATGTAAGAAAATTTCGGTTTTATTCTGTAGCACATACTTGGCATTTTTATATGTATCTCTAAGAATGTAAGTCTTATTTCTAATCATAATCTCAAGAATGTTGAGTTTTCACTGAGGTTCTTTCTAATGCATATTAACTATATTCTATAATACCTGATATCAATAGCTCTTCTTTTATTTTGCAAAATATTGCCCTTGGTGAGTTGAATATGCTTCTTTGACTCCAGCAACCAATATGATGATAATTTCCAAATCTTTATCCCTAGTCTCAAACTTGGCCTAAATTCCAGACCCTGTGTCTACCTTCACATCCTATAGATACCTCAAATTCAACAGGTTCAACAAAAAAATCCTTTCTAACTCCTCTTTCCCCCACCAAAAATATCAAGTGTTCCTGCTTCTATACTTTGGTTATCACTGGCATTATCACCGATCCAGCAGACAAAGCTAGAAACTTTGAAGTCCTCCACAGATAAGGACTTGGATATTTTACACACTAAAGGTAAGAGAAAGAGAAATAAGAATGTGTTACTTCATAGACATTCAGGAAAAAAAATACTAATCAGACTTTATATATGCTTTTGAATGGTATGCTTATTTATATAGCAGTGAAAAATTATGGTGTCAGCATATAATTAAAAATATGCTCTCAAATGACACAAACTCACCCACTACTGATTATATTACTTTACCCAAAATAAAATTGAAAATTATAAAAATGAGGACAAATACTGATGACACTTAACGTACCTGTACAATAGGAGCTCCAATTCCTCCATTGAGCCAAACCCAGTGAAGAGTAGGGATTACTCCATATCCCGAAACAGAACAAAAGATGATAGAACGGAGCCTCTGCCATTGCTGTGTGAGGTAATTGGGATGAATCTGAGCAAAGAACACTGCCAGGATCATGGCAAGCACTGTGATCAAGTATACTTGACGCCAGTACTGAAATGAAACAAAATCAAATTTTAATTCTGCTATTAACAATAGTGAAGGCAAAGAGTAATTTTGGCTTATATTTAACACATTCCAAACTACTTGGTACTTTCAATTCCAAACAGGATTATTTATCTTTCTTAAAAAAAAAATGCATATACCAAACAACTATTAAGTTTCGTAGGATGACAAATCAAATTCTCAAGTGAGCTACTGAGACTGCATTTATTCCTACAAAAGCATTTCCTGAGTACCTATTACCATGCTAGGCATGGTTAGAAGTCCTATAGAAATGTAGCAGACTATGACACAGACTCTCCCAGTGGATGAGCACATAGACTCTGGGAGGGGCAAATGTAAACAAATGATCATAATTCAATGATAAATATTATAACTGAGTTTCAAACAAAGTTGTAGAACCACTGAAGAGAGAGCAATGTTACCTGGGATAAAAATGCTTCACAATGGAGGCAACATCTAAACTAATATTATGTGGGAAGGAGCAGCTCTCAAAGAAAAGGAGCAGCAAGTGCAGCAGGGAAATTTGGAGGAGGCTGAAAGGCAGCAAAGTCAGGCTTTACCATGTCATTCAGGAATAGCAGAGTTCTTTAAGAATGGGATGACAGGGTCATTTTTCGAATGACATGAGTGTAGAAAACAAAGAAATGATAGGGAGCCTTCTAAACGGACATTAGAGGTTTATTCAAAAAGAAATGAATTCTGTTGAAGAATGAAGATGCGAGCACCAGGCTGAGGAAGCATTTCTGAAATACACTTAAGGTCTTAATGGCTAACTGGATATGTGAGAGAGCAGCCATGGAAGGCTCCACCCTTTCTATCCTGAAAGGCCAACAGTGGCTTCCATTGATAAAGGAAATGAACAAAGATGTTCCAGGTTTGGGGCATATATGATGAGGAACATGAAAATAGGTTCACTTTAAAATACATTAAGTTTGAAAGGTTTATGGGATATTTAAGTATTTAAGTGAACATTGAAAGCTGGAAGTGAAACTCAAAAAGCTAGCATCATATAGGATGTGAGTTCTTAACTTGGCTCCAGGGATCTTTGTAGGGTTATACACCTCCTGATTCACAATTTTGGATTGAGATAAGCAAACAATTAAAATGATGCATGATTACATTTACAAGCTCCTAGTTATCAGCATGCTTCCTCTCTTTTAAGGTATGCAGTTTCATGCAAAATGATTAAGTTATGAAAACTGGGCAGATATGAACAGAGTTTACTACTAAAATCAAATCAATTTGCAAGGTTAATTGAATATATATTTAATTATATGCTTATCTCCCAAAGTCATTAGCCCTAAAAAACAAAAAGCTCACATTTAAAGATTTTTTATTTTATTTTATTTTATTTGGTGCTGGGGATCAAACCCAGGGAGATTTGTGCATTGAGCTACATTCCTAGCCTGTGGCTCATGTTTAAATGTGTTTAAATGGATGCAATTATTAATGCTCTTTTATTCAAACCTAATATATGACTTTTCCCTTTACTAGTTTTATATACTAAATATGTTGATAGTTTGCTCTGCCATCATACAGATTTAAGAATCCCAAAGAGTAAGAATTCTGTCCTGCAGCCAATCTTTTCAATAAGCCACAGCTTAGAGCACCATGCGTGGAGGGTGTCTTGGGAAGGCCAGTCTCTATTCCTTGTGAAAAGGACTAAAACTACCCTGTAAACATATTGCTCTTGAGGGAGAAGTGTAATCTTCTGCTGAAAAACAGGTAACAAAAAGGACAAAAGAAAAAAAAAATCAAAGAATATGATAGGAACAAGAGAGAAAAAGAGTAGAGTCAGTGGGGACTTTCTGAATGGGAGAGTTTGAGATGTGGTGAGCTCACGGCTCAGTTTGCCTTTGGGCAGGTGATGGGTTAGAGGTTATATTCTTTTAAGGTTTGGCTTGGCAACATTTTTAGGATAGGTGCTATACTATCTGAACAGTTTTGCAAATATTGCTTTGCATAAGACAAAACTGAGTTTTAGGACCTTAGGGACAGAAAGCAGAGTTGATCCAGAACTTGGAACAGACATATCTTATAGTTGTTAAAGACCCTCACAACACATGGGGGTCTGTTTTTAGGTCTACTATGCAATAGAGGACTGAGGAAAGGAAAACATATTTCTTATAGAAGAACATGCATCAAGACATGCACAGATATATCTTTTCTTTTTTTCAGTGAATGAGAAATAAAGTATGAAGGGAAATGGAAAGTGGTAACCAACTTCATTATTTTATCAAAAGCTAACTTTATTTAACTTCAATTCTATAAACACAAAAATTAAAGATATGCAATGTGCATATATAAGTAACCATATACCCATATGAACATAATTAATAATTCAATATCTACAGTAAGCTTCAGAGATAACTTCAATTATATATTTTTCCAGTGGAAAAGGAGTGAAATAAGTGTGGAACTAGTAATAGATGTTAGAGATCACAGGTGCCTTTTGAAAAATAAGTTTATGCCTACACAAGACTCTTCTGTTTATTCGGTTAGTTACTTATTCAGAAATTCAAAGGAACCACTGCAAGAAAACCTGAGACCTAAATGAAAAGCAGAATGTGAAATGTTTTAAGCTACTTACATTATTACAATAAAATGCATAAAATACTCCTGAGACATAGCAGCCCAGTATTCCAATAGAAATTCCTGCATAATCTAATGCCATCCATCTTCGACAGGTTTTTTCTGACCGATGGCAAGAAAAAAGATGATATCCCACAGAGCAAAGCATACAGACCTATGGAAAATAAAAAGAAATTTTAACAAAATGAAACAAAAATAAACTAAAGTAATTCATGCATGATATTCAGGGAATTGGTTAAGGATACAGGCTTTCAGCTTTATCAACTTAGCAAGGCCCTAAGCAATTTAGTGAAACCGTGTCTCAAAATAAAAAATAAAAGGAGCTGGATATGAAGCTCTGTAGCTCAGTGGTAACACACCCCTGGGTTCAATCCCTTGTACCCTCGCCCCCTCCCAAAAGTGCAGGCTTTTAAGACAGTGTAGGCTTTCAAGTCAAATACATCTTGCTTTGGATTCTAGCTCTGTGCTTACAGTAGGGCAAGACATGTCTTTTCTCTAAACCCCAATTCCCTCATGTGTAAAATGGGGATAAGAATCACAAAAAAGGAAATTTAAAATGATAGCTATTTTATATAAAAATTATGAATAACTTTTTATATAACAATTATAAACAGAAGTAGGGAAATTACACAATACAAATGTTTTTAAAAATATCACATGAAGGTATTTTGATCTATGAATAAGTTTAAAGAATGAGTTTAAAGAAGCAATACGTGTCCTTAAGAAAATCAAAGAATATAGAACTGTACAATGTAAAAAATATAAACCCTTCCCACTCAATTTATTCCCCAAAGGTAGCCACTGATAACATTTGTTAAGTATCCTTCCACTTATTTTCAATATATATGCCCAAAAACTGTGAATAGAAGTCTGCAGCCTGGGGATGTAGCTCAGTTTTAAAGCACTTGCCTAGCATGCTCAAGGTCCTTAGGTCAATACCCAACAACTACCCTCCCATCCCCCCAAAGGGAAAAAAGCCTGCAAATACAAGATAAATATACACTTTTAAAAATTAATCAAATGGACTCACACTATATGTTCTGTTCTGCAACTTGCTTTTTTTTTTACTTAAAACTTCATGGGCATAAAAGATGCACTGTATAAAGTTTACTTTTAAATTCTAAGGTAAACATGGCTTTATTGTCCCCAAATATAATAAATCATGGCTTGCTGATTATAAAGATAAAACCTCTATTCTTGAAAAGATTTTTTAGAAACAAGTAAAGAAGTAGTGTTATAAGAAGTTATATAGGAAAAGTCATCAAACCATAATTAGAAAATTGAGGAGGGTGTTTGTGAGTGTATCTGTGCATTGTAGGGTGGTACAAGAGGGAGGAAAGGTGAATTACAGAAGAACTATCACCCCTGTAGAACCTAGAGTTCAGCTGATACTCATCAGGAACATACAAGAAGACATGCACAGGTTTATTGGGGGTCCACAAAGAAAAATAACATAATGAAAAATACAGAACCATTAAAGAATGTCCTGTCTTTATTCATTCATGATTATGACAAGTCCTACACATCAAGGAGTTTCAACTTCAAAATTATGGAACAGGTGATACTTTAGAAGATTTTATATGTCCCCTCTTACATGGTGTAGATTAGAGAGGCAAAGGGGAGAGGTTACCTCAGAGAGCAATAACAAAAGAGCCTATACTAAGTCAATGGGGGTGTGTATGGAAAAAATGGGACAATAAACATTATACTTAGTCACAATTTCATTTCTTCATCTACTGTCTAGAATCCTTACTGGTCTATGGTTTTTTGGCTACTAAGTTACCAAGCAGAGTTTATTATCCCAATTAAACATAACTTTAAAGGTTGATAGTTTTCTAAGATTAGGCTTGTGGTGTGTATTCTCATTGATAGGGAAAAATCTCATTGTCATAGTGTAGAATGATACAAGAATTGGATACAAATCAGGAAGCATGGAATTAGGTAGACATGTAGATGAGCAAGTAGTAGGTAGCTGCCAGGTAGAAATGCATACACAAATGTATGGATGAATTTTAACCAAAATGTCAAGTGAGACTTTTACTTTCTTCCACAGGCTTTTTTGTTTGCTTGAATTTCTACGTAAATATATACATATAGGAAAAATAAGAAACAATAATAAAGCTCATTCAATCGTCGCAAAGAAAGTAAAAGAGGAAAACTATGCATCAAAGGGGGAGGGAAGTAATATTAATAGATATCACAAGTTTTTAAAAAGTTAGCCGATGTTTAATGTGCCCTATTTTAAAAGGAATATGTTATTGTTAAGAGTTCCTTTAAAAAATGAAAAAAAAATTGGCAAAGTGGGTATGTTTCAGTTATCACGGAAAGTTTCTATGGGATACCAAAGGCATACAATTATAGTGTTCAATAATACTATTGAAGATTTTAAGTGCCCCCTTACAAGATGAGGACTAGATAGGCTGAGGTGGGAGATTACAGAAATAACCCTGGGAACAAGAGCCTATACTAGGCCACTGACAGTGGGGGCAGTACATCTAAGCTCATTGGCTTGATAACAAAGTACCTCATGATCTGGCTTCTTCCTGCACATCTTTCCTACCCTTACCTTTTTTGGTTCTTCCAGGATTCAAACATAAAGACTAACATCTGCAAGCCCAGAAAGTGCTAAACTGTCTCTTGCTTTTGGGCTTTTACATAGTATTTATTCTGCTTAATGCCCTGCGTTACTTTCTTTCTGCACTCCTTCTACATGAGTGCCATGGTCTTATAACATGTTGGTTCTCTGCTCAGCATTGCATCACCACTACCTAGTATAGGGCCTAGAAGTATAAAGGAGGCATTCAACAAATATTTGTTGAACTGAATATAAACGAACTGAATTTGGGGAAAGGCATTCTCAGATTCCACTCTTCTCCAAAATAAAAAGTATCTGTGGAAAGCTTCCAAATCCTGAATTACATTCTACTATTCAAAATGTACTCTACAAATCTGGTTGGAAAGAAAGCACTGAGCAAAAAGAGTGAATAGAGGTGAGAAAAAAAAAAGTCATGTCTTTTAAAAATTAAATGTAAGTCAATATTCATGAACAGATTTATGGTTTACTGTGCTGCCTGCTGATCCGACGAATCCGAAAAACTTGGGTGAACAAGTTAATTAAAATTTTATAATTTAAAAAAAAGTGCTCTTCTTGTAGGGAAGATGTGTTCATTTTTCTTAAGCAGGTTTTACACCATGTGATAGATATATGCAGTAGCAGTTAGAACACGATTTTACTGATTTCCATCTGAATAATCCTAGGCAAATTACTATAATACTTTGAGTCTACCTTTTCTTGGGCAGTTGTTACAGTTATTTAACCCTTTTAGTTTTACAATATATTGTTTTCTCAGGCCAAAATGGAAATTAATATGTATTCTCTTAACTAATATCAGGTGTGGAAGGTGGTGAAGGGATAAAGGACAGGCCTGGAGTAGAGAGAAACACAAGGGATTCTCAAAGTAGATGATATTTATACAACTAACTGTAGATTACAAACCAGTTTATACTTATTTATAGTCATTAAGAGCACCTTAATTATGTTAACTTAAATTTTAAAATGTTAACTATAAATAAATTGACTCATTTCCATTATGAAACTGGAAATGGATCCCCAGAGGTATTTTGAATCTAATCAGGACAAAAACTAAACCTCAGAAAGAGTATAATTTAAAAAATATTTTTTAAAAATTGATTTTTAATCACACAAAAATAATGAGTACTTTTTTCCTCAAAGAAATTTGTTCTAGAAACTGCAATTAGAAAAAAAGGGGGAGTATTTCTGATGATGAAGTCTGGAATATAATGACATGCTATAAAACATTCGGACAGTTGACTTACAGGTTCACCTCTCAAATAGCAGCAACAGGTTAACTGTAGAAAGTCCTGTCTGCTTTTGTCAGGATGAAAGGGGATGATTTTTTTTTTTTTTTAATTTTCATGTTTTTTGGTATTCTCTGTATTTTTTAAAAATTTAAAATGCCAACAGGACTATAGCCCATATTTGTTTCCTTCTTTAAAATGATCTGTTTGAAAAATCTACTGAATGTAATTTTTAAAGGCATTTTTATAAATCCTTGAAAACAAATGCAAGTGCAATGGAATTAATATGAGAGGCAGAGAGGAACAGAAACTGAAAGTATCTGAAATGAGGCAAGTATAAAAGGATCAAAGGAAATTAAAATTAAAGCAACAGAACATAAGACCAATACCAGAAAAACAAGACAGTAAAATAAAAGCAGAATGAAAAGTAAAGGTATGAAAAATCACAGGTATATTACAAATACGAAAAAGTTAAGAAATTTTCCCAAACAGGTTTTGAGTTGACATTAGTGATCCACTCAATCTGATAGTAAGAGTACAATAAGACATTCATAATCTTATAGCAGAGATGTCTAAAATGACAAAGAGGAGAGAAACAATTTTTTTTCAATCTTTGAAACAGTGAATTTCAAATATACTCCCATAACATACAAATACATGATAATAACAGGCTTTTTTGGTGTTCATTTTATGAAAGAAAATAAGCTGACCCATTTGCCATTTTGGGAGCTCTTCAAAGCAAGTGGTGAGCCACATGCGTAAGCCTGCCTGATGAAAGTTCTCTTCACAAGTAACAGTGTTTGTGAAGTGACTTACCTGGAAGCAGAAAAGACAAATAGAACAAATTACAAAATCTTCTCTGGATGCACTTGCCGAAGGTAACACAGACGTCATATCATATATTCCCAGGGTGAAGAAGAGAAAGAAACCCAGCAAATGACTCCAGATGTTTACCGTCTCATTAGATAAAATAAACAAACTGGAAAGTAAACAAACATGCAGCTCAGATTCATACTGGCTCACTTAACTGTCAGCACTCAAAGGTCAGGGAAAATTTGGGGGAGTTACCTAATAATTGCTACCTTAAGGCCTTAACCCCATCTGTACCATTTAAAATTTGATATGTCATTTAATTAGTCTTTAAGTTTTTCCAAATTTCCACCAATCCTAGCATCTTAACAGTTTTTGTTTATTTGTTTGATTTTGGTGCTTAACTCTATTATCATAGTTACAATTTCCTTCCATTACAGTGATTCACATGTAAATTCCTCGGCCTATCAGCTCCCTGACGGCCTGTACCATACATCTCTCCATTCATCTACAAGACACCATTTTTTCTAAGCAGAGTGCCTTGCTCCCATCATTCACTAATGTCTATAGATATGAGTTTGCAGATAAAACATTTTCAAAGACCACAAATAGTATGCATATTTTGAGTAAACTCCTATTGTTAGTTTAGGAGTTTACTCAAAATTTAGCTAGAACACTGACTTTCAATAATCAGTATCTGAAAACCAAAGACTGAATGTTCTTTGATATGCGGATGCTAACTCACAAAAGGGAGGGTGGAGAGAAGAAGTTCAGCAGATTAGACAAAAGGAGAATGAATAAATGGAAGGGAGGGAGATGGAATAGGAAAGAGTAGAATGAATCAGATAACTTTCCTATGTTCATATATGAATACATGACCAGTGTAACTACACACCATGCACCACCACAAAAATGAGACGTTATACTCCATCTATGTTTGATGTGTCAAAATACTTTCTACTGCCAAGTATAACTAAATAAAATAAAAGTTTTTTAAAAGAACAGTATCTGAAAAGCTGCTTAGTATTATGTTAGGCACAAATTTAAAATACCTTTTTAAGGGCTGGGGATGCAGCTCAGTTGGTAGAGTGCTTGCCTCATATGCACAAAGCCCTGGGTTTAATCCCTAGCACCAAAAAAACAAAAAAAAACAAAAAACAAAAAAACTGCAACAAAACAACAACAACAACAAAACCTTTCTAAATACTCATTAAATACAAATACAAAGTTAAATAGACCTAGAGAAGCAGAATAAATACAAACTGAGCCATTGGAAAGGTTCCTGAAGAAGTTGCTGGAACAACTCTGCTATAGATGTTTTGAAACCAGACTAGTTTCCAGATAACATGTATTTATCCTTTTCAGGAACAATAGGAGTTCACTCAAAATATGCATACTATTTGTGTTCTTTGAAAATGTCTTGACAACTGTCTGGTTTTAGGTACATGATGGTGGAAAAAAGGTACCTTTCCTACAGAAGTCAAAAGGCTCATTGTTTCCTTCCCATCCCAGCCACAAATTAGCTCTGCAATCATGAACAAGTTACTTTAAAATTTCTGGGCTTCAGTTTCTTCATCTATGAAACAAAGGAACTGGATTACAGGCTGCTGTAACTTCCTTCTAGTTCCTTCCTTAGTTTCGTGAAATGGTTCTTCAGATATAGACAAGACTCATCTGATTTACAGGGAGATGATATAATGACTAAAGATTAAAATATTCTTTGCATTGCTCTAGCAAAATATTATCTTTCTGCTTAAGTGAGGTCTTGATGGTCAATGGTCCAGAAATTCTTATTAGTAAGCATTAATGTATCACTCTTATTGAATTTGCAACAGTTACCATGGCTCTTCTTAACTTTTCCATTGTTATAAGTGATAAGCACTGCAAGGTCTCAAACTATCAAATGATCATCAAGAATAAAGTGAAACTTTATTCTTAGACTTTATCTAGAACAGCATCCACTTTAAAGACTACTTGGGGAGGGAATGAAGGAATGATTTAGAAAACATCTAATTTACAGTACTGTTTTGATAATCAATACTACACTCTGCTTTTTTCTTAAGAATTTTTTATTTTGTAAAACCCAGTATACCTCGATTAACTAGACACGGTTTTTCCATGTTCCTCCCAACTAAAAGAATATTAGCAGAACTGTTAGGATATATAAAACCTCTTCTTACATCCAAAATATGTCCTGGTCACTCTTGAAAGCTGAAAGAAAAGAGGGCAAAGGATAAACCTGGAAAAGATCAAGCTGGTGGGAAGAACATTTAGAAGAATATCCCCAATAGAGGATCTACTATTATTACATGAAAAATTAAGCACCCCCATACTCTACTTCAAAATCAATAATCATCTTCATTACCTTTATCTGTTCAAAATCACTGATGACAATATCACCATCTACTGAGTGCTTCCTACATTTTACATATACAATCACATCTAATTTCTATTACCCCCCTAAATCAGATATTTTTATTACCCTCATTTTACAAGTAGAGAAAATAAGGCAAAGTGATTTTACCTTTTGCACAAAGTCCCACAGCTATTAATTGGCGGTTTGAGATACTCAAGTTTTTCTGACTCAACAGCACAAGATCTAATGTTTTATACTTCATTTCCCCTCCATGAGATTTGGGTTCTAAACATCAAAATACTGAGGACAAATGCCAGATGGGTTTAAAATGTTTTAAGACAGTTCACTGCCTGCCCTATCTTCATAGAACTCCACATTCTAAGCAGGGTTCAGCTCTAATTTCTCATGTAATCACTCATGCACAGGAGGCACTGAGAAGTGAAATAATAATTAGGATTCACAATATGAAGTCCTGTTAGCCATCCATTCAAGCTACAGGGCTGGACAATGATGTCACCTTGTGACTGTGAGTCACAAAAAACACTTTCAAGGCAGGACAAAAGGAAATAAGGATGGAGAATGACCATGCTGGAAAGATCAAGAATCAAACTGTGGTAGCTGCTTGAGCTGTTCAAGAGCCCACATTCCAGCACTGGGGTTTGCCACTACAATGATCCGGAGCTCATCTGTAACTACAGTTGGGATTCTATATTTTAGTACACACAGAGAATTTTGACAGAAAGGTATTCTAAAAACTAGAACAGCAATTTTTCAGATTCTTTTCAGGCTTTCAAGGGAGACTGATTTTAAAGGTTTGGAATGACAAATTGCTTTCTTAGAAATGCTTCTAAGGTCCTCTACTGGAGCCCCATTAGAGCTCTCTTTGCTACAGTGCTTTTCCTATACAGCATTTTCTACAATGGCTATTATGTAATAGTGTAATTATCTCTTTAATGTATGTAACCCAGACTAGACCTTAGTAGCCTGGTGAGAACAAGAGCCACATCTCCTGTTTTCTGAAGGATCTGCTACAGTGCCTAGTTTCTAGCAGGGGTTCCATAAGTGTTTGCTTAATGAGCAAATTAGGGCTTTCTAATTATGTATGTATGGCAATGTGAACTTGTTTCCTATTATACAAGTATTATAGCTGGCCTCAAACCATCTGAATTTCCACAGGGCTGCTCTAAAGTGAAACAAAGCTTAGGTATACATAGGGCAAATAACGGCTCAGCCATTGTCAGTGTGGTCGATTCCAACATGTATCCCAATGAGCACCAAATGAAATCAAGGATGTAAAAGCACTCTGTAAACAGCGAAGCGCCACAGAGAGTTGGCAATTATGATCACTGTTACTATCATTATTACTCCTTGTATAAAATATCCCGACAGGGTTGGAGGGGCGAGAAGGAGGCAGAAAAGAGATGACAGAATGGGGTGGCGAATAAATGCTGGGCACGGAGCAAAGCCGGGAAAGCGGCGAAGAGACTAAACAAAAAGGGTGTAGGTGAGAGGAGGGGGTCAGATTGTACCTTTTGATACACAGCCTGGAGGGCAGGTAGGCCCGGTAGCCGTCGGTGATATACGGGTTGTCCTTGAGCGACACCGGGATCTGCTCGAAGGTGTAGAGGCGAATACCACGGGGCACCAGGACCGGCCAGTACTGGTAGCTGCCCAGCTCGATGTAATGTGCGCTCTTCAGCAGCTTCTGATGCATGGTTCCCGGCCGCCGCCGCTCGAGCCTCGGGAGCTCGCCCAGGCCCCGCCTCCCCGGGGAGGGGGCTTCGCCGCTGGAGCCCCCACCCCGGAGCCCGCGGACCGAGCGCGAGGTCCTAAGGCGCCGCCACTGCCCAGGCCCGGCTCGACTCACAGACCCGCCGCCGCAATCAGCGCCGCGGACCCGCCGGCGCCGCGGCCCTCTCTGACGTCAGCACGCCGCGCGGCCCCGCCCCTCGGCCTGGTGGCCCACGGGTTGCGCTCCGGCGCCGGCGAGCGCCGCGTTGGGGCGGTGCGCTGGCCCTTCCCTTCAGGTGTGGGGAGGTGGAAGCGCCGTGCTGTAGGGAATACTAGTAGTTTTCTTCATTTTCTGTTTTTAATTAGAAGCAGTAGTAGCTATATTTTGAGTATCAAGGGGAAAAGAGGTAACAGAAAAATAATAAATACAGTTGATTCACCCCTGGCTGGTTTATGCCTTGAAAAACACGCGCGCGCGCTTACACACACACACACACACACACACACACACACACACGGCACCGTTGAGGTTTTCTAAATTACTACCAGTACTGAGTAGTTGGAGATAGAGGAAACTTGACGCACATGTAATACGAACCCAAACCAGCCCCAACACTTTCACGGACACCATTCCGAGTGTGTTCCCTGACAGGAAAGACGTTCCCAAAGGGAGGTGCCCCTCGCCTCAGGCCCTAAGGGTTCTTGAGGTTCCTAAAGTTCGGTTGAAGGGAGGCACAGATTGGTTTTATGAGAGAAAGCAAGAAGTACAGCCTCTGAGAGGGCATTGGAAAGGAACAAACCAGTTTCACCTTAGCAAGGCATATTTATATATGTAATATCTATAGTATAGAGACATAAGAAGGTAATTTTAGTCCTGTGTTGGTGACTTTGATTTTTCAGATAAGGAAGGTCATACCTGAGATAAGATCTTACCGGAGATATTAGTTGTGTTCTTGGCTCTTGTGTCCTTGCATGAGATTTCAAGCAGGACAGTATAGTAAAGTTTATTAGGGGAAAGGAAGTAGGGAGAAAGGATACTCAAGGGAGAGACTGGGTCCTTTCAGAGAGGATCCACTTTGTGTCCCAGCTTTTATTGGGGTAGGAGGGAGATTGTTGGCAGATCCTACCCAAGTTATCACCCCTGGGCTCTGGACTGACAGACATAAGCTAACCACCTTGAGGGCAACTCTTGGTCATCTTGGCCTGACAAGTTTTAATTGGAACTGGTTTTACAGAATTTATGGGTAGTGGGCTCTGTTCTTAATCATCCTGCTTTTCCAAGTCTGGTAATCTCTGGTCTATGTTGTTTCCATAGGCTCTTGGATATTGTAACCATTAGGTCCTTTTGAGCAACCATATCCTTGTCCTTCAGTTCTTAACCCCTGAATTTATCTATCTTCCTATGGTTGTAAGAGGAGTAGTTTTTAGGGCTGAGATAAGGCAAGAGTCCTGAAATAGTTATCTTGTCAGATCTTGCAGCAGCAGTGAGTCAGGGCTGTTTTTGATTAACCTATTTTCTCTGTACCAAGTATTTTCTTAAACCCCTGACCCAGTAATCATGTCTACCTGCTACTTAACAATTCAACATGTTAATCATTACCTATTAGGGCTTATTTTCCTTTAATTTTTTGTGAAAAATCTATTGATTTCCCCATTAAGGGACTTTGTGAATTTAAAAAGTACTACATTGGTGTAACATTGAGAGTTTGATTTTAAGAATGTTATGTAGATGAGTAATCAAATCCTGAAAGTAAATTGCAGAGAAGTCTATTTGTTGAGTAAAAGTATTCTTGGATCTGTTTGTCTTTTGGGTCCAGGTCAGGAGAGAGGTTATTTATAGACATGTGGATAAGGTCTAATAATTGATTTAATTAGTGTTGTTTGTGATCAAAGTATGGAGAAGTGGACTTTAAATGGAGACTTTAAAGCATGTGAAAGTGGACTTTAAATAATGACCACTCTTGTTTTTGTCCCACATGTCTTCTTTCTTCCTGTCCTTGTCTTCTCTCCTACCTCATGACCACAATAGAATTAAACTAGAAACAGGAGAAATTTTTAATTGAAATAGTATACCAAGTATGTGGACTGAAGAAATCACAATGAAATGAGAAAATCTATGTAAGTGAATGATAATAAAGGTAAAACATCAAAAGCCTGCAGGGCACAGCTATTGCAGTGCTTTAGAGGAAAAAATATTACTTTGTTTTTGGCTAGAAATTGTAATACAAATGTTTAACCATAATGGCAGCAGGGGGAAATATGATTTGTATGTTAAGCCCTTATCCCATTGTTTGGCATTATAAAGGAAAAATAGAAGTATCTTTTCCTCATCCATTGCAAAGTTTATGGCTGACAGCCCTGTTTTTTAAAAAAAGAGATTAACAAGAGAAAAGCATAGCAAATTAATTTACCAAAGTTTTATGCAATAGGGGAGTCACATAAGTGAACTCCTAAAGATTCAGGAACAGGGACACTGCTACATCGATGTTCATAGCAGCTCAATTCACAATTGCAAGACTGTGGAACCAACCCAGATGCCCTTCAATAGACGAATGGATTAAAAAAAATGTGGCATTTATACACAATGGAGTATTACTCTGCATTAAAAAATGACAAAATCATAGAATTTGCAGGGAAATGGATGGCACTAGAGCAGATTATGCTAAGTGAAGCTAGCCAATCCCTAAAAAACAAATGCCAAATGTCTTCTTTGATATAAGGAGAGTAACTAAGAACAGAGTAGGGACGAAGAGCATGAGAAGAAGATTAACATTAAACAGAGATGAGAGGTGGGAGGGAAAGGGAGAGAAAAGGGAAATTGCATAGAAATGGAAGGAGACCCTCAGGGTTATACAAAAGAACATACAAGAGGAAATGAGGGGAAAGGGAAAAATAATACAAGGGGGAGAAATGAAGGTCAGTAGAGGGGGCAGAGAGAGAAGAGGGGAGGGGAGGGGAGGGGAGGGGATAGTAGAGGATAGGAAAGGTAGCAGAACATGACAATCACTAGTATGGCAATATGTAAATCAATGGATGTGTAATTGATGTGATTCTGCAATCTGTATATGGGCTAAAAATGGGAGTTCATAACCCACTTGAAGCAAAGTGTGAAAGATGATATATCAAGAACTATGTAATGTTTTGAACAACCAACAATAAAAAAAAAAGATTCGGGAATAACTGTATTTTTATGCTAAGTCTGATATTAAAAAAAAGAGTGGCTAGTTGTAAAAATACATCATTGGGAAAAAAGGACATGATCTGTTCCCAATACATTGAGTGGGGAACCCAGCAAGACCTCAGATTATTCTTGGTCTTTGGGTATAGGGCAGGAGTTTTCTGGAATGGGGGACTTGTGACCTACTTTTAGGTAGGGTAGGTCAGAGAATTCCTTTATGATCATGTTTCACACAGAAAAGGGAAGATCAGGAAGTGACCTTTCTAAGTTTTATGGCCTGTTTTAGAGGAATTCTGGCTTCTATTACCTGTCTCAGTGGGGAGAAATTCTAGTTTCTATGACCCAAGTGAGGAGAATGGGAGAAGGAAAAAGGAAGACAGGAGAGATCTTGTTTGGGGGACTACTTAGTTTTTGCAGTTCAAAGAACTCAGCATGCCACAGCAATGTATTTTGGGTATTGTGTTCTGAATCCCCAATAGCATAAAATAACCATTCATGATATTTATTATTTATTTATTATCATGTTAATGATATTTGTTATTTTTTGAGAAGCATTATGGCTTAGTGGTTAAGATTTTGAGCTTTGAAGCTATACTATCTGAGTTTGAATTTCTATTTAGTCATTTGCTAGCTTAATGTATCCTTGTGCAAGTTACTTAATCTAAGTTTTCTTATTGATAAAATGGGGATAAAATAGTACTTTGTTTTATGAGATTAAAGGAATAAACCCATGTGAGACTCTTAGAAAAGTTCCAAGCATATTGTCAGTATTCAACAAAAGTTTACAGAGTTCAATGAAAAATAAAATTAATAGAGAAAATTGGAAAGGCAAATTGACATATATTCTAAATGGATTTAAATGTCATATAAAAGAAGTGAGACTTATTCTTTAAGTCACAAAGCAAAAATTTGAGATCTCACTGTGTGCCTCGTATATTATCTCTGCTGAAGATTATTCTGTATAGAATTCTTGTTTCCTAGTGGAACAAAATCATGTCTGAGCATTCCTGCCAGCCACTCTTACAGACTCATTATGGGAAGTAACTTCTGAATGTATTCTTATTGATACTTCATGATACTACCTTGTGACCAATGATACCCAAAGATGAGCCAATAACCCACGAGATATCCTGCCTCAAATGCTTATACAAGAAAAATGGTAATTGGTTTGATCAATCAGGTCTTTCTGGTGACTTTGAGTTGGAGATATGGGAAGATAATCTATAGGTTGGCATTTGAATTTCAAATTGAAAAATGCCCAGAGATTATCAGATAGAGACAAAGTAGCTTAGTTATGGTAAGATGGGACACTAGGTTAAAAAACTAAAAATGAGAGCAGTTTTGATTTCAACAATGTACTCAAGCAGCCTATTGTAACATGACTTTTGGATTGATTTCAATAATTTACAGCCCATTTCATTTCTCCCTGTTCCATTTAATCTTTAAATTAAGCATTCTTTATCACCCACACTTAAAATAGATATTAATGAAATGCATGGATAAATGTGAAAAGATAGAGCAACAATCCATGTCTGAATTTTAGAGTGAGAAAGAGGTCTATGAACAGAATGAACTTTTCTGCTCAGGTCTGTAAGACAGTAGAGGCACGAGCAACACTGCTTTGGGGGCACTTATACATAGGATAGCAAAGAAATGAGAGCCAGAATTCCCCATAGATAACAATGTAATTGTGGCACTTCGGAGGGTATGACTGTTCATTCATAGTGCTTAAAAAAAGTCTTGAGTAGCATTCCTGGTGACGTACATGGTAGAACACCAGCACCTGTTTGATAGGTGGGGGATCACAGTGGCATCCAGCAGGAGATCTTGGTCCCTTTTGAAGTGGCAGGATGGGGAACTGAACTGTCCAGTAAGAGAAACGGCAGAATGGAAAAATGGCGTCATCCTATGATGAACACGTGGGAGTCACATCTGGGTTTTAAATGTGCTTCAGGTGGTGAGGTTGGATGGGGAGGAAATTCTCAAGGAGATGGAGTCCTGTATTTCTAAGAGCCAGGGAAATTTGAATTTTTGCTGCTGCTGGGAGCAGTCCTTATCCCACAAGCATATGAGGGTTATGGAAACCTCAGTGTGTCTTGTTTTATACTACGATTTTCAGTGAGACCCTGATAGTCATGGAGGCAGCATGCATGAATCATTTAACATAGGAAAGATCCCTTCTTCCCTTTCTTGAATATCCTTTCTGCCTTGATATAGCTCTAACAATGTGAGAGTGAGACTTATGCTTATTAAAATGGACACAACATAGAACTTTACATTTATTGAGTTCTGATTATATGCCACGCATCTTGCCACGTTGATTGCTCCTCCATTAAACTCTTTTTTGAACTCTTAGAACCATCCTTACTTGGATGTTTTTCCTTATCTCTCTGGCCTCTCCATCCAGGTGATTTTGGTAGGTGCTATTTCTCTTTTTAATTTGTAAGGCAGGATTTTTTTAGATTCTTTCTTTGGTTTCTTAAAATTACATTTTTACTCTATATATTTTCACAGCTTCACTTACTATCATTAAAATGAAGACTCCTAAATCTATATTTTCATACCAAATCTCTTTTCTGTGTATCTGAATTCACTTATAGAAACTAGACATTGAAACCTGAAATGTTGAAAATGAATTCCTTTTTTTTTTTCCCTCTATGATCTGTTTTCCAGGGCTGGGGTTGTGGCTCAGTGGTAGAGCACTTGCCTAGCATGTGTGAGACACCAGGTTCAATCATCAGCACCACATAAAAAATAAATAAATAAAGGAATTGTGTTCATCTTCAACTAAAAAAAAATTTAATAATTAAAAAAAGATCTGTTTTCCATCCCTAAGTCCCTATTTATTCAGTCTCTTAAACTAAAAATCTTGGAGTCATTTCCTTCCTTGGTCCCATTTTATTAGTTACCCACCACTTTGCTTCTTTGCTTGTTACCTCAACCAGTTCCTTGTCAATGATTTCAACTCCTCTGCTTAAATAGGTTTATTAGGGAAAAAACCAAGCAAACAGTTAATAAATTTAACTATGATTTCTTTAATTCTACACCCAGGTTGATAAAGAAAATGACAAAATGGTATGGGTTGGTATCTCTACAAATTCAATTTACAGTCCTCTGGAACCTTCCACACCACCTGGATATTTTAAAAGTTTACCTGATATCTTATATTCCCCACTTTCTACCTACATTAGGCAGATCATCTCCTTCCCATTTAACAGAGAAAATAGAGGTTGGAGAGTGGGAACTTCCTCATTTTTCTGCTATTAGCTCTCTACTTCTAAGCTCACCCCAAATTAAAGCTCATTCTTTTTTTTTTGGCCTGGATATAAGTTTTATTTGCTGTTATTGTTCCAAAGACAATGAGCATACTGACATTTATCTCCTGGAGTTCAAAATTAGAAGTAGGGAAAGGAAGACAGTTTTTTTTTTTTCCTTTTCTCCTGTTTCAGTAGAAATGACTACCTTAGCTTCAGGTCATTTCTGCTAGCAATTTTTGCATCATGTTCCCTTTAGTTTCCTCACTTAGCTCTGTCAGTTATCTTTGTCTAGGATGTACCTCCAACCTTGCTCTAGTTTTTTCTTTTCTAGTTGCACATAGACATGTTTAAACTCCATTTTAAAGCAAACAAACAGAAAGAAAAGAGAAAACCTTTCTTTTGGCCCTATGTCATTCTAAAACTGTAGATCAGTTTCCTTCCATTCTCATCCATACTTGTAGAAATAGTAGTCTACCTTTGTTGTTCCCATTTCTGACTACCCTCTGCACCTTTCATCTCAGGGAAATCTTCTTAGAACTTTATTGAAACTTCTTTTGACAATATGTAAACTCAATGGATGCTTTCAAAAAATACTTAATTGTAAAATGAAAATAAGGCACAAATAAACCACAACAAAATAGAACTTTGTCGGCCACCCAAGATTCCCTTCATGTCACAATCTTCACACTTCCTCTAAAAATAATCATTGTTCTAAGTTTTATAATAACCATTCCCTCAGGTTTTTGATGGTTTTGTTTTTCAAGTATATATCCTAGACATACTCTTGCCTATTTTTTTAAAAAAAACATGATATGTATTTTAAATTATTTTTTGTGTATAGATTCTCATTCCTGTCATTTCTTAGAATTTATTTGTAAAAGAACCAGTAGTTTTCTATAGTTCGGATTCTGTTTGCAGAATCATGATGCAATTCAAAGTGTCCTGTATATTTCCTATAAATTGGCAATGGGACCCAAAAGCTTCATCAGACCCCTTTTTGATCACTCTGGCAAAACGAGTTTGAGAAATCTTCATTTGGAGGCATATAAGTTTTTTTTTTTTTTTCTTTCCTGATGTTATAGCCATTGACACTACATGTTCAGATCCATTAATTCATGGTAACTATGAAATAATGATAACAAAATTCTATCATTTTGTTTCAAGTTGTTAGTTTAAATAATTTTTATAAGACAATACCTCATTTATCATTTGGTTACCACATAGTAAAATTTATATCGAAAGAGCAAGCAGCAACTTGATTATTTCATTTTCCTTACTGAGTTTTCAAGACAGTAAGTTAGTTCCCTGTCATCTTCAGAAGGTAACTGTTTTAGTTAAGTGTTTTTATTGTTGTGACCAGAATACTAACAAGAACAATGTAGAGAAGGAAAAGTTTATTTGGGGTCATGGTTTCAGAGACCTCATAGTTTCAGAGGTTCAGTCCATGGTCAGCTTACTGTGTACCTCTGAGCCTGATGTAAGGCAGAACTTCGTGTAGAAGGGTGAGTTGGAGGAAGGCAGCTCAGGGCATTCCAACTAGGAAGTAGAGGGACCTTTCCCAAAGTACCCTTAGTAAACTACTTCCTCTAGCCACACCCTACCTGCTTAAAATTACTACCCAGTTAATCTATATCAGAGATTAATTCATCAATTAGGTCATATCTCTTATAATCTAATCATTTCACTTTTGAAAATTCTTGCATTTACTCACATATGAACTTTTGGGGGACATATGGTAATTAATTCAATTTTAATAATTTGCTATGAACTTGTGAATTTAAAGATATTTGATAGTTTCCAATTGATTGTAGTATCTTTCTTCATTGATGCTCAAATTGTCCCATTTTTGGTCAGTGTGAGCCTGACTTGTTTTGACGTGACTTCAGTACTCTTTGATAGCTGCCTTCCATCCAGTGTCTTAAGATGCTTATTGTATACATTTACTGCTCCAGATTTGGAATGAATCATTTTCCCAGAAAACCCTTAAAGTGGGATGAACTGTAAACCCCCCACACAGATATATCCAAATATATATAATTATACAACATATAATAATTATCCAAGATATATCTAATTATGTTTATATCTTGAGATTATTCTGGATTTAGGGAAGGCCTAAAATACAATGACTGGTATCCTTACAGGAGAAGGGAGAGAGATGTTTGAGACATGCAGACTCAGAGAAGAATGCCATATGGAGTTAGAGACAAAGGATAGATTTATGCTATTATAAGCCAAGGAACTCAAACAACCACTATAAACTGGAAGAGGCAAAGAAGAATTTCCCCAGGATCCTTCAGAGTGAGTGTGCCTGCCTCATAGATTCAGAGCTTCTGACTTCCAGAACTTTGAAAAAATATATTTCTGTTGCTTTAAGTCACCAAATCTGTGATACTTTGTTATGGCAGCCCTGGGAAACATAGATTTTGATACTGGGAAGAAGGGTTCTTCTTTAACCCAAATATCTAAAACTATGAAAGTAGCTTTGGAATTGGGTCATGGGTAGAAGTGTTTTGAAGAGCATGATAGAAAAATCCTGTATTGCCTTGAAGAGATGATTAGTAGAAATATGAATTTTTTTTCTTTTTTTAAAATTTGTTTTAATTAGTTACACATGACGGTACAATATCTTGACATATCATACATTTGATCAGATGAGATATAATTTCTCATTTTTCTGACTGTACAGGTTGCAGAATAGAAATATGGATATTAAAAGGGATTCTGCTGAGGACTCAGATATGAAGAACATAGGAGAGAAAGCTTCTGTTGCTTTTTGGGGAGACATTCCACATTCAAAACATAACAAGAAACAAAAGTAGATATTTAGCTGATTTTTCAGACAAAATGTTGAAGGTGTAGTCAGTGTCCCTTGCTGCTTATAGTAAAATGGGAAGTAGAAAAGTAAATTAGACAAAGAATTGTTAAGCAAAAAGGAACAAGCACTTGATTATTTAGGAAATTCCCAAACTATTCAGATCAGAAAGAATGCTAAAACTAGGAAAGTCACTGTTAGAAAAGTATATTCTGGGGAGAGGGTCAACGGTGTGACTAGAAAACTTTTTGCTTAAGAGACTCCACATGTGACTCATAGATTAAAGTCAGCCATCTCAGTAGATGCCAGAATTAGAAACAGGGCTATCCAGGAAAGCTCTGTGGAGAACCCTCTTGTATAGTGGCATAGATCTTTATGATATATACAGAAGGCACAAAGATTTGAGAATATTATATAGTAGAAACACCGACAGCTTGAACTGAAGGGGTCAGAGGTAACAGGAAATGAAGGAAAGCTCTTGGACTTCTTGGATTCTACAGGAATGAAATGGTCTGACAGAGCTAGTTGGCAGCAAATATGTATTATCTTTCAAGAAAAAGGAAGAATGACTCCAAGGGTTGAACCGAAGGTGCCACAGAGGCTCCATAGGAGCCCATGACAGAACATCAAGCTGTAAAGGATAATAATAAAGCCTTGGAATCTATAGAAATTTGCCCTGCTGGTTTTTTTGGAAGGGGAATATCTATCGTGTTTCTGTCACACTATTATATTTTCTTTGTTACCATTTTTTTCATTTTAAATTATTATTTATTTATTTTTTTAGATATACATGACAGTAGAGTATATTTTGACATATTGTACATGCATGGAGTATAACTTATTCTAATTAGGATCCCATTATTGTGGTTGTACATGATGTGGAGTTACAGTGGTCTTGTATTCATATATGAACATGGCAAAGTTATGTTGGATTCATTCTTCTGTCAATCCTATTCCCGTACTCCCTCCTGCCCTTCATTTCCCTGTCTAATCCAATGACTTCTATTCTCCTACCCTCATTATTGTGTGTTACCATCGCATATCAGAGAGAACATTGGCCTTTGGTTTTGGGGGACTGGCTTATTTCACTTAGCATAATAGTCTCTATTTCCATCCATTCACCAGAAAATGCCATAATTTCATTTTTCTTTATGGCTGAGTAATATTCTTTTGGGTATATACCACATTTTCTTTATCCATTTATCTGTTGAAGGGCACCTAGGTTGGTTTCATAGCTTAGCTATTATGAATTGAGCTGCTATAAACATCGATGTGGCTGTGTCACTGTAGTATGCTGATTTTAAGTCCTTTGGGTATATGCTGAGGAATGGGATAACTGAGTGAAATGGTGGTTCCATTCCAAGTTTTCTGAGGAATCTCCATACTGTTTTCCAGAGTGGTTGCACCAATTTTTAGTCCCACCAGTACTGTATGAATGATCCCTTCTTCCCACATCCTCACCTATATTTATTGTTACTTGTTTTCTTGATAATTGCCATTGTGCCTGGAGTGAGATGAAATCTCAGTGTAGTTTTAATTTGCATTTCTCTAATTGCTAGAGATGTTGAACGTTTCTTCATTTTTTTTTTCACCATTTGTATTTCTTCTTCTGTGAAGTATTTGTTCAGTTCCTTTGACCATTTGTTGTTTGGGTGATTTGTTTGTCCTGAAAATTAATGCCTGGTACTGGTACTAAAGATTTTCTCTTATTCTGTAAGCTCTCTTTTTATGTTATTGATTGTTTTCTTTGCTATGAAGAAGATTTTTAGTTTAAAATTATCCCACTTATTGATTCTTAATTTTATTTCTTGCACTTTAGGAGTCTTGTTGAGGAATTCGGTTCCTAAGCCAACATTATGGAGAGTTGGGTCTAATTTTTCTTTTGGTAGGTTCAGGTTCTCTGGTCTAATGCCTAAGTCCTTGACCCACATTGAGTTAAGTTTTGTGCAAGGTGAGAGATAGAGGTTTAATTTCATTCTGCTACATATGGATTTCCAGTTTTCTCAGCCCTATTTGTTGAAGAGGCTATCTTTTCTTCAATGTATGTTTATGGCGCTTTTGTCTAGAGTGAGACAATTGTATTTATGTGGGTTTGTTTCTGTGCCTTCTATTCTGTACCATTGGTCTACATGTCTATTTTGGTGCCAAAATCATGCTGTTTTTTTTTTTTTCACTATTGCTCTTTAGTATAGTTTAGGGTCTGGTATTGTAATGCTTCCCGCTTCCATCTTCTTGCTAAGGATTGCTTTGGCTATTCAGGGTCTCTTGTTTTTCCAAATGAATTTTATGACTGCTCTTCCTATTTTATGAAGAACTTCATTTACATTTTAATAGGAATTGCATAAATTTATATTTAATTTAAATTTGTATTTAATTAAATTTGTAGCATTTTTGGTACTATGGCCATTTGACAATATTAACTCTGCCTATCAAAAAACATGGGAGATCTTTCTATCTTCTTAGGTCTTCTTCAATTTCTTTCTTTAGTGTTCTGAACTTTTCAGTATATAGGACTCTCACTTCTTTTGTTAGGTTGATTCCCAAGTATTTTGATATTTTTTGAGGCTATTGTGAATGGAATAATTTTCCAAATTTCTCTTTCAGCTCATTCATCATTGGAATTGATGAAGGAAATTGATTTATGGGTGTTAATTGTATATCTTGCTTCTTTGCTGAATTCATTTATGGGTTCTAGAAGTTTTCTGGTTGAGTTTTGTGGGTCTTCTGTATAAGGAATCATGTCATCAGCAGATAAGGATTGCCGCAGTCTGGCTGGGCACAAATCACGAGCCACTGAAGCAGGAACAAACTTTATTTTTAAACTGCAGGAAAATACTTCACACAGCTCCCGGGGAATCCTCCCAAACGCAACACGAGGCTTGTCCAGGAACCCCCAGCCGGAAATATCTCTCCCGGAAAATCCCTCCTCCTGCACTTCCCCAACCAATGGGAACTCTCGGGGAATCCCCGGAAATCCCCACGAGAACTCCAAAATAGTGCGAGAACTCAAAAGTTGCGGCAGAGGCGGATAGTAATGCCTCGCCTGTCAATCAATGCTGTTGGCAAAATGCCAGGGGCCATACAGACTCAGCCGTGGCTCTCAGCAAAGGATAATTTTAACTCTTTTTCCCCCTTTTATATCCCTTTAATTTCTTTCTTTTGCCTATTTGTTCTGCCTGGAGTTTTGAGGACCATATTGAATAGAAGTGGTGAAAAAGGGCATCCCTGTCTAGTTTCAGTTTTTAGAGGGAATGCTTTCAGTTTTTCTCTTTTTAGAATGATGTTTGCCTTGGGTTTAACATATATAGCTCTTACATTGTTGAGGTATGTTTCTCCTATCCCTAATTTTTCTGGTGCTTGAAACGTGAATGGATGCTATATTTTGTCAAATGTTTTCTCAGCATCTATTTTGATAATAATGTGATTCTTGTCTTTAAGTTTGTTGCAGTGGTGAATTACATTTTTTTAAAGTCAGGGTTTTAAAAAATATTTTATTTTTCAGTTATAGTGGATAAAATACCTTTATTTTATTTATCTATTTTTATGTGGTGCTAAGGATGGCACCCAGAACCTCGCACATGCGAGGCGAGTGCTCTACCGCTGAGCCACAATCCCAGCCCCAGTGAATTACATTTTTTGATTTCCATATGTTGAACAAACCTTGCCTCCCTGGGAAGAACCCAGTTTAATCATGGTGCAATATGTCTTTCATATGTTTTTTCTATGTAATTTGCCAGTGCTTTGTTAAGAATTTTGGCATCTATATTCACCAGGAATATTGGTCTAAAGTTTTCTTTTTTGATGTAGCTTTGTCTGGTTTTGGTAGCAGGGTGATGCTAACTTCATAGAATGAGTTTAGAAGGATTCCCTCCTTTTCTATTTCATGGAATAACTTAAGGAGAATTGGTGTTAGTTCTTCTTTGAAGGTCTGGTAGAACCCACTGAGAATTTGTCTGGTCCTAGGCTTTTCTTTGCTGGTAGGCTTTTAATGGCATTTTAAATTTCATTCCTTGAAATTTATCTGTTTAAATTGTGTATATCCTCATGATTCAATTTGGGTAGGTCATATGTCCCTAGAAATTTGTTAATGTCTTCAAGATTTTCTATTTTATTGGAGTGTAAATTTTCAAAATAGTTTCTAATTATCTTCTGATTTCTGTAGTGTTCATGGTGATATTTCCTTTTTAATCATGAATTTTATTAATTTGAATTTTTCCCCTTTCCCTTGGTTAGCTTCATTGAGGATTTATCGATTTTATTTATATTTTTTCAATGAACCAACTTTTTGTTTTGTTGAATTTTTTAATTGATTTTTAAAATTTCAATTTCTTTGATGTTGGCTCTGATTTTAATTATTTCCTGTGTTCTTTGGTGGTTTTTCCTTTTGCTATTGTTTTGTTCTTCTTTTTCTAGAACTGTGAGATGTAATGGTAGGTTATTAATTTGGTGAATTTCTATTCTTTTCATGAATGAGCTTAATGCAATGAACTTTTCTCTTAGAATCACCTTTATATAGTGTCCAAGAGACATTGATTTTTAATGCTAAGTAATATTCCATTGTGTGTATGTACCACAGTATTTTTTTCCACTCTAATTGTTTTGTTGATTTATACTATATTGAGACACTATGCTGGGAAAACTGATCAGAGTTATTTGGGATGTTCATTGTGCTTATAATTCAAGAGGGCTTTAGACATGTCAAGCTGAGCCCTGACAGCCCCGTCCTCACAGCCCACTTCTTGTCACCTATCCTATGTGGCCTCTATGGGCCTAGTTTTATTTATTTATTTATTCATTCATTCATTCTAATCATGATGGTAGAAAGCTCTTTGATTCATTGTATACAAATGGAGAAGAATTTTTCACTTCTCTGGTTGTGCATGAAGTAGAGTCACATCATTTATGTAATCATACATGTACTTAGTGTATTGATGTACATTTCATTCCCCAATCTTTCCTACCCTTTTCCCCCTCCTCCCTCCCCTTTGCCCCATCCAAAGTTCCTCCATTTATCCCATGCCTTCCCATATGGATTAGCACCTACTTATCAGAGAAAACATTCAGCCCCTATTTTTTTTGTGAGATTGGCTTATTTTGCCTAGCATGATATTCTCCAACTACATCTGTTTACCTTCAAATAACATAATTTTATTCTCTTTTAATGCTAAGTAATATTCCATTGTGTATATGTACCACAGTTTCTTTATCCATTCATCTATTGAAGGGCATCTAGGTTGCTTCCACAGTTTAGCAATTGTGAATTGTGCTTTTATAAACGTTGATGTGGCTGCATTACTGTAGTATGCTGTTTTTAAGTCTTTAGGGTATCAACCAAGGAGTGAAGTAGCTGGGTCAAATGGTGGTTCCTTTCCAAGTTTTCTAAGGAATCTACATACTTCTTCCGGAGTGGTTGCACCAATTTGCAGTCCCACAAGCAATGTATGAGTGAGCCTTTCCACCCATATCCTCACCACCAATTATTGTTGCCTGTATTATTGATAATTGCCATTCTGACTGGTGTGAGATGAAATCTTAGAGTAGTTTTGATTTGCATTTTTTAATTACTAGAGATGTTGAAGGTGTTTTCATATATTTGTTGATCAATTGTGTTTCTTCTTCTGAGAAGTGTCTGTTCAGCTCCTTAGCCCTTTTATTGATTGGGTTGTTTGTTTTTAGGTGTTAAATTTTTTGAGTTCTTTGTATATCCTGGACATTAGTGCTCTCTCTGATGTGTGACTGTCAAAAATTTGCTCCCAAAATGTAGGATCTATCTTCACTTAATTGTTTCTTTTGCTGAGAAGAAGCTTTTTAGTTTGAATTCATCCAATTTATTGATTCTTGATTTTATTTCTTGTGCTTTAGGAGTCTTGTTAAGGAAGTCAGGGCCTAATCCAACATGATGAAAATTTTGACCTATTTTTTTTCTTCTATTAAGTGTAGGGTATCTGGTCCATTATCTAGGTTCTTGGTCCACTTTTAGTTGAGTTATTGGGGTTTAGTTTAATTTTAGTTTATTTTAGTTTAATTTATGGTGAGAGATTGGGGTTTAGTTTAATTTTACTGCATATGGATTTCCAGTTTTCCTAGCACTATTTGAAGAGTCTATCTTTTCTCCAATGTATGTTTTTGGTGCCTTTGTCTAGTATGAGATAACAATATTTATGTGGGTTTGTCTCTGTGTCTTCTATTTTGTACCATTGGTCTACATGTCTATTTTGGTGCCAATACCATGAAGTCTTTGTTACTATAGCTTTGTAGTATGGTTTAAGGTCTGGTATTGTGAAGCCTCCAGCTTCATTCTTCTTGCTAAGGATTGCTTTGGCTATTTGGGGTCTCTTATTTTTCCAAATGAATTTCATGATTGCTTTTTCTATTTCTATAAGGAATGATGTTGGGATTTTAATAGGAATCACATTGAAATTGTAGAGCACTTTGGGTAGTATGCCATTTTGACAATATCAATTCTGCCTATCCAAGAGCATGAGGAATCTTTCCATCTTTTAAGGTCTTCTTCAATTTCTTTATTTAGTGTTCTGTAGTTTTTATTGTAGAGGTCTTTCACCTCTCTTGTTAGATTGATTCCCAAGTGTTTTATTTTTTATTTTTATTTTTTTGAGGCTATTGTGAATAGGTGGTTTTCCTAATTTCTCTTTCAGAGGATTCATCACTGATGTATGGAAATGCATTTGATTTATGGGTACTGATTTTATATCCTGCTACTTTGCTTAATTTATTTATTAATTCTAGAAGTTTTCTGGTGAAATTTTTAGATCCTCTAAGTATAGAATTATGCAATTGGCAAATAATTATAGTTGGGTTCTTCTTTTCCTATTTGTATCTCGTTAATTTCTTTCATCTGTCTAATTGCTCTGGCTAGCATTTCAAGAACTATGTTGAATAGAAGTGGTGAAAGAGGGCAATCCCTGTCTTGTTCCAGTTCTTAGAGGGAATGCTTCCAATTTTTCTCAATTTACAATGATGTTGGCTTTGGGTTTAGTATAGATAGCTTTTACAATGTTGAGATATGTTCCTACTTTCCCTAGTTTTTCTAGTGTTTTGAACATGAAAAGGTATTGGGCTTTGTCAATGTTTTCTCTGCATCAATTGAAATAATCATATGATATCTTTAAGTCTGTTGATATGATGGATTACATTTATTGATTTCCATATATTGAACCAAACTTGCATCCCTGGAGTGAACCCCACGCGATCATGGTGCACAATTTTTTAAATATGTTTTTGTATGTGATTTCTTAAAATTTTATTGAGAATTTTTGAGTCTCTGTTCATTGAGGATATTGGTCTGAAATTTTCTTTCTTTCACGTATCTCTATCTGGTTTTGTATCAGGGTGATACTAGCCTCGTAGAATCAGTTTGGAAGGGTTCCCTCCTTTTCTATTTCATGGAATAATTTGAGGAGTAATGGTATTAATTCTTCTTTGTAGGTCTTGTAGAACTTGGCTAAGAATCCGTGTTATCCTGGCTTTTTCTTGGTTGGTAGGCTTTTGATGGCATCTTCTGTTTTGTTGCTTGAAATTGATCTATTTGAGTTGTGTATGTCCTCCTGGTTCAGTTTGGGTAGGCCATATGCCTCTAGAAATTTGCAGGGGTCTTTGAGGTTTACTATTTGGCTGGAGTATAAATTTTCAAAATAGTTTCTAATTATCTTCTGTATTTCAACAGTGTTTGTCATGATATTTTCTTTTTCACCACGAATTAGTAATTTGAGTTTTCTCTCTCCTTCTTTTCATTAGGGTAGCTAAGGGTTTGTCAATTTTATTTATTTATTTTTTAAAGAACCAGTTTTTTGTTTTGTCAATTTTTTTTGTTTCAATTTCATTGATTTCAGTCCTAATTTTAATTATTTCCTATCTTCTACTTCTTTTGGTATTGGTTTGTTCCTGTTTTTCTAGGGCTTTGAGATAATGTCAGGTTGTTTATTTGTTGACTTTTTTTGTTTTTAATCAATGACCTTAATGCAATGAACTTACTATTAGAACTGCCTTCATAGTGACTCAGAGATTTTTATATGTTGTATTGGAGTTCTCATTTACCTCTAAGAATTTTTTTTATCTCCTCCCATAGTTTTCTGTTATCCATGCATCATTCAACAGTGTATTATTTAGTGTTGGAGTAGCTTCTAATTTTTATTTTATCATTGATTTCTAATTTCATTCCATTATGGTCAGATAGAATGCAGGGTAGGCTCTCTGTTGTTTTGTATTTGCTAAGACTTGATTTGTGGCATAACATATGGTCTATTTTGGAGAAGGATCCATGTGCTGCTGAGAAAAAAATTGTATTAATTTGTTGCTGAATATAGTATTCTATATATGTCTATTAAGTCTAAATTATTGATTATTTTATTGCGTTCTATAGTTTCTTTGTTTGGAAGATCTATCCAGTGATGAAAGAGGTGTGTTAAAGTCACCCAGTATTACTGTGTTATGGTCTATTTTATTCTTGAAGTTGAAAAGTGTTTGTTTGATATATATAGATGCCCCATTGATTGGGGCATAGATATTTATGATTGTTATATCTTGTTGATGTATAATTCCCTTAAGTAACATGAAATGACCTTCTTTGTCCCTTTTCACTAACTTTGGCTTGAATTCCACTTTATCTGATATGAGGATGGAAACCCCTGCTTGTTTATGTGATCCATGTGAATGATATGTTTTCCCCCATCCTTTCACCTTCAGTCTGTGGATGTCTTTTCCTGTGAGATGAGTCTCTTGTTGGGTCTTTTAAAAAAGTCTAATCTGCCAGTCTGTGTCTTTTATTTGATGAGTTTAGGCCATTGACATTCAGGGTTATTATTGAGATGTGGTTTGTATTCCCTATCATTTTGGTTTAATTTTTATTTTTCATTTGCCTCGTTTCTCCTTTGATTGGCCTTTCCTTTAGTGGAGTTCTTTCCTTTGAAGATTTTCATTGTTGTTTTTCATTTCCTCCTCATGGAATATTTTGCCAAGAATGTTCTGCAGTGCAGGCTTTCTTGCTGTAAATTCTTTTAACTTTTGTTTATTATGGAAGGTTTTTATTTAATCATCAATCTGAAGCTTAATTTTGCTGGATTATAATATTCTTAGTTGGCATCCATTTTTTTTTAGAGTTTGGTATAGATTATTCCAGGATCTCCTGGCTTTGAGGGTTTAGGTTGAAAAATCTGCTGAGATATGAATTTGTCTTCCCGTATACATAAATCTGATTCCTCTCTCTGTGGCCTTTAAAATTCTATCCTTATTCTGTACTATGTATTTTCATTATAATGTGTCTTGGTGTAGATCTATTGTAATTTTGTACATTTGGTGTCCTGTAAGCCTCTTGTGTTTGATTTTCCAATTCATTCTTCATGTTTGGGAAATTTTCTGATATTATTTCATTGAAGGGGGATATTAATGTTTACGGCACCTAGTGCAATGAATATGTAGCCATAAATCAATTAGCTTCTATTTTGACATTTACAGTTTTGTCACTCTAAACAGAAGTGATGAGTTCAGTTTTCTTCTACCACATAGTCAGTAGGTTTGCATAAGTGTTTACAGTTTCTCATGGTGGACAGAGTGGGGTAGAATGTTATTGTCATGAGGTAGGATGTGAGAATATAGAGGTATTAGATTATAGGTCTAGTGAAAGGGTAATCAAAAGAAGTTGGCTGTTAGCATGAAAAAAAAGAGAAAGATGAAACTCTATGCAAGGCTCTCTATTGCCTCTGCAACAGGATGATGTCTGTTAGCACACCTAACAGAGATACCTCTGGTACAAACAGACCCACAAGGGACCTTGGTGACAGTTTTCCAGGTCCTGATTGTTTGTCCCTAGATGGAAGCAGCCATATCCCTAGTTGGTGATAGCAGTAGTATCAATCCTGTACGTACCTTGAGGTTGGGCTTTCAGGCCCCACTCAGTGTCCCAAGGTGGAAGCTGCCCCAACTAAAGATGGCAGAGGCAGCAGAGGAGGTAACCCAAGATGGCAGTGGAGGCATCCCAAGGTGGAAGATGGGCTGTACAATGGCATTTGGTGGCCTGTTCAGTGATGCTGCAGTGTGACGTGCAGTGCTGCAATGGGCAGGTACCTCCTGGCCCTGTCCAATGTCCCATGGTGGAGATTACCATGTGGGAAGAGCTATGGCCATAGCTGCAATGTCCCAAGATGGAGGCATTTGGGTAGAGCCACAAGTTGTGAATTGGGAACCACATTGTGGTGTTCCTCTCTGGTGTGGTGGGAAGCATGGTGGGATAAGTTTAAGTATTTTTTTTAATTTTACCCCTGATTTCTTCAGCTACCCATTGGCATTTAATACAATATTATTTAGTCTCCAGTTTTCAGAATACCTTCTATTTTAATAATTTTATCATTGGTTTCTAATTTTATTCCATTATGATCTGATAGAATGCAAGATATTATCTCTATTGTTTTTTTTATTTGCTAAGCAATGCTTTGCATCCCAAGATATGGTCTATTTTGTAAAATGATCTGTGTGCTGCTGAGAAGAAAGCGTATTCAGTTATTGATGGATAAAATATTCTATACATGTCTATTAAGTCTAAATTGTTAATTGTATTTTTTAGTTCTATAGGTTATATATTTATTTTGGTTTGGAGGATCTATCCAGTGATGAGAGAGGTGTATTAAAGTTACCCAATAATATTATGTTTTGGTATATTTGATTCTTGAAATTGAGAAGGATTTGTCTGATGCACATAAATGCTCCATTGTTTGGGGCATGAATACTTACAACTGTTATATCTTGTTGATGTATAATTCCCTTAAGCAATATGAAATGTCCTCATTTGTCCCTTCTAATAACTTTGGTTGGAAGTTCACTTTATTTCATATCAGGATAGAAACCCCTTCTTGTTTACAAGATCCTTGTGAATGATATTATTTTCCTTGTACTTTTACCTTCAGTCTGTGGATGTCTATGCCTATGAGGTGAGTCTCCTGGAGATAGTTGGGTCTTGTTTTTTAATACAATCTGCCAGTCTGTGTCTTTACATTGATGAGTTTAGGTCATTTACATTCAATGTTATTATTGAGAAATGACTTTTATTGTCTGTCATTTTGATTTATTTTTGGTTTTTAATTTGAATTTAGTTTCTCCTTTGATTGACTATTCTTCTTGTATAGTTTATCCTTTTTGGTGGTTTTCAATTTTATTTTTCATTTTTTCTTCAAGAAATATTTTACTGAGTATGTTTTATAGTTCAGACTTTCTAGTTGTGAATTCTTTTATTTTAATTTGTCATGGAAGGTTTTTATTTCATCGCCTATTCTAAAACTTAGTTCTGCTGAGTATATTATTCTTGTCTGACATCATTTTCTTTCAGAGCTTGGTATATATTATTGGAAGATCTCCTAGCTTTGAGGGTCCTGGTTGAGAAATCAGTTGAGATTTGGATTGGTTCCCCCCTAAATGTGGCTTGTCACTTTCCTCTGGCAGCCTTTATTCTGTATGTTAGGCATTTCTATAATAACATTTCTTGGTGTGGGTCTATTGTAATTTTGTATATTTGGAGTCCTATAAGCCTACTGTGTTTGGTTTTCCATAATAAAATGGAAATTCAAATTTTATTTTTAAGGCCAGGGAAATTTTCTGATATTTATTTGAAAAGATTGTGTATTCCTTTGGTTTGTATCTCCAAGCCTTCATCTATCCCAATAAATCTTTAATTTGACATCTTCATATTATTCCATATTTCTTGGAAGTTCTGTTCATGGTCTCTTAACATCATTTCTTCATGGGCAACTTTATTTTTAAGATTATATATTTTGCTTTTATTGCCTGAAACTATGTCTTCCAAGTGATCTAGTCTGTTGGGAATGCTTTCCACTGAATTTTTAATTTGGTTATTGTCTTCTTCATTTTGATGATTTCTGTTTGATTTTTTTTCAGAATCTCCATCTCTTTCTTGAAGTGATTTTTTTCACTTCTTGTATTTTCTTTCTTATTTCACTCCTTATATCATCCTTTATCTTGTAGATCATTTTAACTTGTGTGCATTCTAAATACCATTTCTGAAATTTTTTTCCAGTGAGATTTGAGGGCATTCTGTTATTGAAGTATTTTGGTTTGTTTCAGGTGATTTGTTCCCTTGATTTTTCATGTTGTTTATGTGTATACCTATCTAACAGTATGGATCTGGTGTAATAGAGTTTCTACCCTGTGAAATTATAGTCTCCAGTACCTCACCATTTAGGGGGAGACAAATAATAACAACAACCAGACAAGTAATAAGAACAACCAATGCAAACAGTGTACTGCATTAAGCTAAATAGTTCCTGCTATGAAATCTATAATATTAATTGTCACAATAAAGAGAAATGATGAGATCAGTTATTGCCCACAGTAAAAACAATTTGCAAAAGTGTTTACAATTTCAAATGGTAGAGAGAGCACAGAAATGATGTAGGAAGTGATGATTATGAGGGAGAAAGAGCAAAGCTTGAAATAAATAATTAAAGGAAGAGTGAAAGAGAGAACAAGAGATTGGCTGTTAGCAGAAGAAAAGAGAGGAAAGCAAGGGAAACAGTTAAGTGAGAGGAAAAAATATGTAAACTGAAAATTTAATAAAAACAAGAGTATACAAAACAAAATCAAAATATACTGATCAAAGATTCTAGTCTTCAAAGCACTGATCCATGAAAAACAACTGCCTTCAAAAAATGCTAGAAATGAGAAAAAAGAAAGAAATATGAATATGTATAAGTGTCAATGAACCATTTAGATCACAATTAAACCTACAAAGGAAAAAAGAAAGATAAAAAGAAAAAAGTCTCCATGAAAAGTTAAAGAATTGTTTCTATTGGAGCTCAAAAGATTCTTATCAGTGTTGGATGGGCTACAGTATGATGTGTGCTTCATTCTCAGGGTGGGGTCACTGGAGTATTCCATGAGAGAAAATCTCTTTGGTGGAGCTTCTGAGACAGGTTTTAGGCTCAGGTAGGCTGTAGGTTCTTTATTGAATGGTGATTGATCTGAAAATTTTAAGTTAGTGCATCTCTAAAACTCAGCAGTTGCTGGTTCATGCTGGAGACTATTCCCCAGGGATCACCCCTGGGTTCCCCTCCTGCAGTGGAGGAATGAATATTTAGTCTACTTTGTAACCTGTGGATCCCATGTTTCCTGGTCTGTCGGGTTCAGTCTCCAAACTCAATCTCTCCTGCCCCTGCCCTTTTGAATTCCTGGCTGGGTATGTCTTTCCAAGCCAGTTCTGAAAGTGGCTGGTTTGGAGGGTTGGGGGAGGGCTACATAGGTCTCCACAATCTATTCCCCTGTGTAGACCCCTCTGCACATTTGATTTTCTGCTGGTCACTTAGGCACTCTCCATGTCATGCAATGTGGGTTTGCCAGTACTCTATTTTGGACCAAGCTCAGGTTTGCCAGGAATTGGCTCCCCCAGCTACTGACTCCTGTGCTGTGGCTGCAAAATACTTCCTTCCTATGTCCTCTGTGGGCAGCAGGGAGAGATGTGGCTTCTTTCCTGCACAAGGATATTGTGCAGCATGCCTTTCAGTTCTTTGATCTCTGATTTGTCTGTACCCAGACATGTCCCAAGCCTCCTAAAAATGTGGACTTCTTTAATTTCCTTATCCCTCCACTTTGCTCATGGGGGGGACTGCTCTGTCTGGCACTGCTGCTGGCAGCAGTGGCACTGGCCCTGGGAATTTCTTCCTTATTTTATTATATCCAACCTCTTGAGTCCCTGATCTGCTTTGAATGTCCAGTATTAATTCCCAATGAAGTCCCCCGGCCTTTTTTCACCATATTGTTGAGAAGCTTCATATCTTCTTTGTTTTGTTTCATGCCCTAGAGCAGCCAGGAAAGTGACTTCCTCTATTCTACCATCCTGAAAAACTCCTGATCTATATTTGAGAATGTATTTTTTTGTATGCCTTCATGTTGTATAGGAATGCTACTCTGCCTGTTCTTCTCTTTCGAATTACCATTGGGATTTGACCTCTATAGTTTTTAATTCATTTTTATGCAGATTTATTTTCCCTAAACTTTAGAAGGCATTTAACTTATATAGCTTTCCTAACTTCTCAGAACTTCCTCTGTTACTGTTTTAGTATTACAAAAAAATTACAAGTTCCTTTCTGAGAGTTCCTGACTCAGTTCTTTTGCACTCTCATCTTCACCTTCTTTCCCATGTCTCTATTGCTCTGACCTACTTTATTTCATTCACAGTAGTTTCTCCTTATCATGGGATTGTGCTCTATCCTGGAAGTAAGTCTTGGAGTTCATTTTTGAGAATTCACAGAGACAAGAGTACCCCAGGTTCCTGATTTCCTACCCTAGATTCCTTCTACTCAATGACTATCAGATTGGACAAAAACCCTCACAATTTCAGTTGTGGCTCTGCATTTGTCCTGTAGATTTCTAGTAGATACCTGTTGGCTATATCGAAATACTTCTTTTCTCAGTTCTGTCAGATGCTCTGTTGTTTTCCTGTGCACATATAAGATGAAAAGTACACAGTTAACATCTGTATTTCCCCCTTCCCCCATGCTCACATTTTTGGAATTTTAGGGATATCATACTATCTAGTTTGTTTGTTTTTAGGGATATCATACTATCTAGTTTGTGTGTTTTTTTATTTGGTTCATGCATATTGTGTTTTACTCTTTAGCTCTTTGTATGAGGATTCAGGAAGACCCAGAATCTGTGGTGTTTCCATCTTCTCTGAGTCCTCCTCAATCGGTACTTTTTAGTGTTTATATTAGTGACTTATCAGCAGCATTTATTTCCTGACCTATTTTTCTTTCCTTCATTGGATTCAGTAACCATGCTCTCCTGATTTTCTTATTTTTCTTAACCTACTGTCTTAGTCTCTTTTGTAGTCACCTCTTCTTTTGTCTATCTCATCAACCTCCATGTTCCTAAGGGTTCTACTCCTGATTATTTTTTTCTTTCCCCTTTATACACTGTATTTAGACTGTAATATCTTTGACCCCCATGACTTAAATATGTGTATGGCTTTGAAATTTTCCTCCTGAGGTATATACCTGAGTGTCTAGTTTCTACTAGCTATTTCCATTTGGATGTCTCCCATGACATTCAAACTTGGGAACACATCAAATCAAAGAAGATTAAAAAATGTTCAATTCCTATTTTGCTTGTTTTTATGAACAGCACCACCATCTATCCAGAAATTTGGGTGTTATTTAAGAGGTGGAAAATAAATTACAATATATTTTTACTCCAAGGAGAGTTAATTAGAGATGTAAAAATTGTTATTGTTGTTGTTTAGTGATGTTTACTCTAAGCAGAGGAGCAACATTATAGTTCTGCTTATTTGCATTTCTTTCCTAGAGTCTTCCCACATGTCTCTCATATTCAACCAATTATTATATATTGTTGGATTTTTTTCTCTGTTAAGTTTCTCAAATCTATTCTCTTTCCTCTATTCCTTTTGTTACTGGTTTAGTTTAGATCATTGTCATATCTCACTTTAGCTGCTTCTGGTCCTCACCTTCAAGTCATGATTCAGTCTTCACCTCTATGCTTTTTAAAACTAAATTTTATTTGTTGATATAAACAAATAGACAAAGAAGCAAATGAAACTGCAATCTCTGTCTATACCCTATTGTATACACTAGAAGTTCTTTAAAAAATAAGCCTTCCTTCAAGAACTAGATCCTGTCTTAGCATTAAGATGAGATTTGTCACTTTTATCTCCGTTACCTGTCAAGCATATAACCATATGCTAGTATGATGTTGCCATACTGTTCCTGAACACACCATACTATTTGCAATATCCTTGCCTTTGTATATGTTTCTTCTTCTTCTCTCTTCATCCTTTCCTTTCCTTTCTTTGCTAGGGCAATTCCTCCTAATCCTTTAACTTATATTATTCCTTCAAATTTCTGTTTTCCCTAAGCTTTCCATAACCCCACATCCCAGCCATAGCTTCAGTACTTTTCCTCACATCTGTGTGACTACAGGCTTTTTGTAGGAATTTACAAGATTTAATATCATTAGTGATTTAATTTCAAATCTCTTATGATTAAATAGACTCACACGCAGTTATAAGACATAATAGAGGGAAGGATCTCTTGTACTCCTTACCCAGTACCCACTAGTCATAACATCTTGAAAAACTATAGTATAGTGTTATAGCCATTATATTGATACTGATACAGTTAAGGTTTGGGGGCATTCCTAACACCATAAGAACTTCTTATGTTGCCCTTTTAACCCATAATCACCTCTTCCTGCCCTACTCCCTCCTTAGCATTTGATATCACTATTTTTTCCTCCATTTCTATAATTTTATCATTTTTAGGGTGTTATATATATTCATATAATATGGATCCTTTTGTGATTGGCTTCTTTTTTTCCTACTGAGGATAATTTCTTGGCGATTCATCCAATATGTTGTATTTATCAGTATTTTGCTTTTTTTCATTACTGATTAGTATAGGATGTACCACAGTTTGTTCAGTCATTGACCTGTTGAAGGACATCTGGGTTGTTTCTAAGTTTGGGATATTACAAATATAAAAACCATAAACACTAGTGTATATGTCTTTGTGAAAACATAATTTCTCATTTCTATGTGATGAATGTGCCAAAATGTGTTTGTTGGGTCATGGTCTTATGGTAGTTACATATTTAGTTTTATAAGGACTTCCTAACCATTTTATACTAAAATTTCAAAGAGTAACTGAGAAAATAGTGTCACATCAATATCTTTAGATTGAACAGTTACCACGGGAGGTCAAGCTTGGAGGTCCAGATCCACCCATACCAGACTGAGCAGGTCTCAGGTGCACAGCAGGCTCAGTCCACCCCTCCCCTGGCAGGGCAGACACCCACCAGAGGCTAGCCTCTGGTTCAGGACAACCCCTTCTGACCAGCAGACCACCAAGGGAGGTCAAACCCAGAGGCCCAAATCCACTCACACCAACTTGCACAGGACCCAGATCCAGGATGCAATAGCATTCATTGAGGGACACCAGCAGGGTCTGGAAGCCCAACATCAAGGTGAGATACAGACAATCTCTACTGGTATCACAAGAATATAGGGAAGAAACTGTAATATCTCAGATCCACACTGCAAGAAAGGACACATAGACAACATGAAAAAACAAGGGAGGAAAGTGCCCCAAACAAACCAGGATACTATAATAACAGAACCCACGGACAGTGAAGTTGATGAAATGTCAGAAAAGGAGTTCAGAAGGTTTATAATTAAAATGATCTGTGAATTAAAGAATGACCTAAATGAACAAATACATGTAAAAACTGATCACTCCAACAAAGAGATAACAGAGCAAATACAGGTAGCAAAAGATGACTTCAAAAGAGAGATAGAGACTCTGAAAAAAAAAAAACCCAGTCAGAAATCCTTGAAATGAAGGATACAATAAATCAAATAAAAAACTCAATAGAAAGCATACCCAACAGACTAGATCACTTGGAAGAAAGAACATCAGATAATGAAGATAAAGTATACAATCTGGAAAATAAAGTTGATCACATAGTGAAGATAGAAACCATGAGAAGAACATCCAAGAATTATGGGATAGTATCAAAAGAACAAATCTAAGAGTTATTGGGAGGGAGGAAGACAGAGTTTCAAACCAAAGGAATGCACAATCTCTTCAATGAGATAATATCAGAAAATTTTCCAAGCATGAAGAATGAATAGGAAAACCAAATACAAGAGGATACCAAATGTACAAAATTACAACATATCTATACCAATCTACTTTATAATGAAAATGCCTAGCATACAGAATAAGGATTGAATTTTTAAAGCTACAAGAGAGAGGAATCAGATCACATAGAGGGGGAGACCAATTCATATCTCAGCAGATTTTTCAACCCAGACCCTCAAAGCCAGGAGATCGTGGAACAACATATACCAAGCGCTAAAAGAAAATGGATGCCAACCAAGAATCTTACATACAGCAAAACTAAGCTTTAAATTTGATGATGAAATAAAAACCTTTCATGATAAACAAAAGTTAAAAGAATTTACAACTAGAAAGCTTGCACTAAAGAGACCCTCATCATTATATAGAATACATGTATGAAGATGTGAATTTGGTGTCAACATATATAATCAGAGATGTGATAAATTATGGTATAATGGTGTATTAAGAATTGTAATGCCAGCTGGTGTGGACCGAGTGTCAGACCTGAGCAGGAGCCCAGCCGGCACAGGGTGGGCAGCTTGGGTGCAGACCAGAGGAGGCACAGACCCGCTTTGCATGCGGGTCACCAGACCGAGCTCTGGACAAACACAAGGTCTCCCCAGCACCCACCACCTCACCAAACACCTTATGAGGGAAACAGACAGAACATATATTGGAAAATCCCATCAACCCTTAAAACCCATCAATCAGTGGGCGTGGCTACCAGCACAGTTCTGCAGCTGATCAGGTACCCGGTTTCCAACTCCCCCACCCTTTGCTGCGATAACTCAAAATTTTTCCCACAAGCTTTCGGGGGGGCTGTAGCTACCAACGCAAAACAACAACTGTACAGGCACCTGGTTTCCATCTCAGAGACTAAGAGCAGGGAGGCTATAGGTGGAAGCTCAAGTCCTCTCACACCTGAACCACCCTGAATGCAGAGACTCAAGCTAGGAATAGACAACTCCACCTACTGGAAGAAAAGAAAACAGAGTTCTGAGAGATTTTTTTTTTTGCTTTCTTTTCTTCTCTCTCTCTTCTCATCCATTCATCCATTCTCCTCTACCCTTCCCCCTCTGTTCCTCACAACCTCAACTCAACATATGTGAAACCAAGAACTTTGCATGAAATAGGACTTTAACAACTGAATCACCAGAATAATATAATATAGAGGAATTACATATGCCCCACCTACTCCCCCTTTTTTCTTATTTTCTTTTTCCCTCTCTCTTTTTTCTCTTTCCTTCCTTGTTATTTTTTTCCCTCCTTACTCCCTCTATCCCACTTTCAACCCCCTAACATTTACTATTTATATGTAGGGTAATTTTCTCAATACAGATAGGGTTTGAATTTATACATTCTTCTGTAAATTACCTGTCTATTGGTTAGAATTCCCCTCTAAAGTTGCTAAATTAGATTAACCCCATACCCTCACTCCTTTCCCCCTAAACATAACATCCTACATTGGAAATTCGTTCTCTATATGCCACCAGAAATGATACGCCTTTTATGAAACTAATGCCTATATTTTTAAATAATAATTGAAGCCAACATCTGTAGACATAGAGTCTAACTATAAATGTATTAATAATGAAAACTTGTGCTTAGATGATGTACTATTGATATTGGGAAATGTTAACATTGTCTTTCTCCACAGAAGAGAGATTTGGAACTATACAGGAGCAATATAAATATATGGGGAAAAATCATTAACACAACAGTTTCACAAAGCTTCAATGAAACGTGAGCAGTAAGAAAAGACAAGGAAAGAAAGGACCACAAACAATGCAGGTCAATTCAACATTAGAAGAGTAATATCTGCAGCAGATGGGATTCCAGATAAAGAGTTCAGAATATACATGCCTCAGATGATTTGGAGTCTCAAGGAAGACATTAGACAGCAAATGAAAGATCACTTTGACAATGAATTACATAAACAAATTCAAGAAACAAAAGATCAACTCTACAGGGAGATAGAGGTTATTAAAAAAAAATAACCCCAAAACAGAAATCCTGGAAATCAAGGAAATAATAAACCAAATTAGAAACTCAAATGAGAGTATTACCAGCAGAGTAGAACACTTAGAAGATAGAACTTCAGATAACAAAGACAAAGTATATCAACTTGAAAAGAACTTAGGCAGCAGAAACCATGAGCAGAACATCCAAGAAATATGGGATAACATAAAGAGACCAAATTAAGATTATTGGGATACAGGAAGGTATTGAGGTCCAAACCAAAGAAATGAGCAATCTGTTCAATGAAATAATATTAGAAAACTTCCCAGACTTGAAGAATGAAACAGAAATCCAAATCCTAGAAGCCCACAGGACGCTGAATGTGCAAAATCACAAGAGATCCACACCAAGACACATTATAATGAAGATGCCCAACATACAGAATAAGGAGAGAATCTTAAAAGCCACAAGAGAAAGGAAGCAGATTACATTTAGGGGTAAACCAATCAGGTTAATGGCTGATCTTTCAACCCAGACTCTGAAAGCTAGAAGATCCTGGAACAACATATTTCAAACGCTGAAAGATAATGGGTTCTAACCAAGAATCTTGTATTCAGTGAAATAAGCTTCAGGATTGAAGATGAAATAAAAACCTTCCATGATAAACAAAAGTTAAAAGAATTTGCAGCTAGAAAACCGGCACTTCAGAACATCCTTGGCAAAACATTACATGAAGAGGAAATGAAAAATAACAATGAAAACCATCAGTGGGAGGTAGTACAGTAAAGGAAAAACTAATCAAAGAGGAAAACCAAATCATGTTAAATAACAAAAATAAAGAAATATGGCTGGAAGTACAAACCATATCTCAATAGTAATCCTAAATGTTAATGGCTTAAACTCACCAATCAAAAGACATAGGCTAGTAGACTGGATTAAAAAAATTATCCAACAATGTGCTGCCTACAAGAGACTCATCTGATAGGAAAAGACATACACAGACTGAAAGTGAAAGGTTGGGAAAAATCATACCACTCACATGGACCTCAGAAGCAAGCAGGGGTGTCCATACTCATATCAAATAAAATAGACTTCAAGCCAAAGTTAATCAAAAGGGATAAATAAGGACACTTAAATTAAGGGAAGCATACACCAACAAGACATAACAATCATTAATATATATGCCCCAAACAATGGTGCAGCTACGTTCATCAAACAAACTCTTCACAAGTTCAAGAGTCAAATAGACCACAACACAAAAATCATGGGAGATTTTAACACACCTCTCTCACCGCTGGACAGATCTTCCAAACAAAAGTTGAATAAAGAAACTAGAGAACTCAATAATACAATTAATAACTTAGACTTAATTGACATATATAGAATAAAGCACCCAAAATCAAGTGGATACACTTTTTTCTCAGCAGCACATGGATCCTTCTCAAAAATAGACCATATATTATGTCACAGGGCAACTCTTAGCAAATACAAAGGAGTAGAGATACTACCATGCATGTTATCTGATTATAATGGAATGAAATTGGAAATCAATGATAAAATAAGGAAGAAAAATTCCTACATCACATGGAGAATGAAAAATACACTAATGAATGAACAACGGGTTATATACGACATCAAAGAGGAAATTAAAAAATTCTTAGAGGTAAATGAAAACTCAGACACAACATATCGCAATCTCTGGGACACTGTGAAAACAGTTCTAAGAGGAAAATTCATTTCATGGAGTTCATTCCTTAAAAGAAGAAAAAGCCAACAAATAAATGACCTCACAGTACATCTCAAATCCCTAGAAAAAGAAGTACAAATCAGCAGCAAATGCAGTAGAAGTCAAGAAATAATTAAAATCAGAGCTGAAATCAATGAAATCGAAACAAAAGAAACAATTGAAAAAATTGACAAAACTAAAAATTGGTTCTTTGAAAAAATAAATAAGATTGATAGACCATTAGCCATGCTAACGAAGAGAAGAAGAGAGAGAACTCAAATTACTAGCTTATGGGATGAAAAAGGCAACATCACAACAGACACTTCAGAAATACAGAAGATAATTAGAAATTATTTTGAAACCCTATACTCTAATAAAATAGAAGATAGTGAAGTCATCAATAAATTCCTAAGTCATATGATCTGCCCAGATTGAGTCAGGAGGATATACACAACTTAAATAGACCAATATCAAGTGAGGAAATAGAAGAAGCCATCAAAAGATTACCAACCAAGAAAAGCCCAGGACCAGACAGATATACAGCAGAGTTTTACAAGACCTTTAAAGAAGAACTAATACCAATACTCTTCAATCTATTTCAGGAAATAGAAAAAGAGGGAGTACTTTCAAATTCATTCTACGAGGCCAATATCATTCTGATTTCAAAACCAGACAAAGACACTTCAAAGAAAGAAAACTTCAGACCAATATCTTTAATGAATATAGATGCAAAAATCCTCAATAAAATTTTGGCAAATCAGATACAAAAACATATCAAAAAGATCGTGCACCATAACCAAGTGGGATTCATCCCCAGGATACAAGACTGGTTCAATATATGGAAATCAATAAATGTAATTCACCACATCAATAGACTTAAAGATAAGAACCATATGATCAATCTCGATAGATGCAGAAAAAGCATTTGACAAAATACAGCATCCCTTTATGTTCAAAACACTAGAAAACCTAGGGATAACAGGAATTTACCTCAACATTGGAAAAGCTATATATGTTAAGCCTCAGTCCAGCATCTTTCTAAACGGAGAAAAATTGAAGGTATTCCCTCTAAAATCTGGAACACGACAGGGATGCCCTCTCTCACCACTTCTATTCAAAATAGTTCTTGAAACACTAGCCAGAGCAATTAGACAGATGAAAGAAATTAAAGGCATAAATATAGGAAAAGAAAACTTAAATTGGCACTATTTTCTGATGACATGATCCTATACCTAGCAGACCTAAAAGGTTCTACCAAGAAACTTCTAGAACTAGAAGTTCAGCAAAGTGGCAGGATATAAAAATCAACACCCATAAATCAAAGGCATTCCTGTATATCAGTGGCAAATCCTCAGAAATGGAAATGAGGACAACTACCCCATTCACAATATCCTCAAAAAACAAAAAATAAAATACCTGGGAATCAATCAACCAAAAGAGGTAAAAGATCTACACAATGAAAACTATAGAACCCTAAGGAGAGAAATAGAAGAAGACCTTAGAAGATGGAAGGATATACCTTGCTCATGGATAGGCAGAATCAATATTATTAAAATGGCCTTATTACAAAAAACACTTTACAGATTCAATGCAATTCTGATCAAAATCCCAATGGCATTCCTTGCAGAAATAGAAAAAGCAATCATGAAATTCATCTGGAAAATAAGAGACCCAGGAAGAGACCCAAGAGACCCAAATAAGCAGGAAGAGTGAAACAGAGGGTATCACAATACCAGATTTTAAACTATACTACAGAGCAATAGTAACAAAAACAGCATGGTACTGGCACCAAAACAGGTGGGTAGGCCAATGGTACAGAATAGAGGACACAGAGACCAATCCACAAAATTACAACTACCTTATATTAGACAAAGGTGCTAAAAGAATGCAATGGAAAAAGGATAGCATCTTCAACAAACGGTGCTGGGAGAACTGGAAATCCATATGCAACAAAATGAAATTGAATCCCTTTCTCTCACCATGCACAAAAGTTAACTCAAAATGGATCAAGGAGCTAGGAATCAAACCAGAGACTCTGTGTCTAATAGAAGAAAAAGTTGGCCCTAATCTCCATCACGTGGGGGCAGGCCCCAAATTCCTTAATAAGACACCCATAGCACAAGAGTTAAAACCAAGAATCAAAAATGGGACGAATTCGAACTAAAAAGATTTTCTCAGCAAGAGAAATAATATGTGAAGTGAATAGGGAACCTACATCCTGGGAACAAATTTTTACCCCTCACACATCAGATAGAGCTCTAATCTCTAGAGTATACAAAGAACTTAAAAAGCTAAACAACAACAAAATAAATAACCCAATCAACAAATGGGCCAAGGACCTGAACAGACACTTCACAGAAGAGGATATACAATCAATCAACAAATACATGAAAAAATTCTCACCATCTCTAGCAATCAGAGAAATGCAAGTTAAAATTACTCTAAGATACCATCTCACTCCAGTAAGAATGGCAGCCATTATGAAGTCAAACAACAACAAGTGCTGGCAAGGATGTGGGGAAAAAGGTACACTCATACATTGCTGGTGGGACTGCAAATTGGTGCAGTCAATTTCGAAAGCAGTATGGAGATTCCTTGAAAAGCAGGAATGAAACCACCATTTGACCCAGCTATTCCCCTTCTCAGACTATACCCAAAAGACCTAAAAAGAACATACTACAGGGACACAGCCACATCAATGTTTATAGCAGCACAATTCACAATAGCTAGACTGTGGAACCAACCTAGATGCCCTTCAATAGATGAACTGGCATTTATACACGATGGAATATTACTAAGCACTAAAAAATAACAAGATCATGGCATTTGCAGGGAAATGGATGGCATTAGAGCAGATTATGCTAAGTGAAGTTAGCCAATCCCTAAAAAATAAATGCCAAATGTCTTCTCTGATATAAGGGAGGGTGACTCAAAATGGGATAGGGAGGAAGAGCATGAGAAGAAGATTACCAATAAATAGGGAAGAGAGGTGGGAGGGAAAAGGAGGGAGAAGGGGAATTGCACGGAAGATGGAAGGAGACCCTCATCGTTATATAGAATACATGTATGATATTGTGAGGAGAAAAAAAATGAATTGTGCCACATTAGATTGGGTAGAGAGAAGCGAAGGTAGGGGAGGGGAGGGGAAGGGGGATAGGAAGGGCAGCAGAATAAAATAGACATTATTATTATTGTATGTATATAGGTGACTGTATGACCAATGTGATTCTGCAACCTATATAATCAGAAAAATGAGAAATTATACCCCATTTGATTCAAATGTATGAAATGTCAACATCATTGTACTGGCATGTGTAACTAATTAAAAAATAAATTAATTAATAAAAAATAATATAAAAAGAATTGTAATGCAAAAATAAATTTAAAAAAGAAAAAAAAATGCAATTTATACTTATATCTGAAAAGAAAGAAAGAAAGAAAGCCTGCTCTAAAGAACATTATCAGCAAAATATTCCAAGAAGAGGAAATGAAAAACAATGATGAAAATCAGCAGAGGGAGGGATTACACTACAGGAAAATCTAATCAGAGGAGAAACCAAGTCATTGTTAAATACCAAAAATAAACAAAAATGTCTGGAAATACAAATCATGTCTTAATAATAACCCTGAATATTAATGGCCTAAACTCACCAATCAAAAGACATAGACTAGCAGATAGAATTAAAAGAAAAAAGACCCAACAATATGCTGCCTCCAAGAGAGTCACCTCATATAAAAAGACATCCACAGACTGAAGGTGAAGGGTTGGGAAAAATCATACCACTCACATGGACTGAGGAAGCAAGCAGGGGTTTCCATTCTCATATCAAATAAAGCAGACTTAAACTAAAGTCGACCAAAAAGGATTTAAAAAAAAGGACACTACATACTGCTCAAGGGAGCCATACACCAACAAGACTTAACAATTATAAATATATATGCCCCAAACAACGGAGCGTTTACGTTCATCAAACAAACTCTTCTCAAGCTCAAGAGTCAAATAGACCACAACACAATAATTGGATGACTTTAACACACCTCTTTCATCACTAGATAGATCTTCCAAAGAAAAGCTGAACAAAGAAACTATAGAACTCAATAAAACAATCAATTACAGACTTAACTGACATATAAGAACATTTCGTCCTTCAACAAGAGAATACGCTTTTTCTCAGCAGCACATGGATCCTTTGGTAAAATAGACTGTATACTATGCCACAAAGCAACTCTTAGCAAATATAAAAAAGTAGAGATACTACCCTACATTTTATCAGATCATAATGGAATGAAATTAGAAATCAATGATAAAATAAGAAATAAAATTCACTCCAACACCTGGAGACTAAGTAATATGCCACTGAATGAACAATGTGTTACAGAAGACATCAAGGAGGAGATTAAAAAAATTTTAAAGGTGAATGAGAACACAGATACAATATATTGAAATCTCTGGGACACTATGAAAGCAGTTCTAAGAGGAAAGTTCATTGCATGGAATTTATTCCTTAAAAGAAGAAAAAATCAACAAATAAATGACTTAATATTACATCTCAAAGCCCTAGGAAAAAAAAAGAACAAATCAACACAAGAAGATAGGAAATAATTAAAATCAGAGCTGAAATCAATGAAATTGAAACAAAAGAAACAATTGAAAAATTGACAGAACAAAAAGTTGCTTCTTTGAAAAAATAAAATTGACAGACCCTTAGCCATGCTAACGAAGAGAAGGAGAGAGAAAACTCAAATCACGAACATATGTGATGAAAAAGGAAATATCACAACAGACACTACAGAAATACAAAAGATAATTAGAAATTATTTTAAAAACTTGTACTCCAATAAAATAGAAGTTATCGAAGGCATCAATAAATTTCTAGAGACATATAATTTGCCCAAATTGAATCAGGATGATATACACAATTTAAATAGATCAATTTCATGTGACAAAATAGCAGAGCCATCAAAAGTCTACCAACCAAGAAAAGCCCAGGACTGGACAGATACACACCCGAGTTCTACAAGAACTTTAAAGAACTAATACCAATACTCTTCAATTTATTTCAGGAAATAGAAAAAGAGGCAGCACTTCCAAACTCATTCTATAAATGAGGCCAATATCACTCTGATTCCAAAACTGGGCAAAGACATATTGAAAAAAAAAAAAAACTTCAGACCAATATCTCTAATGAACATAGATGCAAAAATTCTCAATAAAATTCTGGCAACATGTCAAAAAGATCATGCACCACGATCAAGTGGGATTCATTCCAGTAATGGAAGGTTGTTTCAACATATGGAAATCAATAAATGTAATTCATCACATCAATAGACTTAAAGATAATAATCATATGATTATCTCAATAGACACAGAAAAAGCATTTGAAAAAATATAGCACCCCTTTATGTTCAAAACACTAGAAAAACTAGGGATAACTGGAACATATCTCAACATCAGAAAGGCTATGTATGCTAAGCCCCAGGCCAACATCATTCTAAATGGAGAAAAATTTAAGGAATTCCCTCTGAAAACTGGAACAAGACAGGGATGCCCTCTTTCACCACTTCTATTTAACATAGTTCTTGAAACACTGGCCAGAGCAATTAGTCAGATGAAAGAAATTAAAGGGATACACATAGAAAAAGAAGAACTCAAATTGGCACTATTTGCTTGATGATATGATTCTATACCTAGAAGACCCTAAAAGTTCCACCAGAAAACTTCTAGAACTAGTAAATGAATTCAGCAAAGTAGCAGGATATAAAATCAACACCCATAAATCAAATGCATTTCTGTATATCAGTGACAAATCCTCAGAAAGGGAAATGAGGAAAACTACCCCATTTTCAATTGCCTCAAAAAAAACACAAAACTTGGGAATCAACAAAAGAAATGAAAGATCTATATAATGAACCCTAAAGAAAGAAATCAAAGAAGACCTTAGAAGATGGAAACATCTACCTTGCTCTTGTATAGGCAGAATTAATATTATCCAAATGACCATACTTCCAAAAACACTATACATATTTAATGCAATTCCAATAAAATTTCCAATGACATTCCTCATAGAAATAGAAAAAGCAATCATGAAATTCATCTGGAAAAATAAGAGACCCAGAATAGCTAAAGCAATCCTTAGCAGGAAGAGCGAACCAGGTAGCATCACTATACCAGAACTTAAACTACACTACAGAGCAATAGTAACAAAAACAGCATGGTGTCAGCATCAAAACAGACTGGTAGACCAGTGGTACAGAATAGAGATCACAGAGACTAACCCACAATACTACAATTATCTTATGTTAGACAAATTTGCCAAGAACATGCATTGGAGAAAAGATAGCCTCTTCAACAAATGGTGCTGGGAAAACTGGAAATTTGTATGCAACAAAATGAAATTAAACCCCATCTCTCACCATGCACAAAACTCAACTCAAAATGGATCAAGGATTTAGGAAGACAACCAGAGACCCTGAGTCTAATAGAAGAAAAAGTAGGCCCTATTCTCCATCATGTGGGATTAGGCCCCAACTTCCTTAATAAGACTCCTGTGGCACAAGAATTAAAATCAAGAGTCAATAAATGGGATAGACTCAAATGAAAAAGTTTCTTTTCTTTTTTTTTAATATTTATTTTTCAGTTTTCGGCGGACATAACATCTTTGTTTGTATGTGGTGCTGAGTATCGAACCCGGGCCGCACGCATGCCAGGTGAGTGCGCTACCGCTTGAGCCACATCCCCAGCCCCGAAAAAGTTTCTTCTCAGAAAAAGAAGCAATCTTTAAGGTGAACAGAGAGCCTACATCCTGGGAGCAAATTTTTACCCCTCACACATCAGATAGAGCACTAATCTCTAGGGTATATAAAGAACTCAAAAAGCTAAGCACCAAAGAAACAAACAACCCAATCAAGAACCCGAACAGACACTTCTCAGAAGATGATATACAATTGAACAACAAATATATGAAAAAATGTTCATCATCTTTAGCAATTAGATAAATGCAAATCAAAGCTACTCTAAGATATCATCTCACTCCAGTCAGAACGGCAGCTATTATGAAGACAAACAACAATAAGTGTTGATGAGGATGTGGGGAAAAAGGTACACTCATACACTGCTGGTGGGACTGCAAATTGATGCAGCCAATATGGAAAGCAGTATGGAGATTTCTTGGAAAATTGGGAATGGAGCCACCATTTAACCCAGTTATCCCTCTCCTGGTCTATACCCAAAGGACTTAAAAACAGCATACTATTGGGACACAGCCACATCAGTGTTTATAGCAGCACAATTCACAATAGCTAAACTGTGGAACCAACCTAGATGCCCTTCAATAGATGAATAGATAAAAAAAAATGTGGCATGAATACACAATGGAACATTACTCAGCAATAAAATAGAATAAAATCAAGGCATTTGCAGGTAAATGGATGGAGTTAGAGAAGATAATGCTAAGTGAAGTTAGTCAATCCCCCCCAAACAAATGCTGAATGTTTTCTTTGATATAAGGAGGCTGATTCATAGTGGGATAGGGAGAGGGAGCATGGGAGGAATAGGGCAGAAAGGTTGCAGGGGAAGGGAGGGGGTATGGGGTTATTAATGATGGTGGAATGTGATGATCATTATTATCCAAAGTACAGGTATGAAGACACAAATTGTTATGAATATACTTTGTATACAACCGGAGATATGAAAAATTGTGCTCTATATGTGTAATAAGAATTGTAATGCATTCTGCTATCACATATAAATAAAAATAATAATAAGAAGAAGAATAAAAAAATCTTTAGATTGAAAATTAGGATAAAATAACAGTTTTTACTGATTTTATGCCACTCGTTTAGTACAGAAAAATAATATTCTAAATAAACTGAAACTTGCTTCAAAGGAGAAATTAATAAATTAATGCAATTTAAATATGATAAGCTTATTTATTACTCCAAGAGTTAGGGGTTTTTAGTCCAAAATTTTTATAGCAATAATGAAATGATCTGATTCATTATAAATGATATACAAACATTGCACTATAATATTTAATATTCAAATGCCTACACTTTGAAAATTAAGTTAAACTCCTCTACAAATGATAAACATAGTTTGATAATCAGTTGTGTACATTAAATAAATAACCACAAGCCCTTTTAAGATACTTTTCTATTTTTATGGTGCTCCATTATGTTCTGATGGAATTATCCTGTTCCAATACTAAGCCTTTCTTTTGACTTTAGCCCTTACAACAAGGGTCTTCCAATATCATGGAGGGTGCAATATGCTTTACACCTAGATGGATGTGACACTGAATCTAAATATCACTTGCTGGCATTCTGAGTTTTCTCTTTGCCTTCATTTTCTCATCTGTTACTTGGGGATCATCCTGAACAACCTAAATGACGTGACAGGGCTACCATCATAGTCCAATGAAATAATGTATACAAAGTATCTGGCATATCATAATATTCAATTACTTTCATCAATGGCATTTTTAATTTCCTAGGAATAAATTACCAGAGCTTATTTATAAATGGTATTTAAGTTTGTAGTGAGTTGTTACAATTCTTATCCAGGAGAATTGAGAGAAAAAGTTTAAAAATACCAGTCAGATCAAAACATTCAAGGACAGGTGGTGCCATCTGCCAAATGGGCCTTCTTAAAATTATAGTTAGACATTAATATAAAACAATGTTTATCACACTGAAAATGTTGAGATTTTGGTATACAAAATCTATCTTCTTATTTCTTGTTAATGAATATATACCCACTACAATTTCGTTCAAGTAAATGAAGGAGTTGTGCTTCTTTATATGGGCTGATGTATTTTTTTATTTAAAAAAAAATTTTAGTTACACATGGACACAATAGCTTTATTTTGTTTATTCATTTTTATGTGGTGCTGAGGATTGAACCCAGTCCCTCACACATGTGAGGCAAGCGCTCTGCCACTGAGCACAGCCCCAGCCCATATTTTTAATAATGAAATGCTGTCAGAAACAGGACCACCACCTGCAGAGCTCAGAATCCTAAACAAACACCAATTTGTAGAATAGCCAAGAGCACAGGTCAAAAACTACTTGGAGAGGTCACCTGTTAAACAAGCAGGGATAGTTAGCTTACTAATTATCTTATATTTGATTTGATGTTATAAAATTAAGAAAGAGCAGTGGTGGCTTTATCTTTTGGCTGTTGGTTATGTAAAATTCAGGAAATATGCATAATGTATGAAAAATTCAGTTGACGTAATCTTGTATTTTCAATGATGTTTTGGATTATTATAGAGCACCTGTTTGTGTCAGAGAAAAGAATGTGAGAAGAGACATATTTACCAGGAATTTAAAGGAGCTGCTAGGCATAGGAATTCTCAATCCCAGAGTATTGGCTTAGCATTTACTAGGCCCAGGGTTCAATCTCAGCTCTGAAAGGGGGTGGTGGAAGGAGCTACTTTGTAGTGGAAGATAATTGAATATATGTCCAACCAATTAGGAAATACATTTTAAAAGTGGCATAAAACAAAATCAAGTTTGGATCTGTTCTTTGGAGTACTAGGTACCAGATGGGTGAAATAGGGCTGTACTAGAGAGCCCTGCCTAATTCAAAATATTGTCTCCAGCAGTCTGACACCAAGGAATAAGTGATTATTGTATCTTCAGAAAGACTGTATTAAATTGTGTTCAAATTACCTTAGTGAGTTGATCAATTAGCAATTGTCATGGAATAAGTTATCAGATTATCTAGTGATTCTGACAAAATGCAGAAAAAGCAATTTAGTTTTGTTGGGAATGGGGAAGATTTTAGGAAGTTCCCAGCATAAATTGTTTATAAGGAAGAGCAAATGAGAAGCCAATAAAGGAGATGGGACTTAGGGAATAGGAAGCAGGAGCACCATGTAACATCAGCACTATAAAATCTTTAAGGATAGGAAATAAAGTTGGCTCATCTATGTATGCTGGCAAAATAACACAACATCTGGAACATAGCAGGTACATAACAAGTCTTTATAGAACAGACCAGAAAATGTGTGCTCTAAAAGGAGGGTGGTGTCGATTCTTAGGAGGTAAGAGAGCTCTGCAAACTAAATTTACGTACCAAAGTTTGCCTGAACCTGGCCTGCTAAAGACTGTGGAGCCATGGAATGAATGTGGAAGACTGTGGAATTGCTTTCTATAAAGTATTTAAGAAGGAGATATATTTTCATCTGGAATGATTCTTATAAAAGTGGGAAAATAATCTAAGTAATCTGAACAGCTTTTTCTTCCTTGGACTTTTTTGTTTTTTCTTTAATTTAAAGAAACACAATGCAAAATAATATACTATCATTATCACCATCACACAAACATTAGTAATAATCTGTTGAGAATTTATTCTGTGCCAGGCAACTTGCTGAGTGAGTGTTCTGTGCAGCAACTAATTGTTTCATTTTTGAGAATTCCTATGGATTTTACCATGTAGTTACTCAGTCTTCCTGCAGATGACACTCTTCTCCTGCAGAATTGTTACACCTTGAGCCCCTGGCTAGAGCATTCTACTGAGAGAGGCAGAGAAAAGAGTGATTTTAAGATTAGTGTATGATAGTTTTAAAAATAAGACAATTCATTATTTATATATGAATTGACCTAACTAGGAATGAATGAGCCAGCCTGTTAGAAAATTATATTTTATTTTAAAAGTTTTTAAAATAGAAAATGTGGTAATTAAGTTAACCTACTTTTTGAATGGCTGTGCAGCTTTACCTTTGTCTTTAGCATAATAGAATACAATTTGCTGGTCTCTTTTCCTTAGGAAAATTGAAATAAAGAATGCTTTTTTGAAAGGCAAATCTTAGCTCAGAAGATGGAATGAAAGTTCCTCCTTTCTTCTATCCTTGAGCGGCCCCCTCTACTCCATTTTTTTAACTCAAATCCCCTCTTTCTTTCAGGGGGTTTAGGGTAACTGAGCTTGGGGAAATTAATATGTTTAGTCAAACATTACTGGTTCTTGGGCAGAGGCTAAGTTCGTCAGCCTTACCTCCACGTGAACCAGTGTCAACTTTTCCTTCTATCCTGTGGCCAAAGCTATTGCTGAGAGTACAGGCCTTTGGGAACTTGAAAGTATAGGAGGGAAGAGTAAAGCACAATTAACAGCAATCACTATCCTGTGATATTACAAAAACCTGTTTTATGGCTTGTGTTGCTTTCTGTAAGCTTTTTTGGCAAATGTGTAAAAATATTTTTAGCTCTTGTATGACTCTAGTGAGTCAGTATGTTATATCCAGTGATAGCATCAAGTTTTGGAGTACACATTTAAAACATTAAGGGTTTTATATCTGAGATCTCTGAAATATTTACCTGTCTTACTAGATCCCTTTGTAAAGTTCTAAGGCAATGCCTTTTAGTACATGGTCTGTTGATCATCTGCTTTGGAATCACTAGGGTGATTTCTTAATCATTTTGTTAAGAAAAAAAACAAAGCAATATCTTAGTCCTATCTTCCCATCAAGAGAACCAGACTCTAGGTAGAATTTATAAAGAATTACAGTGATTCTTACCCTAACTAAAGTTTGAGAACAATGAAAAACAGTCAACTCAGGAGCTCAGCAGTTCCCTGAGCACAAATTAGAACTCTGATTTTGGTCCTGGCCTCCAGCTGCTATCCCTTTCCACTTAAAGATATCCTCAGGGCTCGCCCATATTCTTTATTCTCAATTAATTAAAGTTTATCCCCAGTTTGCTAAAGATGATCTAAGAATTCCCAGATTTCAGTGCATTTTAATAAGGTCCCCACTGTTAGCTTCAGGGAACCCTAAATTTTGGCATGTTTCTTCTGGATTAAGCCTGGCACAATTAGGATCTCCTGCTTAACTTCGTCTCCACCCCCGCCCCAGTCTGGTCTCTCCTGGCCATTTTATTTTTCTTCCATTCATTACCTAGCAAGATCTAAGGCAATGTCCTTCCTCAGAGGAGAATTCCTGAAATCCTCCAGGAAGAGGTGACCAACCAGTGACAGAGCATAAAGCTCTTACTGCCTTGTTTTCTGGTTCCTTTGTTTCCTATCATCTTCTTGGGAATACTCTTCTTTGAATTTATGCTAGTACCTAGGAGACAGTAAATAACTGACTGCTGAAAGATTAAAAATCCTACCTCCCACTTCTTTTCCTGTATACAAGGATAAACCAAATGTTAATAAATGGACTCCATGAGGATAACACTTATTATGGCTTCTTCATCTGTGAACATGAATGAACAAACCTGTGAATGAAAATATGTATATTTTACTTCTTTTTCCATATACAAGCTTGAGACACTGTGGATGCTGAGGGTAGGATCATATTTCATTCATGTACATATTCCCAGCTTTTGTCACAGTACCTACTAGCACACAACAGCACTGGCTAACTGTTGGCTGAAGTAAAATTCACGAAGCTACCTACAAGTCACCATACAATGTACATGGACAGCAAGAAAACACAGTCTCACTTTCATGCATGTGCCTGTATTGTTCTCACAGAGTTAGAGGACTTGTTATGGCCCCTGCAACTATTTAGAGGTAGATGCAATACTGGAAGTCGGGGTTGTTCAGACCTAGAGGAGTTATTTTGCAGCAGAACAGGTGGAAAAAACATTTCTGAGCAAACTGTAATACAACACATTGTGGGTAGGGGGCAATGCTGGTATATAATATATACAATACAGGCCTCTTTCCCCGAACAGGAGATTTGGACAAATTTAAGGGGTCTTTGGGATCAATCAATGGAACTTTGTTGCTATCACCGAAACTCACTATTAGCATCAACACCACTACCTATATTAATGACATCACTACCTATATTAATGGCCATCTATTTCATGGCTGGTGAGTGGCAGCATTGATTTTTTTTTTTTTTACTGAAGGCTTCTGATTTATAGTTCAATATTTTTTGTTATACCATAATATAATTTATTTCAATAGGATTTGTTGTTTGTTAAAAATAGTTACATATATTTTCTTATTATAAGGATAATATATATCTTTATAAAAATTCAAATTTAGAAGATTGAAAGTTTAAGAAGATAAAAGTTCCCCTTACTCCAGCTTTCTCATATATAAATAGTGTTTTAATGTATTTCCTATATGTAAATTTATATTTACCTCTTTAATAAAAATCAGAATATATTATAGATATGCTTTTCCATTTAAAGCTTTATTACAAGTTCATTACTGTACTAATATCTGATTTTGCATAGCTTCTTAAGATCACTATCTGCAGGTTACATTTGAATGTTGGCCTTTTAACTCCTAACAATTGTTTTTCTCCTATTCTTTTCCAGATTAGTTTTATTGTGATTTTAGCCATTTTAATTTGCAACACATGGTGTGATTCAAATCACTGAGTCTTAGCATCTGTCAATGATAAGATCATTCCTTTTAGTGATAGAAGACTGTTGCCAATAATGTGGCAGAATTTGGCTTTTCACTGTTATGTTACTAATGACAGCAAAAGAGAATTTATGTGTAATATTATTTTAGACATAGGCTTCAGTTTCATGAAGTATCTTAAAATTTCACCCAAAATTAAAACTAAGGATTTTGGAAAGCAAAACTTTCTCTCTAACCTCAATATTTAACATTCCCTCCTCACTTCTCAACACATTGAGGTTGTATATTGCAATCACAATAATGATACAGGGTATTCTGGGGTAGGCAGGAGATGGGGGCCACAGTGAAGCCCTTATGTGCCTAGGAGACTTACATTGGCAGTGCTCTGGCAAAAGGGCAGTGTCTTGTTTTGGTCCTCTTCCTGAAGCTGTTTATTTAGGTGTCTGGTTATTTCCTTCATATTCTTACTCAGAACTATTTTTTACTTTATTTCTTTTAACTTCAATTTTTCTATGCACCTTTCTGATATATATATATATATATATATATATATATATATATATATATATACGCACACACACATATAATGTCTGAATAGCTATATACTATTAGAAAATTGTGGCATTGTTTTCTATACATACTAAGTCAGTATGATAGTAACAGATTTTATTATTTATAAATAAGTAAATACACATTTGAGGCATGGGGTTATGTGTCTAATCTTTTTCCTGCATAAAAACATTGTTCAATATTATGAATTTCTTGAGGATGTGGATGATATCCTTTCTTCTTGACAACTCTAATTGTTTAGCACAATGTCTGGTCATTATTAGGTAATTAATAAGTATTGTTGGCTGGCTTACTGGATAGATAAGTGGATAAAATAATGAAGCATGGATTATGTTTCCTTTTAGTAGTAGGAGGCTATCTTAAGTTAGCATTTAGTAAATAATTCTGTGTGCTAAGGACACATCTGGGTAATCAAACAACTAAACTGTGATAACTGATCTAGATGTTATGTTTGGTGTATTAAAAACTGATTTAGTATGCCACATTTTTCAACAATCCACCAGATTGATGGATTAACACAAAATAAATGGTGAATAAGATTGAGAAATTTTATGTAACTCTGCTTTCAATGATTCATTTGTCTTAAATATTGCTGGAATCAATATTTAAAATAATATAATAACAACAATAGAATAACATGACATGACCAGGGATGAAGTAAAGGGAGAAGAAAAGTCTTAATTGGATTGGTACACACTCTAGAAGAGTTTTGTGGGCTCAACTGAAATGTTAACTCAACTAATATTATTACTGTCTCTCCCAGTAGGGATACTAGTTAGGGTCTGATAGTCACTACCAAAAATAGTGCCTCTTACACTGACTCTTAGATTGCCTCTCAGTTGGCTGATTTTCTCTTACCTTACTACCATTCTTTTTTTTTTCTTTTTAGTTGTAGATGAACATAATATCTTTTATTTATTTTCTTAATGTGGTGCTGAGGACCGAACCCAGGGCCTCACACATGCGAGGCAAGTGCTGTACCACTGAGCTACAACCCCAGCCCCTTAATGCCATTCTTGATATCAATTTTTACCACTGTATAAAACAGGGCGTAGTATATTATATTAAATTAAAAAATATTTGTTGACCCAACATATTGTGTGGCAGTTCTCCAGATGGTCCTGTATAAATCTTCTTTCTCACTTGTAGTTCTCAAAAACAGAATATATAGGGAATGCAACTTCCTCAGACAAGGAGGGGCTGGCAGGAACAGCCCAGTCCTCTCTCCAAAAAGGATCTTCTTCACCAGTTTAGCCTAGCATATGATGTAGTCACTGGGGATAAAACCTAAGGCAGTCTGCTTTCCAGGGTCCCTCAATAGGGCTGTAATTGGGGTACATGCAGATGACATTTTATCTGCCCTGGACAGCTTTTCTGAGCCTCAAGTTTTTTATGAATCTTAGGCTTCTATTGTCTGTTGAAGCCTATTGGTAAGTAAGAAATCCTTTTCCTGTAACTCACCATATGTATGAATGTTCTGTCTCACTACATTCAGGCCAGTTGATAACTAGTGCAGAGTGAACATGCTTCACACACATCCCCTCTGTATATCATGTGCTAGTATATATCTCGTATGCACACTTTGATAGAGGAAGTAGTGCAGAGTGGGAAGATAGTGTAACAGCCTAGGCTTTACTGTGCTTCTTAACCCAGGGTGGCTTGGAATGTTAGTTCACACCCAAGAGTAGCCTGGATAGTCTACCTGTTGGTGGGGAAATGACAACTTTGTTTTTTTTAATTGTATCTTCTTTTCTGCAAATAGAAAAAATAGGTAAACAAGACAGGTCGACTACCATAATGAGCCCTATGTTCTTTTCATCAGAATTTCCAACATCATAGTCAACTTGGTGTGGTGTTGATCTTCTTTTATTTTGTGTAATTGTTCTAATGTTACAGATAAGCAGAAGGAAATGTGTATTGCTGTAAGCATGGGCCTATTTTGTGGCTTACCTATTGAGTTACATGGGTGCATATTTTTTTGTTGGTGAAATTGTCTTTTTCTTCTTGATCTCTTTTAGTGCCTTGCTCAAAATAGTTATAAATTAAACATCAGTGCTCTCTCTTAGTGTTAGTTTTGTGATATACATGGCCAGTTTTTCAAGAGAAGAAAAACACATTGAGACAGAAGTTTTTACTTGCAAGTGAGGAGAAAGGTTTTTTTTTTTTTTTTTTTATAAATTTTATCTTTATTTTAAATCAAATTAGTAAAATTTTGCAAAAAAATTTATGTTAGTGAATTTTTTTTACAGTAGATGGTTAGCACATATTATAATATAACTTAAAGAAAAATCTAATTCTTCCTCAGAACTATAGTAGAGAAATGGTTTATATTTGAAGATCTGGAATATACAAGTTTTCCTGCTATAGTAATGTTTTTTCTTGATTTCCTATGATTGGTACATACTTTAAGCTATTAAGCAAGCAAAAAGATAAAACTTCATTTTTCTAAAGCTTTCTTAACTTTGATTACAGCCTGTACTAGTTTAAATAGTGTCCCCAGCCCAATTCATGATCATCTAGAATCTGTGACTATGACTTTATTTGAAAATAAGGTCTTTGCAGTTTAATCAAGTTCAGATGAAGTCATATTGGATTTGGGCGGACCCTAATAAGAAATGGGAAATGTGATTACATTACACAGGGGTGACAGCCAAATGAAGATGGAGGCAGCAATTGGAGGGATGCATCTACAAGTCAAGGAACACAGAGGATTGCTGGAAACCACTGAAGTTAGAAGAGGCCAGGAAAGTTTCTTCCCTAGAGACTTCAGAGAAGCAGGGCCCTGCCAGCATCTTAATTTCAGACTTCTAGCCTCCAGAACTATGAGAGAATAAATTTCAGTTAAGATACCCAGTTTATGGGAATTTGTTATGATAGCCCAAGAAAACCAATACAAAACTCCCTTTTGAGTTGGAATGGCAGAAAATTAAGCTCATGCAGTTTGAGAAATGCTTTCTTTGTCTCTGGGGGTGTGTTAATAAGTAGCAGCAAGATGTGATGTTAGGATCAGGATGTCAGATCCTTAACATCACAAGGCTACACATAACTACAAGCTTCCCTGAGCTGTCCGTCACTTGGTCTACCATCAGTGCTCCTTGCTGGTTGATGCAAAGATGACCTTTGCTCCCGTTTCTATGACCTCTTCTGGACTTCCTTTTTCTCCATTATTTCCAGGCCACTCTTTAGTGACTAGGAACTATACTGCTATTTCCATACCATAATGTGGTTTATGAAGATATATTCTGAAACTGTTTTTTATCTGGATTATTGACACTTCCAGCACTTTCCAAGGACAATGAGTTGCAAATCTCTTCTGCTTTTGAACCCCCCAAACCTGTTTGGGGGTATTGCAGTCTTTAAGATTCAGCCTGAAGATAATGACTTAAAAATGAGTCTGGACCATATTTCCCAGACTTCTAGCACTTGGGTGAGTGTGATTACATTTCATTAATAGAACTGAAGGAGAATTGAAGTATCCAAACTCTGATTCCAGTCCTGAAGACAGTGGGTTTGCCTCTGCTGTAGTGTGTATACTAAGTGTCTACCAAAGGTTCATGTAGTGCTATTGGGAGGTGGTGGAGTCTTTAGGAGGTGAAACCTAGTGGAAGGTCTTTAGGTCATTGAGAATGAGTTCTTGAAGGGATTATGGGACCTGAGTCTCTTCCTCTTTCTCTTTGGCTTCCTGGATATGAGATAAGCAGTTTTACTGTGCTCCTGCCATATGTGCTGCTATGTTCCCACAGCAATGGACCAACCAATTATGGACTGAAATCTCTAAGAGTGTGAGCAATAAGCTTTTTCTCTTTATAAGCTGATTATCTCTGGAATTTGTCATAGTAACACACTCTTTTTCATGCTTTCCCTTTTCCTCTATGTGGAATCTCTGGTGATCCAGCTTAATCATGTAGATGACAATGATGCCTGAGAGGATAGGACAGTAGGATGAAGGGAATCTGGTACTTCAAGGGGTAGTATGTAGCAGAATGTCCCCACCATATTGGATTATTCACCTTAAAACTGAGAAGTGACACAAACTGTTTTTTGTTGTTGTTGTTTGGTTGGTTGGTTTTGGTTATGGTTGGTCTCTTTATAATCACAGCTCAGCCTTTTGCTCTAATTAATAGAAAAATTCTTTACATAATGACTTAAACAGCAAACTTCAAAAAACATTCATTATACTTGGTTTGAGGTATTTAGTGGTGATTCCCAATACTTCATTACTAAAATATAAATGAAACATTTTAAAGAAAGAAGAGAATGTGAACAAATTTAGGTCTATCTTGTCACAACCTCTTTTTTGCTGCCCTGGCTCTGTACCATTCTCTTTTAAGTTCTGTAGTAAATTACAATGCTCATAATTCACTCCAAATTGGCCATTTTGTTTCAGCAGTGACCTGTTCCCACAGAATTATCATTTCTCTATCTGCAGTTGCTCTCATTGTAGACTTAAAGTATTATATTTCATGCTGTATTATTCTTACAATAGTTTCTTATCTGTTCTTACCACTTTGCTGGAACGCAAAGTAGTGGTTATCTTCCCATATGTCTATACATAGTTTTCTAATACAGCCCCTTGAAAAGAATACTTGGGAATGACTTCCTTGCAGGGAGGTAGGAGCAGTGGTAGACAGGGATGGTGGTTTAGATCATCTTGGCTTTTGTTGGAAAGGCAGCAACTTCTTGCCAGAGTTATGCTAAAAAATCACTACTCTTCTCTAGCAAATGTTCTTGCTGGCCATTGTTATAGTTATTCATCTCTTAAGTTACAATAGTAGTAATAATTAATTATTAAATATTAATTCAGTTATTAGCCTAAGACTAATTGTGACCTGTTTATGTATTAAATGAAATATTTGTTTTAACTATGCAAATAGAAACTTTTATTGGGATAGATACTAATTTATTTACAAGATCATTAATAACAGAGACTATTAAGTGGCTTATTCACTTATATATGTGTTCAAATGAAGATAAGTGGGTTACTCATTCTCCTAATGGTTTTTTTTTATCTTAAAAATCAGATTTGATTAACTGAACTGTTATCTGAAGGGAAATGGCTTTGGTCATCTTATCAATCTTTTCTCTCAGCTTTCTTTTGGTGGATTCATCTTATATACTTGACATAGGGCCACTTGCAATAAATTTACTGTTTGAAATAAAAATTATTCCCAACTAACTAAGGAGATTTAGAGTGGATCTAACTTATTTTTACCCCCAATGAATTTAGGATGTAAGTTTCCCTAGTAATTTTAAATTGGTTCTTATAAATTGTAAGTTTTAATTTTGTCACTAGTTCATGCAGACAACATAATCAATTTTTATTTTTCAAGTGGCAAATGACATTATACATCTATACTTTTTTGCTGTGACTTCATTTGGATTTAGGTAGGAGACCCAACTTTCTTCTGATGTTTCAAGTGGGCAGTTGTAGATGGTTCTCTAGGAAGAAAATCTCCAAAAGGGAACTTTCTGAGGAGTTGTTGCATTTGCTCTGTATGCTCTCTGTGTTTTGATACACTGAGCAAGGAATGTTGATGAGACATGAGGCAGAACAGCTTGTTCCTCCACAGCTATTTTGACTTTGCAATGCTGGCAATAGTTAAAAAAATAGTTTAGCATGTTAAAGAAGCAAACACATGGGGCTTGGAAGAAGGCTAGGGAACAGCGAGAGACTATTCTTGTATCCAGAACCCTATTACTTAGGAACTTTTACTTCCAGTTCACGAATGCATACTATTTGGGAGTTCTATATTTCTCTAGATGTTCTTTGTCTCTGGGAGTGTTAATAGGAACAAATGGTGTTGTTAATGGAGTAAAATTCAAGTTGTGTTCAATAATCAAAATTCAATACAAGGAAGATGACCTAGAAGAATAGATACCTAAAAGGATTCAGAATGTGATTATAAAAACCAACTTAGTTGAAAGAAATACCCATACTATTTTAGTTGTTAATAAATAAAGACTATCTTGAGTAATGCGAACATATCAAAAATGGGGGTTGGTTATGCTGGGGGACCTACTAGGCATTTTAGAAGAAGAATGTGGCTCTAAACTTGAGTTTTCTGAGTTGCTGCTGTCTTTCACAGAATTGACAGTATGCTTACTCTGAACCAGAGCTTTAGGAGGTATGACAGGTTTTCATTGGCCTCTCTTATATTCCTGCCATCTGCCATGAGAAGAACATGCTGCAGTTAGCCATAGTTCCTTTTGCCCAGAATCAGAGATACAAGGAACCTACTTGAACAAGTTGAGCTGAGCCTAATTGAGCCCAGTCAGTTCACTGCTGACATGTAGAACTGTGAGGAGAAAATAAATGTCCTTGTTTTTAACTTCTGAGAGCTGGTGGATTCTTTGTTATTCATTATGATTGCAGCAAAACTTGACCTAAACAACTTTATTTGAAATATCTTTTTACAGGCTGTTGATATGTGAGAAATAGAGTTTATCTAACCCAGATCTTATGTCCTTCCTCAGATTCCCTCAGCATGTTGGTTTCCCAGGTCTTGATGTCAGTGGTTTAAAAGTGATGCCTGCTGTCACTGTGTGGTTACTGCAATGTAGTTAGATTTGCTGGCTACAACAAAGAATTTATTATTCTTCCCATCACTTTTTTTAGGCTCAAATGAAATCCCACAAGTGCTGAATATGGTGTAAGGTAGTTTTTTTGTTCTTTTTTTTTAATTTTTGTGGTACTGGGGATTGAACTCAGGGACAGGGTCTTGTTAAGTTGCCTAGGCTGTCATCAAACTTGTGATCCTCTTGCTTCAGCCTCCTGAGTTGCTAGGATTACAGACATGAACTTTTGTGCCCAGATCTAATCTGGTACCTAAAGTAGCTGCCAGAAAAGCTAGGTGATTCAACTCAGAAGTATGACAATATATTCATGGAACAATCTTTGATCAATGAGAAACTGAAGTTGGGAGAGAGAGAGAGAGCAGATACTCCTCTTACCTTCTTACTCCTCATGGATGATTCCAGTCATAGAATTACAAATGTAAAGAAGTTCTGTATGACCCCACAGATGTTGCTGCTGAGTGAACTGCTGTAGGGCATGATGTAACGTGGGACATGTTGCATCAGAAAAGAGGAAACTTAACTTGCTGGCTGCTACCCGCTTCCCAGTCCTGGGGCCACATGTGGCTAAGAGAGCACCTAGCGATTAGCCAGAAGGCATTGCCATGGGTTGTGATGAAGAATCGGACCACCTCTAGCTTGGAACTCTTCTGCCCTCATTACTGCCGTAGGATGGGTGTAGATGTAAATTCTCCCCACCCTGCTGACCTTTACCCTGATTGGTTCCAGTACATTATATTAGCTGTGTATGTTTTCTCATTAAACGAGATCCTGCTTTGACAGTTCTCCCCGGTCGGGGGCGTGCTTTCCCCATCTCTCCCGCAGGTCATGAGGGAAGGGGTGGGTGGCTAAAAAACCCTGACAAACTGCTGTGTCTTTTTATGGTTCACTGGGAAGCAGTGCCCAGCAGTGTAACACAGCATTTTGCACTTATTTACAGTCTTCCTTGCCTCATTTTTCTTTTTTCTACTTTTCACTGGCCTGGTTTCTAGATCCCAAAGAAAGCATCAGCACTTAATCCTTGACTCAGACTCCTTTTTTTCTGGACAATCTAGTGAAGATCTTGATCTCGGTCACCTGCCAAGATTAATATGATAAAAATCCTGATTACAATGATGTAAACCAGTTCTTACTGATGACCCCTGATAATTATCAAGCAATATACTGTTTAATTCATTTCAGTTACTATTCACTACAACCAGCAACTGTGTATTATTATTGTATCATTTTAAAGAAAAAGAAATCAAAGCTTTAAAAGGCTTGATCATTTGGCCAAGATCGCATAGAAAGTGAGTTAAACCAGTAATAATGTAAATGAACTAGAGTAGGTCTTGTGCTAAATTGCAATGTCTTATGTGCTCTATCATGCCCCAGAGTGCCTAATGTAGTCTATTATATATATAGTGTATGTTTAATATGTACATTTTTTCAGAAATAATTTATCAATTTTTTATTATTGATAATATCCTGGTAAATCTGGAGTTATTCTACACATTGGTCACAGTTTTTAAACTTAGATTAACAGAGTCATATTTAACATAAAAACATATTTGAAACCAAGACTTCAGAATTTTATAGGGCTAGGGAGATAAAAATTATCTTTTATATTGTTTGAAAATAGTCTGTATGAACCTTATGGATAGCATTTTTTAGAATCATCCTTGTTGCTTCATGAAGGTAGCTCATTGCTATAGAAAAATGATGGTCTAAGAGTATATGGATTTGAATACCATTATTGAGTGTTTAATTAATACGCTTTTGCTTTTGGAAAACTCATTCTGGGCTTGGGCTTTAGATGCTTTATCTGTAACATGCAAAAGGGACTGAAGAATATTTTCAGCTATGATTAACATCTGTGATTTCCCCAAAGCTAATGGGGAACCTAGATCTGTTTGGCATCTGAAGAGAGAGTTGCAACCACATTTTTTATTTTTTGATGATGTGTTTTTCTCCTTCCCTCTTCTAAGACTTCCCTTTATCTTTCTGTTTTTCAGTTTGGCAGATTACAAATTCTTCAAGATTCAGCAAATACATTTCCCCCCCTTTGTGTACCTTCCTTGACTTTGTTAGACAACTTCCTACTATTTATTCCTACGTAAGATTGTATACCTAGCTATAATTCTTATTCCATCATTATGTGATT